>NC_141049.1:53785532-54385532 GCF_041138505.1 Cibotium barometz | reverse complement strand
GTCTATGTAGCACTCTCGACTCTTCTTTTCACATTCCCATAGAATATTTAGAGTGTGATGGCATCCACAAAAAGGAATACTTAAGTGTTTCCTAAGCTATTTGATGCTTGCTTCATGGCCAAGGCTCGTAGACCCTCTTCATAGCCTAGAAGTAAACCCTCTTCACCAATTTCGAAGAACAAATGGCGAGGTCTCATAAGTTACATTGTTTCAAGATATGGAATTGGAACTATAATACGGATGAATCCTCTCCAAATTTGATCGAATACATACATCACGATTTTGGAGGAACAAGCTTTGGCCCTTACATTTTGACCAAAGCAATTTTCGGACTAAAAGAAATCTTTTGATTGAAAGATTGTTTTTACCAAAAGAAAGTTTTCACTGCAAGAATGATTATGAATGAAAGATTAAGTTTGATGATGTAGAAACCTAAGTTCTCTTTTAAATATCACGATGATGATTGAGATTATGTATCTCTCTTAAGAGCTTAGAAAAGAAAAAGGATTCAAAATTGTACAATTTCAACAATCATGAAACTTCATATTTTAGTTTTGTTTCATTATTTATCATGACATATCCAAGGGGATTATGTATTTCGACATTTGCATGTCCTCATTTTGCTTCTCTCTCTCTCTCTCTCTCTCTATTATGTAAAATCAAAGGAAAAAGTATTATAGAGGGGATTTTTCTCCTAGCTGATTTTGAAGGTTGTGATTTGCAAATGGCTACTACACTTGTAGCATGGGTTACCATATGATATAAGTATTTCTTTTGTAAGAGCTATTCACATCATCAATCTTTGAAGCAAACTAGAGAGGGGGTCTAGGTTAATTCATTGTGTAACATGTATCGCCCCTAGCTATTTTGTAATGGTGGATGTGATTATATCATGCACCTAGAACATTTAGTTTTATGGTGAATTACATGGTCACACAATCAATGATAAAGGAATCAATTCATCTCTAAGATACCATAATTCAACGCTCCACCAATCATCATTCAGAAAAGAGAGACTTGAAAGTTTTACCTATGCTAATGCATGTGTGGGCTCCAATTTAAAAAAAAAACACAAACAAATTTAAAATAAAAGTCCAAAAGAGAGGTTCTCTTTTGTATATGGTACTAATAACATTCTTATATTATAGTGAAAAAAAACACGCGGAGTAGTAGCTGCTAGGTGCTCTTATTGCATTATCGTAAGGCCGATGCATTCTTATTATATACGGAGATAGTAGAGCTCAACGTCGTCGGTGGTGGTGGTGGTGGTGGTGGTGGTGCTCCTAGTAAGGTGGGGGCGTGTTCTATGGCGCATGGGGAGGAGGAGGCTTGACGGTAGGAGGCGAGTGGTGGGAAGCTGGGGGAGAGTGACTAGCGAGGGTTGGACGCTTATGCTGAGGAGGGGTTTTGGTTTCGTAAGGAGGCGGGGATTCGTTAATGTAGCCGGCCAGCAGTGGAGAAGCCATGGAGAGCAAGGTCAACACCAGCATCACCACTGCTACCAATGATAGCCTCTTATAACCCGTGTTGTTGTTGTTGTTGAGAACAACTAAGCTTCTTCTGTGCTACTGCAGGAAAGGAGGCTCCTAGTAACACGCAGAAGGTTATTACGATAGATGAAGTAAATCCCGGATAGTAATTGTTCTATGGATAGGAATCAACAGCTGTGCCTCTTGATGGGGAAAAAAGCGTTGATCCCAACGATCCAAGTGCAAGTTTCTTCCTTGATCTGACCGAGGATCTTTATAGGTGCAGTCGGATCAGTTTGATCACTCACTAATGGTCTTGACTACGTTAAAGTAAAAAGTTATCCTGGAGGAATCGCCGTGCTTTCCGGATAAGGGAAGCTTTTTCGGGTTCGGTTTTGGAAAAATCGACGGATTAGTCTCTTGTCCGGATATCCGTGGTGGACGAGGTCCCAAGTGTGGGACCCTGCCTCGCACAAGAAGTGCTACTTTCGCTGCTTGCATCCGAATCCATTGCGCTGTGGGGACAGGGATCTCACAGATCCCTAAGGGCACTCCAATTCGCTATCTAGGATACCAGGTGTGCATCAATATCTCCTCGAACTAGCAACTTGCCCAAAAGAAGCTTTTGTACTGGAGTTCTGTGAGGCTCTCCTTATCTAGTCAAGTAGTGGTGGAAAACCAAGTCCTTCTTGCCACCATGTGGTACTTTAATTCTTGTTGGGCCTTCTCCTGAGCATGAATTATTCAAGTACAGTGGCGGTTGTTTCAGAACTTCTTGTGTGGGTTGGTAGTGATTGGAGGCCTACTCGGGCCAATGTGGCTTGGAGAGTGATCATTCAACCTTGCTATGACGTAGAGGGGACCTAGGCGTCATTGACCCCACCACCATTTAGAGCCACGCCCTACTAGGCAAGTTGATTGTTAGAGGACTCCTTGTAGATCGTGATCCTTGGAAGGACTTCCTCTTGGAACGGATTTTAGTCCATACTCTGAGCCTCGAGGACCCTTAGCCACAAAGCACCAGATGGATCTTCACAGAGATGCGACCAACAGGTTTAGACCGTATTTTGAGGATAGGTTTGCAGCCAACCTATCTCAAGCTTGGGATAGGTTTGCAGCCAACCTACCTCAAGCTTGGGATCACCCCAGGATGGCCCTTAGGTAGTTAGCTATGGTAGCCTTGGAGAATCATCTTCGGTAGCCCTTAATTTGGAACCCCCTGATCCATTTACCAAGTGACCATATATTGGGGACCCAGCCTCATGTATCATGGGAAGCATTGAGCGTATGACCTGCTAGGTCCCTTGGAGATTAGATTACACACAGATAGATTCCCTTGAAGACTCAGGAGAGAGCCTAGTTGGGATCCAGGGTAGAGACAAACTTAGCCCTGATAGTGACTCTGTTATTCCCTAACTAGGAGTGGTTGACCCCTATCCCAGACCTAAACCCTCCATGTGGCATGATATTATCTTGGCAGTCCATGGTGTGGATGAGGGCTGTGGTTTGTTGCTCATTTTTTCTATTGGTCCCCACGGTAGATTAGAGAAATCAAATCCTCCTTTCGAGGATGCACCTTACAGAGTGTGATGGTGATCAAATTTTAGGCACATGAGTGGTACATAGACCCCCTTCCGGCCAAGGTGGCTAGGGAGAGAATTTGGTAGTTATGGATTTCAGAGATCCGGCCCCTCATGCACCTCCAATGAGACCTAGGGGAGTGGACTTGGCATGATCCTGCTGATTAGGAGGAGATTCTAGATATCCCTTTTTTTTTATACACAACATGGCTAGGCCACAACATTCAGATGCCTAAGGTTATGGGGCACCCTAGCAGAGCAACAGTACATTGGCAGTCATAGGGCCTCTCAGTGATTGCTCTCAGATTTTTGGAAGAGGCTTTGGGACAATTGTTAGCCTTAAAAGATCACCCTCATTCTTTGGCTGATGATGACACACAGGATCTTGGTGTTTGGCATGTGGTTGGCTATTGGCGGTCCGAGGTGCATCTGCCCTTAGGAGTCTCACAACGACATTGTATTTGGGATTACTTGAAGGCTCAAAAGGTTTCACAACAACAGCAAGAAAATTCTTCACATTTTCACAACGGACAGGACCTTGACCTATATCATTTCTCATGGGGCACTATCGCTTCGGCCATAGAGATTGAGGTTGTCATGGCTTATGAGGAGGAAGGTGGGGGGACTAGCCCTTCAAGTATCTCACCTTTTCATATCACTAGTACTAGTCCCAACCCCATCTACTGATCACTAGACTTTAGTCTCATGCCAAAGATGGGATATTTGTAGTAACATTATAGCCTGGCACATATGGAGAGCTCGATGTAGTGAAGCCATGGAGGGTAACCACACTCCACATGTTGCTTAGTCCATCAAGATCATTTGGCTTGACATCATTCATACCCTCCGCGTCAGTGTTGGAGCCTTGGAGCTTACATGATATGTAGGAGTTGGAGACTCTAGAGAGTGTGATAGGCGACTCAAACTAAGTGTGTGAGAGTTAAAAGTGTAAGAATGATTTTGCATGAGTACTTCTTTGATTGAGTTGAAATGAAAGTACAAGGGCCCTTTTTATAAGTTTGGCTGAGACTTATCTTTGGCTAATTTAAAGGCCTAAATCATAGGAGATGAAAGATCCCTGTCTCCACCGTGCAACGAATTCTGGGGTGCTAGCAGTGGAAGTAGCACTTTTTGTGCAGGGTAGGGTCCCTCACTCAGGGCCTCGCCCATGGATATCCGGACAAGAGACTAATCCATCGGTTCTTCCAAAACCGAACCCGAAAAAACTTCCCTCGCCTAGAAAGCACGGGCGATTCCTCCCAGGATAATTTTACTCTAACGTAGTCAAAAAAGCTTTAACTAACTAAACTGATCTGACTGAACCCGTAAGTCCCATAGTCAGATCAAGGAAAAGATTGCACTTGGATCATAGAGACCAACGCTTTTTTCTTCATTGAGAGGTACAGCCATTGATTCTTTTCCATAGGACAATTTTTATCTGGGATTTACTTCATCTATCGTACCATAACAGAATTGAGTCTCATTTTAGGGATCCATCAGTCCAGCCTAACCCCATCCAGTCCCATGGGTTAGCCAACTGCCCAACCACTGTAGTGATGGGATCCAATTAAGAATTTGGTTAGGTTTTGTCCCGAGTACCAAGGAAAAGAGTTCCCAGGCACGCAAAGTTAAAACTAGTCACACCACTTAAAACTAGTCACACCACTTACACACCCAATATGAAATTGCCTTTTTCACAGAATCAGCTGTCTTTAAAACAATCATTTAATGAAACCATAGTGTCACTGATCATAATCCTCCAAAATATCCGGCTAAATCCTAATTTTTCCTTCATCGGTGTACTTATGGCATCATTGGCAACCAGAACACACCACCTATCCACTCAGGGACCTTTTTGATAGTTCCTAGCTCATAGTAACCGGTAATATTTTCACTTATAAAAATCAAAATGGAATCTCTGTTGAAGATCAGCAAGATCAACCAACAGATCCATATAAAAGAGCCATGGACTCATCTATTGAGGACCAGAGCAAGGTCAATCAACAAGATCCATGCCCGAATTCAGAAAACAACTCTTACTCCTTGTTCCAATATCTTTCCCGATGCACGTGTGGGTATCTTCGGCAACCCAGAGCCCAAGCACCGTATGGTCAGCACCCTCTAGGATCCTTCGCAGGTCACTTAGCGCTTCACTCTTCCTTGGTCCCTCATCCACCGTATTGGAACCTCGCCATTTATATCGAGGCTCGCCGACCTTACTACGCGAGACATCCTCCATTGACTCTCCGTCTCAGCTATTGTAACTTTATTAGATTAGGTCCCCATGACCTCATTCACAAGACGGTCAAAATGCTTCCCCAGCATTCCTGACATAAAATAGTCATTTAAAAATAGGTCATAAATACAATTTCTATAACGAACTCTCATCTTTCCACATTGTTCCACATCAATCCACATTATTTAAATCACATCCATTTCATATGTATTCCCATTCTCATCCAATCACATCATATTCATCTCATCCAATCACATCATATGTATTCCCATTCTCATCTAATCACATCATTTTCATCTCATCCAATCACATCATTTTCATCTCATCACATCTTTCCTCATTTATCCTCATCGGCGGATCTCATCCACTCGCATCTACCCATCTCCACATCTCATCACATCACATTCATTCACATCTCATCCATTCATAACTACCCCGATCCACATCACATCCATTTCACCTCACATCTCATTCATTCTCATCTATCCCGATTCACATGACATCCCATCTCATTTATTCACATCTTGATTCACATCACATTCACTCATATCCATCACATTCATGCTCATCACCATCCCATCACATACATAACATCACATCACATCTATCCACATTATATCTCATTCATACACATCTCATCTCATCTCATCCACATCCATCCAATCGTTCACCTGTACGACTTCTCACATCTATCCATACATTCATATCTATCACTTCACATCCACATATATTCATGTCACATCACATCTCTTTACATCACATCACATTATTTCACATACACATCTATATCCATTCTTTCTCATACGCATCCACATCCATTCTTTCACATACACATCTATATCCATTCTTTCTCATACGCATCCACATCCATTCTTTCACATACATATCCACATCCCTTTCTTCACTTATACATTCACATCCATTTTCATCACATATCATCCACTCATATCCCATATCATTTATTTACATCCTGATTCACATTACATCACATCTCATCCATTTATTCACATCTATTTAATTCACATCACATCTCATTACATCTATTCACCTCACATCTCATCACCTCTATTCACATCTCATCCATCCATCCATTCATTCACACCTATCTGATTCTCATCACATCTCATTATTACATCTATTCATCTCACATCTCATCACCTCTATTCACATCTCATCCATCCATCCATCCATTCACACCTATCTGATTCTCATCACATCTATTCATAGAATTTAAACATAGAACTTAAGAGAATTCTAATTTTGATATGAAGATTCTTTACACATCTATTTATGCATAAAAATCAACTTCAGTGGGAATAACACTTTTATAAAAATCCTTTTATGCATCTTTTAATACATAAAAATCAACTTTAGTGAGAATAACACTTTGAAATAAAAATAATTCCTTTATGCATCTTTCTATGCATAAAAATCAATTTTAATGAGAATAACACTTTTGAAATAAAAATAAATCCTTTATGTATCTTTTCTATATATAAAAGCAATTTTAATGAGAATAACACTTTTAAAATAAAAATAATTCCTTTATGCATCTTTCTATGCATAAAATCAATTTTAATAAGAATAACACTTTTGAAATAAAAAAATAAATCCTTTATGCATCTTTCTATGCAAAAAATCAATTTTAATGAGAATAACACTTTTGAAATAAAAATAATTCCTTTATGCATCTTTCTATGCATAAAATCAATTTTAATGAGAATAACACTTTTGAATTAAAGATAAATCCTTTATGCATCTTTCTATGCATAAAATCAATTTTAATGAGAATAACACTTTTGAAATAAAGATAAATCCTTTATGCATCTTTCTATGCATAAAATCAATTTTAATGAGAATAACACTTTTGAAATAAAGATAATTCCTTTATGCATCTTTCTATGCATAAAATCAATTTTAATGAGAATAACACTTTTGAAATAAAGATAAATCCTTTATGCATCTTTCTATGCATAAAATAAATTTTAATGAGAATAACACTTTTGAAATAAAGATAAATCCTTTATGCATCTTTCTATGCATAAAATCAATTTTAATGAGTAACACTTTTGAAATAAAATTAAATCCTTTATGCATCTTTCTATGCATAGAAATTAAATTTAATGAAAATAACACTTTTATAACAACACAATTTCCATTATGCATCTTTCTATGTATAGAAATCAATTTTAATAATTAATATCAGTGATATCCATGCATATTCATAGGTGAATATGTACATGGAGTAATTAGAATATTTCTTTTAGAGTTCATAAACGGTGGGAATTACTCTTTTGGAATAACATAAAAATAAACTTTCTTTCCACAAAATTCTGGAAAATTTTGCCATGACCTCCTTTGTATGGTTGACCATTTCTCATTTTTTTTCATTCTAATTTCAACTTAAATTAACCCAATCTAGATGTATATGACTCTAATCTACTCAATTTTCAGAAATCAAGAGAGTAATTAATATGAAAAGTTTAATTAATCATTTAACTAATCTTTCTAGGATTAAGAAAGGCAGAATTGTAAAGAAGAGAAGGGGGTGGCCTTTTCCTCAAAGGCATAGCATTTGAATTTAATTCAAGCAACTGTAAAACAAGAGAATCAAGAAAACCATAGATTTAAAATTAAAAAAGTAAGAAAATTTAGCTTACATGGAGTTGTAAGCTTTCCTTTGGCTTGAGGGATTGAGGGTTCTACTCTTGTTTGAAGCAAGGGTGGCTACCAATTACTTTGGAGAGGATTAAGCCAAAAACAATTGAATTATCAAGAAATTCAATGTAAATGGCTCAAGACAGGAGCAGAGTAACAGTGCATAAACACCATTAAGCTTTAACAAAGGGGGAGGCTTCTATTTATAGGAAAAAGTGAGCCTCTAACCAAGCAAACTGATTCTAGAATTTTCCAGATCAGTTTGGTCAATTTTTGACCATTTTCAGTTTAGCTTAATTTTTGGATCTAGTTGAAATAGGAGAGAGGAGAGATAAAAATATCTCATTATTTTTTAGTTAAAAACTCCTCCACACATGTGAAATAGGCACCTCCTTCATGAGGGGAGATCCCCACACTGAGGTGTCAAAAATGCATTGTTTCCTCTAAATATCTCTTAATTTTTTACTAATAAACCTTGTACTCAGTCAACTCCTCATGTTATGTGAGCATTGTGTCAAAAATGCATCGTTTCCTCTAAATATCTCTTAATTTTTTACTAATAAACCTTGTACTCAGTCAACTCCTCATGTTATGTGAGCATTTACTCATTTTTGGGGGTTTTTCTTTTTATTCTTCAATTTATCTCCTCCCTACATTTGGATTAATCTTATTGGTCCCCATAGGAACCTTAATTGGACCATAATCTATTTTTTTTTGAAAATTTGGACCCTTACCTGCTAAGGTCCTTTTTACCTATTTTCAATTACCAATTGTACATTGGAAAGTTCTTTTTGAATTTCTGTTTCAAGGGAAACCATTTTAGACACGGAGGATTTTTATATCCAAAAATATCTCAATTTTGAATTACCTCCCTCTAGACATTTTCTCTCTCCAGGCCAAAATAGGGTAAAATAGGATCTTTCTTTTATTTCACAGAGGGGAATAATTATAAGATCAGAAGGGGAGGTTCTTACACTTGCACACCTCAAAAGCTAGAGGGAGGAATCTTACAGGAGAGATTATCTACCTAAGAGGTGTTGACATCATTGCTTAGCTAAAGGCACACTTACTTAACATGGTTTACTTTCTTGTTATTTAGGAGGAACACATATGCACACATAAAGGGAGGACACTCGACAAACTATGGCGGACACAAGGTGTGTGAAAATGATATTTTAACTAGCCCTAAAAGGGGTTTATTTTTTGATTTTGGCCTTGTGTGCTGTTGTTGTTGGCCGAGAGCCCTGCCCATATATATATATGCATTGTTTTCTATTTAGGACTTACCACATATTAAAACAACACCGCCATCTTCTTGCAGCTAGCCTAGACCTAATCGTTTATCTACAACACACATCAAAATTAACCTGTCTGTTATGCCGGTGCTACCTCCGCAACATCAGTAACATTGTTCATCATCAATAAATCATATTAGATATCACATCACTAAATCTTTTACTACTACTGCTCCTACCTGTAGAGTAGCCTAGGTCTTCACCATATTAGTGTTTTTCTACTGCAAAATATCTTGGGATAACAGCCCACTCTCCACTTTATCACATCAGTGTTTTTCTCCTACAACTCATCTTGGGATAGAAGCCCACTCTCTGCTCTTCATCCTCCATCAACATCAGGAGAGCAGGCCTCTCTTCTCATCTTCATCGACATCAAGACAATAGTCCTCTCTACTCATCTTTACTCACCTTGGGACAACATCCCTCTCTCCTCATCATCTTCACCACTTGGGATAGCAACCCTCTCTGATCTTCACCACTCCTAAGTTATTGAAACTCCCTTGTCAACAACTAGAGTCTACACCCCTCAGGTACCATAGCACCCTTGTCACTAAAGCCTGCACCACTTCACCTTCTGTGCTGCCCACTATAGATACCGACCACCTCTGAGTGCCTCTGCATCCACCAACACAAGCCTTCAACATTTTCCTCACATGGTATCAAAGCTATCATGAGAAAGGGATTAAAGACCTCAAGAGCACATGGATCGTCTACCCGCTTTTCTGGAGGACCAATGTTTCTCATGAGAAGTTGATTCTCCTTACCCTAATCTAGACCACATAGTGCATGGGACTTCTTACTCATTGGAGAGCCTCGTTCAAGGTCTTAATTTGGGAGACGATTAGCCCATCTACATCTATTCACCCTCTACACCTTTTCCATCATGATCTTCCTCTCAGGACTTATTAGATTTTGCTTTTAGAGAGGGATACATTCCTTATGGCAGTGTGTCGGTGTGGGACCTTGATATCCATTGTCATCTCATCTTCTCTCATGGTCCCCTTTTGGCTTGAGAGGGGGTGTGTGAAAATGGTATTTTAACCAACCCTAAAAGGGGTTTATTTTGGGATTTTTGGTCTTCTGTTGATGGCTGACAACCCATCTCTACGTAGACCACAGCATCCCTACCCATATATATATATGCATTGTTTCCTATTCATCATAAAACAACATCGACATTTGCTGTCAGCCTAGATCCCATCATTTATCTACACAACACACATCAACATCAACCTATTGGCTCTACTGGCGCTACCTCCACAACATCAACAACATTGTTCATCATTAACACATCATATTCGATATCACATCACTAGATCTTGTACTATTGCTCCAGCCTGGATCTTCACCATATCAACGTTTTTCTATAGCATATCTTGGGACAACAGCCCACTCTCTGCTCCATCATATTAGTGTTTTTATCTTGCAGCTCACCTTGGGATAGCGTTCTCTGATCTCACGTACATCTTGTCCTTTTGTTGTTTTGCCCTCACAAGCGGACTATGAAACCCAACAAACTCCTCTTCGGAGTGAGCAAGGTGTTATGTGGGTAGCCTTTATATCCATACATGTAATAAAAAAGATCATAGTGTACCAACACCTGAAACTCTCATGTTAGCGCCCGATAGGAGCTTGTTGACCACACATGAAATCCCTCAGCTCCCAAAACTAGCCCCCCTTACTCTATATAGAGAGTAGTTTGACATCATAGTGGAAACACACATAGGCTAACAAACAAATACACATTTTGGGTGGACTATCGGGTCACAGGACCCATTATTGATGTGAACAGAAAAACTTAAATGAAGGGGAAATTACAAGGCATACTCATCCTTATCATCGAGGTCAAGTTCTTTAATTGTAGTAAATAAAACATTTTGTGTTACATTTTGGGGAGCTTCTGGAACATCTTCAGGATCTTTGTCTTTCTCTCTGTAAACCAGGTTAGCATGGTCCTTTTCCTATTGCTATGTCATCTTCTTAAAACATATGTCCTCCATGTGACCAAGCTTTTTGCAAAATGTGCATTATATGGACTTGCCTTTGCTCTAGTTCTTTGAAAAAGTGGTTTTAGAGAGGAAATATTTCTCTAAATGAAGCACAACCACTTCTTCTTCTTGAAGTCTCCCGTCTTCATTGATTAGGATAGCTACCAGGGATTTAATATTCACGTGATCACAAGTTTTTTCCTGTTAATAACACATGTGAACATGTTAATAACATGTTTACATGATTACACGTTCACAAAATAGTAGGTTGCTGGTTACCTAGTAACCTGCCAAAATCCCACCGGGATTAGAAAAAACCCAACGGGCCCGCCGTGTATAATTAAAACCTGGCGGGAACCGTCGGGGCCGTCAGAATTCCCACCGGGCAACATATTTCTATATATATGAAGCCCGTGGGGCCCTTTGTGGATTTATTACTTGACAGCTGTTTACGTACTGTCTTATCTACATGTGGATAGTGTGGGTGTGTGAGTACTCGTGCAGGCAGCCGCCCCACAGTCGCAGTGCACGGCTAGATGTGGGTGGTCCGCCACACGAGAGATGCGTGTGTGTGTAAGGCCATTCTTCGGAATGGTGCTTATCATGGGGCACATGGTTGGTAACGCGGCCGAGTTGTGTCCTATGGTAAGTATGGCACGTTGTAATGGTACTAGTCGATAATGCGCGGCAAGCATAGTATCATTATGACGATGTCACCTTCCCTTCCCTTTATCAAATGCGGGCATATGGTCGGTAACGCGGCTAATTTATGTCCGTATCCAATTCCTATTCCCATAGATTCGGGCGGCACCTTGTTGGTAACACAGCAAAATGGTGTCGTTCGCTAGTGCATATGCTTTGATTGCATATTGTGGCATTTGATCGATAACGCGGTAAAAAAATGTCATAAATTTGTTTGATTTGCCGGTAACGCGGCCTGTGTTGTTTTTATTGCGTGTGATACATGCGATACTTGGTCGGTAACGCGGCCTGAGTATCACATGGGTCATAGTTTAAATCATATTGTCTACAAGTCTCATTTCTGGAAATAGTAAAATCAAAGTAACAAAGTAATAAATGAAATAACACTAAAAAATAGATGATATTCTCTCTCTCTCTCTCTCTCTCTCTCTCTCTCTCTCTCTCTCTCTCTCTCTCTCCCTCCCCTACCTCTATCTTTACTTGGGTGATTATGGCTAAACGTCCATGCAAAGATGACAATGTAAACAAAACAATTCTACACACTTTTTTAGTCTATCTTGGAGAATTTATAAAACCATTTAAAATGTCATCTTTAAAAATTTTTGAACTTATTTAAAATGCCATAAAGAGATTATAAACATTGTTTTGCACTGTCTTTAAGAATTTATGAAACCATTTAGGAAACTATCTTTAAACATTGCTGAAATTATTCAAAATGCCGTCTAATATAATCTCTCTTTCCATCTATTTCTCTCCTCCTTCCACTGTCTTGACTTAGGTGATTTTGGCTAGACAGTGAATATAAAACAATTTAATTGTGATGGAGTGATTTACCCATATACAAAAAAATTGAAACAAGATTAGATGAACACGTAGAAACTCAAACACGTAGAATCTTAATATATCATCATAGTGAGTTATTCACATATATAAAAATTTAAACAAGATTAGATGAACGTAGAGAATCTTGATATATCATCATAGTGATTTATCCACAGAAAAATTTGAAAAAAGATTAGATGAACATAGAGAATCTCGATATGTATTATATGACAAGAGTACAACTTGTTCTCTGCTAACCCAACAACTCTGGGTTTAGCATAAAAGTACATTAGAAATCATAAAATAGAGAGCAACCTAGCTACTTTGAGTCACTATCTGAATCCACGTCAAAAAATGTGCCGTGGGCATGGGCTGTAGCCTCGTGGGCCACATTATGTCCATGGGCCTGGGTTAGAGCCTAAGGCAAACTAAATCTCTACTATAGCATCCACATGTATTGCCCTAAACTCTACATCCTTGGTGGTGGGGTTTTGTGAGATCCCTGTTCCCATCGAGCAACGGATTCGGGGTACTAGCAGCGGAAGTAGCACTTCTCACGCGGGACAGGGGTCCCACATTCGGGGCCTCGCCCACGGATATCCGGACAAGAGACTAATCCGTCGGTTTATCCAAAACCGAACCCGAAAAAACTTCCTTTACCCGGAAAGCACAGGCAATTCCACCAAGATAACTTTTACTCTAACGTAGTCAAGACCATTTCTGATCAAGCTGATCCGACTGCATCTATAAAGATACTTGGTCAGATCAAGGAAGAATCTTGCACTTGGATCATTGGGATCAACGCTTTTTTTCCCATCAAGAGGCACAGCCGTTGATTCCTATCCATAGAACAATTACTATCCGGGATTTACTTTATCTATCGTAGTAACAGAATTTGAGTCTCGATTTACGGATCCATCAGTCCAGCCTAACCCATCCAGTCCCATGGATTAGCCAACTGCCCAACCACTGTAGTGATGGGATCCAATTTAGAATTTGATTTTTGTCCCGAGTACCAGGGAAAAGAGTTCCAAGGCCCCCTAGCCGGAAGTTCATGCAAACATAAAACTAGTCACACCACTTACACACCCAATATGAAATTGCCTTTTTCTTAGCATCAGCTAAGAAAAAGTTAGCATCAGCTAACTTTAAAACAATCCTTTAATGAAACCATTATGTCACTGATGACAATCCTCATAGTCTCTGGTTGAATCCTTATTTCCAGTCATTCATTCATCGGTATACTTATGGCATCATTGGCCAACCAGAACGCTCACCACCTGTTCACTCAGGGGCCTTTTCCATAGTTCTTAGCTCATAGTAACCGGCAATATATTCATATAACAGAATGGAATCTCCGTGGAAGATCAGCAAGATCAACCCACAGATCCATATAAAAGAGCCATGGACTCATCCGTTGAGGACCAGCAAGGTCAATCAACCAGATCCATGCCCGGTTTCAGAAAACAACTCTTATTCCTTGTTCCAATATCTTCCACGACGCACGTGTGGGTATCGTCGTCGGTGACCCAGAGCCCGAGCACCGTATGGTCAGCACCCTCTAGGATCCTTCGCAGGTGACCTAGCGCTTCACTCATAGGCCGCTTCGTTGGTCCCTCATCCACTGTACCGGAAGCTTGGTCAAGATCTCGGTCGACCTTGCTACGCGAGATGTCCTCCATTGACTCTCCATCAGCAGTTGCAACTTTAACAGTTAGGTCTTCATGACCTTAATCCACAAGACGGTCAAAATGCTTCCCCAGCATTCTTGACATAAAACAGTCATTTACAAACAGTCACAAAATACAATTTCTAAATCGAACTCTCGTCTTTCCACATTATCCCTCCTTAGTCCACATTACTTATTCCACATTCCATTCAATGTGTACTCATTCTCATCCATTTCCTCATATCGACGACACATTAATTCACATACACATTCACATTCACATCCATACATCCACATCTACATGCATACATCCATTTTTACATCCTCATTTATACATCCACATCCCATATCCACATTCATACATCCACATTCATACATACACATCCATATTCACATCCATACATCCACATCCACATCCACATTCACATCCATACATCCACATCTACATGCTTACCTCCATTTTCACATCCTCATTTATACATCCACATCTACATGCATACATCCATTTTTACATCCTCATTTATACATCCACATCCCATATCCACATTCATACATCCACATTCATACATACACATCCATATTCACATCCATACATCCACATCCACATCCACATTCACATCCATACATCCACATCTACATGCTTACCTCCATTTTCACATCCTCATTTATACATCCACATCCCATATCCACATTCATACATACACATCCATATCCACATCCATACATCCATATCCACATGCATACATCCACTATCACGTCCTCATTCATACATCCACATCCACATACATACATACATCCACATCCACATTTCCATTCACATCTATACATCCACATCTACATCCACATACATACATACATCCACATCCACATTCCACATTCACATCTATACATCCACATCTACATCCACATTCATATACATCCACATCCACATTCCCATTCACATCTATACATCCACATCTACATCCACATACATACATACATCCACATCCACATTCCACATTCACATCTATACATCCACATCTACATCCACATCCACATACATCCACATCCACATTCCCATTCACATCTATACATCCACATCTACATCCACATTCACATCTATACATCCACATCTACATCTACATCCACATACATCCATATCCACATTCCCATTCACATCTATACATCCACATCTACATCCACATTCACATCTATGCATATACATCTTCATCCATACATCCATTTTCACATTCATACATCCACACTCCCATCTCCACATCCACACATCCACATACATACATCCATTTTCACACTCCCATCTCCACATCCACACATCCACATACATACATCCATTTCCACATTTCCATTCATATAACCCCATATGCCTTCACATCTAATCTTTTACATCACATCCATTCTCGCTCTATCACAACCCATATACATCTTATCCTATCACATACACTTCTTACCTCATCCCATACACATCTTATCACATCTTAATTCATCTTATCACCTCTAACTTATTTCATAAGCATCTTATCACCTCTTATCACATCTTATACACCTCTTATCACATCCTATCACATCTCATATCTATTTATAGAATACAAGAGAATTCTTATATTTGATATAAGATTTCTTTACACATTTATTTATGCATAAATTCTATTTAAGGAGATTAATACTTTCGAAGTAAAAATCAATCTTTTATGCATCTTCCTATGCATAAATTCATTTTAAATGAAAATGACACTTTTGAATTAAATTTCAATCTTTTATGCATTTTCCTATGCATAAATGAGAATGACACTTTT
This sequence comes from Cibotium barometz, assembly GCF_041138505.1. Taxonomy (NCBI): domain Eukaryota; kingdom Viridiplantae; phylum Streptophyta; class Polypodiopsida; order Cyatheales; family Cibotiaceae; genus Cibotium; species Cibotium barometz. The sequence goes on along the minus strand of NC_141049.1, from coordinate 54,369,320 downwards.
GAATTAAAAATCAATCTTTTATGCATCTTCTTATGCATAAATTCAATTTGTTAGGAATTACACTTTTAGAATAAAAGAATTTCTCTTATGCATCTAAGTTATGCATAAAATCCATTTATGATGAAAAATCACACTTTTAGTATAAAAAGAATATCTTTTATGCATACTTCTATGCATGAAATCCAATATGATAAAAGTAACACTTTTACAATAAAATAATCAACTTTTATGCATACCTCTATGCATGAAATTCAAATATGATAAAAGTCACACTTTTATAATAAAATAATCAACTTTTATGCATACCTTTATGCATAATTGAACTTCATGCATACCTCTATGCATGAAGTTCAATTATGATAAAAGTCACACTTTTATAATAAAATAATCATCTTTTATGCATACCTCTATGCATGAAATTCAAATATGATAAAAGTAATAAAGTAATCATCTTTTATGCATACCTCTATGCATGAAATTCAAATATGATAAAAGTAACACTTTTATAATAAAGTAATCATCTTTTATGCATACCTCTATGCATGAAATTCAAATATGATAAAAGTAACACTTTTATAATAAAGTAATCATCTTTTATGCATACCTCTATGCATGAAATTCAAATATGATAAAAGTAACACTTTTATATTAAAATAATAATCTTTTATGCATACCTCTATGTATGAAATCTAATTATGATAAAAGTAACACTTTTATGTTAAAATAATAATCTTTTATGCATACTTCTATGCATGAAAATCAATTATGCATAATATAAAAATCAATTTCTCTAGGATTACAATGAATATCTTTCAATTATTCTAGGATGATAATTCCTAGAATATGGTATGAAGTCCTCTTTTCATGCTTTGAATGAAATTATTTTATGCGTAATTTTTATAAAAATTTTACCATAGCTCCGCTGCTATGACTGATAAATCTCAATTTTTCTAAGGGATAAAGCTTATCATTAAGAAAATAATTAGAATGATCCCTAATTGGATCATTAATCCATAATGGATTGAATCATCAATATTCATGAAATACATAAACTAAAAGCATAGAAAAAAGCCATTAATTTGGCCTCAAGCATAGATTAATCTTGGATTAAGGAAAAGCTTTATGAAAAGCTTCATTTGGATTTAGAATGGGTCATGAGTATGACCATTTCTTGAGTGAGAGAGAGAAATTACATAAAAACCATTTGAATTAAGCATAAATGGAAATTTATGTAATTCTTAACTATCATTAATCAATTAACTTCAATAGCATTCATCAAATTATGTAACTCTTCACTACCATTCATCAATTAACTTCAATAGCATTCAAAAATCATTCCAATTAAGCTTCTCAAGCTTGAGAGGGGTTGAGAAGAGAGAAGCATTGAGAAATTATAGAAAAGATCAAAATTCACCATTTACCTTACAAATTGCTTGATTCTTTGTTCACGGTAGAGGCCCCCAATCAATCAATTGGTTAAGTATGTTGATGGAGCCACCAATGGGGATTGAAGAAAGAGGGAAGCTCCAATTTCTTCAATTTGAAAGAGAATAGTAGAAATTAGCATTATTTCAGCATAACTCTAGTATAGTAAAATTCTTCTATTTTTTCAAAGGAGTCATGTTCTATTTATAGGAGAGGGAAGCTCTAACCAAAGCTAACTGAATTCTAGAATTTTTCAAATTTAGTTTGGTTGAATTTGGACTAGATTTGGACCTAGTTTGGTTACTTTTTTGATTCGGTTTGGTTCCTTTTTGATTTGGTTTGGTTCAAGAGAGAGAAGAAATAAAAATATCACATTATCTTTGAGTTTAAAACTCATTCAAGCATGTGAAATATGCACCTCCTTTAATGGACTCCCCTTCCTTACATATGTGTCAAAATGGAATGATTATACCCAAAATATCTCATATTTTTAATATTGCTCATATTTTTAATATTAAAAATATCTCACATTTTTAATATTGCTCATAGTTTTTTACTAATAAACCTTGTACATTTTCAACTCTTTATCTTATGTGAGCATTTACTCATTTTTGGATACCCAAAATATCTCATATTTTTAATATTGCTCATAGTTTTTTACTAATAAACCTTGTACATTTTTAACTCTTCATCTTATGTGAGTATTGAAGGGACTCCCCTTCCTTACATATGTGTCAAAATGAAATCATTATACCCAAATATCTCATAATATTAAAATTACTCATAGTTTCTTACTAATAGTTTCTTACTAATAAACTTTGTACATATTAAAATTACTCATAGTTTCTTACTAATAAACTTTGTACATAGTCAACTCTTCATCTTATGTGAGCATTTACTCATTTTTTGGGTATCTTCATTTACAAAATTGGATTTATCTCCTCCCTACACATGGATTGATGCTATTGGTCCATAGGAACCTTAATTGGACCATAATCCAAAAATTTCTAAAAATCTAGACCCTTAGGCTAAGGTCCTTTATACCCATTTCCAATTAATTTCAATCGCACATTGGAAAGTTCTTTTTGAATTTTTGTTTCAGGGGAATTCATTTTAATAATATGAAAAATTTTTCTATCTAAAAATATTCAAAATCTGAATATTCTCTCTCTAGAATATTTTCTCTCTCTATGTTAAAACGATTAGAAACAAGATCTTTTATATTTTTGAAGAGGAATTTAATTACACGGGAAGATGCTGGTCGTCTTGAGAGGCTGGGGAGGAATCTTACATTCTCTCCCACTTGAAAAACGCGACATGTCCTCATCTCGCAAAAAACTGGGGTAATTTTGCAAGATGCACGAATATGAGACTAAGAGAAAACATTAATTAAGATTAACCACCAAGAAGTCTCAAAGAGAGCAAGACTCAAGACAAGAACAAAGATTTCAACTTTATTCACTCTTGGAACATATACAGTAAAGATATGAGAACTTTATTCACTCTTCGAACATATACAGTAAAGATAGGAGAACTTTTTACACTTCCATAAGCCCGTCCATCATATGGTCACAAAAACAGCACTCACAAGCTGCACACGTATAAGGTAACTCACAAGCTGCACATGTATAAGGTAACTCATCTATGGGAATAATTCGGCTGGTTATTGCCAAATGGTATGAGGTGATCTAACAAAAGGACCTCTGAGAGGCAAGCCAAAAACGGGATAAAGGCATATCTTCTGATGAGGAAGAAAACACGCCAGTAAGAAGACCCGCTTAGAAAACCCAATATGCCTAGATCTCATCACGCAATAGTATCGGGGACCCAAACCCAAGGCTTCAATAACCATAGCCAAGCGGACATTGTTACGGAAGTGCTGTCGCCCCCACGGTGTTACCCTAGTTATATCTCGACAGGTCCGCCATTTGGTCTGAGAGCTATAGAAGTTCCCAAGTGAGGGAAAAGTGAGCGCTCATACAGTTCTATAAAATCCTTCTTCACAGAATCGTTTGCGTCTTGAAGGTGAGAAATCATCATGGATAAAACCAATTCCTGCTGCCAAGCCATGAAGGAGATTAAGAAAGAAAGGGGATCGATGGAAGTAAGATTACTGTGAGCGACAAGTAAAAGTTATGACTTTATATAAAGGAAGGAGCTAGCGTAACCAAGAAGCCAACGGTATCTTGCTAGTGAAGTTTTATCGTCTTTCCATGATTTGGGTTTGGTACATTTTTCTATAGAAGGTTTACATGAAATACATTATGAACTTTAAGATGAGAAGGTAAAAGAAACTCGTAGGCTAAGTCACCTACTTTCTTTGAATTCAGATAAGGCCCACAATCTCTGGGGGATAACTTCTTATACTTCCCAAGAGATAAAGAACTTCTTTTGGGCTGTACTCGAATGAAGACCAAAACCTTGGTATCCAAAACACCGATTCTCACTTCTGAACTCATTGTTCTGAATCCTTAAAATAGATGGGACTCCTGAGAAAGTATTCTGGGGAAAGGATCTTCCTTTAAAAAAAAAACAAAATCTTTCTTTTATTTTAGAGAGGGAATAATTATAAGATCAGAAAGGGAGGTTCTTATTCCTGTATACCTCGACGGCTGGGGGAGGAATCTTACATTCTACCCCACTTAAAAAGTGCGAGATGTCCTCATCTCGCAAGGTAGAGGACAACTCTTTTTCTTAAGATCCAATTTATTCTGGGGTTCCTTATATTCTGGTCAACCCAGCAGAATACGGGGATAAATATCCCTTATATAGAACTCATCATTAAATAACAATTCATTCAGATCATATCATCCATATTTTTAACACGAGAATGGTCCATTAGACCGAAAAATTTCATTCTGAACATTCCTCCACGGAAATTTCAGTCAAGCAAGTTCTCAATTTGTCATCCCTTAACTTGATCTACTGGTCAAGTGTTAATAGTAGCAATCAAACAGCACAATCCACTAATCTCATAGTGATTTGCTCAATTCATTATCATCATTCCAGTTATGAATATCATCATAGGGACTCGTCCCATTCATCCTCATTGTGGTTTCGCTCAGGTTATTATATTTCAACTAAATTTTAGAAATCATCATTTTTCAATCAGAATCCAATTCAATTCATCAATTCTCAAATAGAATTAAAAATCATATCAACCACATTCGAAATCATCATCTAGATAGCATTAACGCTTATAATTTCAAGTCTTAGATTTACTCGTATATACTGTCAGTAAGAGCTGCAGTTATACTCTCGGTATATACGGGTAGTCACAGCCCTTGGAATTATAAGGTAAATACCATCATGTCTAGGCCTCAAGCAAGTCAGGGATTCTATATAATTGCGGTACTTCCATCTGAAGACCCAATTATCAAATTACGAATTTCAGTTTGAATATCAAATTGTATGATTTATATCACACAATTACAACCTTTTTGTGTTTCTTGATAAATTTTTGACATATTTGTCTTCTCAGTTGATCTTTATTAGCCAAATTGCTCTGATACCAACTGTGAGATCCCTGTTCCCACCGAGCAACGGAGTCGGGGTACTAGCAGCGGAAGTAGCACTTCTCGCGCGGGACAGGGGTCCCACATTCGGGGCCTCAAGCATAGATTAATCTTGGATTAAGGAAAAGCTTTATGAAAAGCTTCATTTGGATTGAGAATGGATCATGAGTATGACCATTTCTTGAGTGAGAGAGAGAAATTACATAAAAATCATTTGAATTAAGCATAAATGGAAATTTATGTAATTCTTAACTATCATTAATCAATTAACTTCAATAGCATTCATTTGAATTAAGCATAAATGAAAATTTATGTAATTCTTAACGATCATTAATCAATTAATTTCTCTCTCTCACTCAAGAAATGGTCATGAGTATGACCATTTCTTGAGTGAGAGAGAGAAATTACATAAAAACCATTTGAATCAAGCATAAATGGAAATTTATGTAATTCTTAACTATCATTAATCAATTAACTTCAATAGCATTCATCAAATTATGTAACTCTTCACTACCATTCATCAATTAACTTCAATAGCATTCAAAAACCATTCCAATTAAGCTTCTCAAGCTTGAGAGGGGTTGAGAAGAGGGAAGCATTGAGAAATTATAGAAAAGATCAAAATTCACCATTTACCTTACAAATTGCTTGATTCTTTGTTCACGGTAGAGACCCCCAACCAATCAATTGGTTAAGTATGTTGATGGAGCCACCAATGGGGATTGAAGAAAGAGGGAAGCTCCAATTTCTTCAATTTGGAAGAGAATAGTAGAAATTAGCATTATTTTAGCATAACTCTAGTATAGTAAAATTCTTCTATTTTTTTCAAAGGAGTCATGTTCTATTTATAGGAGAGGAAAGCTCTAACCAAAGCTAACTGAATTCTAGAATTTTCCAAATTCAGTTTGGTTGAATTTGGACTAGATGTGGACCTAGTTTGGTTACTTTTTTGATTCGGTTTGGTTCCTTTTTTATTTGGTTTGGTTCAAGAGAGAGAGAAGAGATAAAAATATCACATTATCTTTGAGTTTAAAACTCATTCAAGCATGTGAAATATGCACCTCCTTTAATGGACTCCCCTTCCTTACATATGTGTCAAAATGGAATGATTATACCTAAAATATCTCATATTTTTAATATTGCTCATAGTTTTTAATATTGCTCATAGTTTTTTTACTAATAAACCTTGTACATTTTCAACTCTTCATCTTATGTGAGCATTTACTCATTTTTGGATACCCAAAATATCTCATATTTTTAATATTGCTCATAGTTTTTTACTAATATATAAACCTTGTACATTTTCAACTCTTCATCTTATGCGAGTATTGAAGGGACTCCCCTTCCTTACATATGTGTCAAAATGAAATCATTATACCCAAATATCTCACACTATTAAAATTACTCATAGTTTCTTATTAATAAACTTTGTACATAGTCAACTCTTCATCTTATGTGAGCATTTACTCATTTTTTGGGTATCTTCATTTACAAAATTGGATTTATCTCCTCCCTACACATGGATTGATGCTATTGGCCCATAGGAACCTTAATTGGACTATAATCCAAAAATTTCTGAAAATCTAGACCCTTAGGCTAAGGTCCTTTATACCCATTTCCAATTAATTCGAATCGTACATTGGAAAGTTCTTTTTGAATTTCTGTTTCAAGGGAATTCATTTTAATAATATGAGAAATTTTTCTATCTAAAAATATTCAAAATCTGAATATTCTCTCTCTAGAATATTTTCTCTCTCTATGTTAAAACGGTTAGAAACAAGATCTTTTATATTTCTGAAGAGGAATTTAATTACACGGGAAGATGTTGGTCGTCTTGAGAGGCTGGGGAGGAATCTTACAGGTTTAGTCTCCGAAAGCACTATCTCCGTAAAGCAAACTCTACCAGGACCCATGCCTAGAATTTCTCTCATGTCTGTTGCTCCAGAGTAATTATTTGGTCCACCTAAATGGACCCTTCACCACTAGACTCTGCAATACCACTGGACCCAACACCCCCGACCTACTCACATAGGTTGTATGCTTGCTCTTCTTGAGGACTCCTCCTCGTTCCAGGCCCTCTTGATAGGCTCTTCAAAGCCCTTAGGGAGAGTGTCCAATCAAACCTTTCCAGCAAGTCTCTCTAGGTTAGCACAGCCTGGTGGTAGAGTGAGTGATTTATCGCATGGTGTTCACTGCCTTTCCTGTCTATCTGTGTCTTGATACTCTCTCTCTCTCTCTCTCATATATTTCTCTTGATCTACTTGATTGGTGGTAGCAGTTCACTGAATGTGCAACAATGGATGTTTCTTTTGTTTGATCAATGATAATTAATGTGACACACTTGTTACGGTTGTTTTACCTGTTTTAGTGTAAAGCGTAAATGGATAACATGTTGATGTATTGCTTGATGTTGTTTTCAATACTATTGTGTGTTTGATATTCTGTTTTTGTTCTATATCTAAAGATATTTGCTAGATTTGCGACGATGGCCACCATGCTCTCCACCGAAGAGCGAAAGATCATCCTACGAGCCATTCGCACAGAGGCAGTTATCATAGTGTCACAATGTTCAGAAGCACGCATTGGTATCATTAACTAGGGCCTTCTGCTCTGCAGAGAGCGCCCAAAAAGCGAGTATTGCTCAATTTTGTATTCGAAGCTAGTAAAAATCCAGAAAGGTTGGCAGAGGCACAAGCTTATGCCGACAGGGAGCGGAACAAGCGACCATGGATAGCTTGAGAGATTTTTGATCCTCTCTTGGAAGATGCATACACTCCTGCGAGCGATGTTTTCGCCTTGGGATATTTATTAGAGGTGTTATATGACTTTTGGAGGAAAGTGCAGGAGTTGTGGATGGGCGGCATGACTCACACGACAAAGCCACCATGGACGCAATTATATATAAAGTCAAAAATTGGATGTGCTTGCCTAATCGTGATGAGAGAAAATCTCTCTTGCAAGTAGCAGAATTTTTTAGATCACTTAAGACTGAACCCGCAAGGGCGCAACGTCCGCTGATGGAGCTTTTTGTATCTTTTAATCCTATTATGTAATTGAACATGGTGTCCGCCTTACTTTGAAGAATGACCAATGTTTTCTAGTGTGTGTAATGTTTTGAAGTATTTTTATGTTAAGTGCATACTTTCCGAGTCTTTGCATTTCATCTTTCATCCTGTGGTGTTTAAAATTAAGTTTTTGAGGATAATGATGAATTTGTCGTACGTTTTATTTTATAGTTCATTAAAAGCCTAAAGTCGTCTTTATTTGTCCTCTATTCGTGCTGCAGACATGGGAGACGCACAAGCGAACGAGCACCACGAGCTGGCTAAGAAGTCGTACGAGCGTATGAAATCCCTTACACACGGATTGACTGCTCATGAAGCGACTAGAACGGCCTGCTGGTTGTCAAAATGGGCAAACCCTTCTTATGCCAATGGAAAGACATCAATAAACAAATAACCATAGATATGATTAAACAGATATGGCCATGCCCAGATGGCGAGATCAAGAAGGGAAGGTGGAAGGTGTCGCGGTGCAATCAAGACCTCATAAAAAATAATGCCGAACGAATATTCTTAGAAGTGTACGGTCATCCTCTCCACAATGCAGACGCTCCACTGTATTTTGCCAAGATGCTGTATGCCCAGTTTGTCCTGCAAACGCCTGTGGACTTCGCTTCTAGAGAGATCACTTTCAACACCCACGATTTGCGTGAAGAGACAGTGACCTTCATAAGAGAGGAGCTTGCTCTCATGGTGGAAGGGGCTGGCTAGAGCTGAACGCGGTCAGAGACAACCTAGGGGCCAAGCTCGCAGAGAAGGAGCAAGAAGCAGTGAGATTGTCAGGCCCAAACTCCCCCCGGCCAACAGAGAGGTTCAAGAGCAGCTCACCCGCTGGCTTAGCCAAGATGTGCAAGGACTATCTGCACGATTAAATCCTATGCGTCACGGGAATCATATTTCACATTTTTTGATGCATCCTGAGCTTGTGGGGGCTGCTAGCGGTGCTACTAGTTCCTCCACCTCACAATGTCCCGTGTGCTACAAACCATTTGACGGTTGGAGTGGCCACTATGTTCTACCATGTGGCCACTACTATCACTTGATATGCTTGGTGAGACAGATGCAGAATGTGTCCATATGTGCATTGTGTGGCATAGCAATTAACCGTGGTATTTATGCTATGTTTGGTATGGCTAATGAATACAAACCACCGGCGGGGTCACCCTCTGCTACTCATGGTGTACTTCACAATCTCTTTCAAGACGAAAGCTAAATGTATAAACACTTCTTGCGTAATGGCAATCGTTTTGTAATGACAAATTGTACTGACAAATTGTAATGACAACTTGTAATGACAACTTGTAATGACAAATTGTAATGACAACTTGTAATGACAACTTGTAATGAAAAATTGTACTGACAAATTGTAATGACAACTTGTAATGAAAAATTGAAATCTTTCATTTGAGTTGATAATTCATATAATGAAGTTAATTTTAAGTAACTTCAAGTTCCTTCTTCCCCTATGTCAACATCGTGCTCTAAAATCCTTTCATTGTCTACTCTCCCATTTGTTTGATTGAGCTCATCCGAGTCAATGCTCATATTATCTTCTATCTCAAGGCTAGTGCACAACGTAGGTCCAATGCCAAAGTGCTCGTCTTCTACATCATCACAATCGTACATCCATCTGGGCATATCTTCTTCATATTCTTCGCTTTCAATGTGTTGCAGGATTCTTTCATTGCAATACATGTAAACAAGTTTATCAGCTCAGTCTGTAAGAAGTCGATTGCGAATAGTGCTGTGAATATATTTGTACATGCTCCAGTTTCTTTCTGAGCCTGAGTTCGAAGAACACTGGCCTAGAACCTTCATCGCAAGGTTGCGCATCCACCACCACTTCCATGTAGGTTGCTCTTTAGCCATTTGTTGAACAAGGGAGTTGGAAAATAGACCTTCTTTCAATCGAAAACAGGACATCTCTTTTATACATTTTACACGATCATCAACATTGTCATAAAAAGTGTTAACCACTATGTAGAAATCCTGAACCACCTCAACGTTAGACATCAAATCCATATTCTAGTATTCAGGATCTAGCATATAAGCAGCACTGTGTAATGGTGTATGCGCTCCAATCCATCTGGCATGGAAGTACTTCAATAGGACTTTTCTTTGTCGACTGGAGAATGGTACACGCCAATGCTTTTCAACCACCGAATGCTCTAATTTCTCAGGACACTCTAAACTCCGCTGGACAGTCCACCATTGTATCCATACTTTTCCAAGATTAGGTGCTCTTTGATCAAGATTTCGTATCGCAGACATAACAGGCATCATTAAATGGTACGCATCCATTACACTATTCCACCAATTTTTCTTCATGAGCGCCGTCTTTAAGACTTTGATTTTCTCTTTTACTCTTTCAGTCTCAGTGCTCTCCCAATCATGAAATGCCATACATGTAAATGTTTCACAAACTGCATCTTTATTTCGAAGAAGAGACTCGAAAGTATAGAAGTAAGTGCAAAACCTGGTCTCCGCAGGAAGCTTTAACATAACTGACATGCGAGGCCAAAAAATATCTAACACTCTCTGTCTCTTGAGCATAAATCTCACAAGCTTGCGAACAGCATCGACGATTGAGGCAAACCATTTGGTATCATCACTTTTATACCAATCTTTCAATACAAGATTCAAACTATGAATATTGCAGCCAGACGAGAAAACATGTGGATACTGTCGCTTTAAGATTTTGGATGCATTCTTGCAATTTTTTGCATTGTCCATAATAATTTAGGCTACATTTTTGGCACCCACTTCTTCTATCACACAGAGGCAATGATACCAGCAATATACGCCCCAGATTTTATCGCACCAGCCGAATCCACGGCACACATAAAAGTCTCACCTCTAGGTGAAACAACCATTATATTAATTAATGGTTTTCTTTGTACATTGTACCATCCATCACTGACTATACTACATCCAGAAAGCTCTATGTTGCTAAGAATTATTCTATGTACACGTTCTTTCACTTGAGCATAGCATTTCTCCAATAGATCATTTCGCATAGCATGATACGAAGGCGATGAAACCCCTGATCCAAATTCACCGATTTTCTTCCATGCTCTCTTCTAATGCTCACTCTCCACCATCACCATAGCACTCCTTGAAAAGTAGATCATTTCAGCAAGGGCGAGCTGTGCATCATCGAGCAAACCATTACTACGTAAGCTTTCCTGCAATGAAGTTTGACGCATGGGTATGTTAAAGTGACGCTTGCAAGAAGATGTACTGGGTAGATTACTTTTTGGTTGCACATTAAAGTTCGGAGTACAAGCCGGCGATGCTTCCAGAGTTTGATGATTAGAACAACAATGTTCTTCTTGCCTCGATACATTGGCAGTAGATGAGAACAGTTTCCTTGCGTCTTTCTTCTGCATTTCATCTCTTAAACATTTGGCCACTGTAGGTGCAGAGGGGTGGGTACATCCTCAACCTTTTTCACTCCACCTCAAAAGTGTTCTCTTAATTGAGGCGCCCCACCTGATTTTACTGCGTGGCATAGCTTACACTCCCAATCTATGAATCGATCACCGATGTTAATTGCATAATGCCACTCTATCCCAGGTGCCTTTTTTTCTGCTCTTCTGAATTTGGGCTCTATTAGAAGTATCGCTAGGTCCAATGTTTTCTTCCATCTCAAATAACCTATTCAAGCAAGCATACAATAATGAATACACAAATGAAGTAACAACAAAGCCACTCACATATTACAAAACATATATCACCACAGAAACATAGAAGCCTTAAAAAACCAAGTGATTACTGAAAAGCTAAAATGTAGCCAAGCAAAAATATGAAACTAGTTTGAATCTATTTTGACAAAAATAAAAGATCATCATATATGTTGATCGTCATATATGTTGTTTATTGTTTTTATTTTAAAAGAGAAAGACATCCATGACGATTCATGCTACCTACAAAGGATGACTGAAAGTTTTTTGCCTATAGGAATTTTATTTTTCAACTTACAGAATCGTAGATATTAATTTTTGCTAGACTTTTAGCATCACGACAAGACAAGACGAATGCATAAATGTGTATTCTAAGATTAAGATACATGTAATTGACAGCATGCATACAATGCACATGAAGGATGTCTTTCGTACCCAATTAAGGATACTTTAAACAAATCAAAGATCTATGATTGCCCAATACTCTAGTATAGGACAAAAGACCTTCTCTAAGACTCTAACATTGACAAAGCAAATCAAATATCTATGTTTGCCCAACACTCTAGTATAGGACAATAGACCCGTGTCTAATAAAGACTATATCAAATATCAAGAACCAATACAAGCCCCTAAGGAGGACTCTTGGCTCCATCTAACCATTTATAGAGTAGAATAAGGTAAACTACCTGCGCTGCTCGAACGCAAAGTTGAAGTGATTCCAACTTTGTCCCTAAATCTCCGCGAGTATTAGCTACGAACCACACTCTGCCCACAATTCAAAGAATTGAGGACTAGTGGCTCAGTAGCCTTAGGAGTGCCAACAAGGAAAGATAATAGCCCCTAAGATAAGGACGTTCTTCCCTAGAGGACGCTGCTAGCCAACCGGGAGCTCTATAAGCACTTCAAGGAAAGATGTGACGCTCCCAAAACAAGAACAATCTTCCCGAAAAGCCGGCTGAAGGGTGTCGGGCGCCTTTTATTAATAAGAAATTTTGCCCGCCGAGATTCTTTGTTTCTCGGTGGGCCCGTCGGGAAACAAAGAACCTCGGCGGGTTTACAAGAATGGTGAGTTTTGGCCGGGAAGAGATCAAGTCTTGTGAATATGTGTTGTGATCACATGTTTTAGAATGTTAATAACACGTTTTGTTAACGTGATCACGAATTTGTGAACACGTTTATGAAATCCCTGATAGCTACCATACTTTCGTATGGTATTTCACGGGAACTTGAAGTGAAGAAAGTGTTTCGTTATACTTTTTTATTTCTTCTAAGCTGGAGAACAGCACGGCTTTCTTGTCATCCTCATCGAGATGTGCATTTAATGCACCAAGTTATTGAGGAGAGAGCCAATGTTGCTAAGATGTTCTTCAAGAGTTTGATGCTCTTTTATTTTCATATTATAGTTTTTTTTAAATAAAAAATTTAAAGTTATTCATTTTGTTACCAAATAGATTCTCAAGTTTATCCTATACCTCTTTTGATGTTTTGTCCAAATAAAGATGATGGATAAGATTATTTGCAAGACCAAGACCGATGTGAGCGAATGCCTTGTCATTATGTTCATTCTAGGACTTTACTACACAGAGGTGACAATAGTGTACCTTCGGGTTTTTCTTCATTTTTGTTAACAATCTCCATACCCCATCTCACATGAGAAGAAGTCTTATCTTTGTCTACCAAGTAGAGAAATTTGTTCCATAGAATTTTTGTAGAGAAAGAATCTTTTCTAGAGATTTGGAACAATCCATGAGTGCTTAATGGATATGATGAATTGTATTGCTCTTGCTTATAAGCTGATTCCGATAGGCTGACTCCAACGACTGACTCCAACAGCTGAGTTCTCTGATTTAGATGGCAGACTCTGACAGCTGACTCGACAGCTAATTCATGAGTGCTTAATGGATATGATGAATTGTATTGCTCTTGCTTATAAGCTGATTCCGATAGGCTGACTCCAACGACTGACTCCAACAGCTGAGTTCTCTGATTTAGATGGCAGACTCTGACAGCTGACTCGACAGCTAATTCAGATGGCTGACTCTGACATTTCATTAAAATGGTTGATTCAAACTACTAAGTCTGGCAGCTTAGTAGTAGTAGCTGACTTTACAAGTCAGCTCTACTGATGAGGCATTAGTAGGTTAGAAGTTGAGACCGAGATCTAATTCAGACAATAGACTTTGACAGTTGACTTTGATATCTAATTCAGACGATTGATTCCGATTACTAACACTGGTAGAAGTTGACTCCAATAGTAGCTGACTCAGCAAGTCAGAAGCTGATGTGGCATCAACAGGTTGGAAATACCGTGACATGAGCAGGTCCAAAGGCCGTAGGCATAATGTTGAATGTCGAATGTCGAATAATGCTGATGCCAATGTGCTTGATCTGAGGTGCCAAGTTGAACTATGTGCTGCAATAAGTGAGTTGACATGATGGTAGCAATGCGCAAAGCATAGCTAATGTAGCAATTGTGCAGCATCGACGCAGAACAATATTGCTGTAGATATGAGATGGTGCAGATTTGTATAATTGGGGGATTGTGTAAGTGGTGGGAGCACCTCTCAAAGACTCGGACAGCACAAAAAACAAGATCACTAGAGGTTGTAGATGACGTCGAAGGCAAGAGATGACCGATTTATGCAAGAGCTTAGCACAAGAGGTCTAAAACGGTGAGGCTAGGAGATTGATGGCGGCCAGGACAGTTGGCACAAGTGATGGGGCGGAGCTCACATGTGGTTTTGGATTGGGGCAAAGGGGAAGGTAAATGTGCTTACACCATCAGTATAGGTAGCATATAGGAACCCCCTAGGGTGGGAACTTGGCTTTGATACCATGTTGGAGCCTTGGAGCTCACATGGTGTGCAAGAGTCGGAGACTGTGCATTAGAGTGCAATAACGACTCAAAGTGAGTGTGTGAGAGTTAAAAGTGCAACAGTGTGTGTGAGAGTTAAAAGTGCAATAATGATTGGCATGAGTACTTCTTTGATTAAGTTGAAATGAAAGTACAAGAGCCCTTTTTTATAGGCTTGTCTGAGCCTTATCTTCAGCAAATTTAAAGGCCTAAATCATAGGAAAGAATATCTACCTAAGCGGGCTGATGTCACTGCTTAGCTAAAGGCACACTTACTGACATGAGTACTTCTTTGATTAAGTTGAAATGAAAGTACAAGGGCCCTTTTTTATAGGCTTGTTACCTTCAGCAAATTTAAAGGCCTAAATCATAGGAAAGAATATCTACCCGGGCTGATGTCACTGCTTAGCTAAAGGCACACTTACTGACATGAGTACTTCTTTGATTAAGTTGAAACGAAAGTACAAGGGCCCTTTTTTATAGGCTTGTCTGAGCCTTACCTTCAGCAAATTTAAAGGCCTAAATCATAGGAAAGAATATCTACCTAAGCGGGCTGATGTCACTGCTTAGCTAAAGGCACACTTTTTACTGACATGGTTTACTTTCTTATTATTTAGGTAGAAAACATACACACACATAAAGGGTGGACACAAGGCAAACTATGAAACCCAATAGTTTACTTTCTTGTTATTTAGGTAGAAAACATACACACACATAAAGGGTGGACACTCAATGGACTACGGTGGACACAAGGCAAACTATGAAACCCAATAGTCAGTGGTGGGGGAAGCTACAGGGTGGCTCTGACTGCATGCAAAAGTGGCGAGAAGCTTTATTGAGGCTATGGTGGAAGCCTAGCCCTTTTCTCATAGATAGAGGTGGTGATCCCACTAGGCATTACTAACCACCTATGTGGTTATTTCTCCCCCTCCCTCTATATGAGATAGCGTTCTCCTCATAGAGTGGCCAGCCAAAGGACAAGTGCATCTCTCCCCACCTTTGATCCTTTGATCCCTGCCTCATACATGGAGGCTAGTTTGTATCTAGCCCTTCATGGTTGTATGTAGCCCTTCATGGCTAGCTTTTTGTGAACTAATAGAAGGATCTTTTTCCCCAAAAAAAAGATAAGGTCACTCGTATCAGTCCACAAAAAAGTCCATGCTCAAGGCCTGTAGTAACAACAGAGTTGTACTTCCATTCTCTTATTTTGGTATGTGCTCTTTATCATCATCTTTTTTTAATTCTTATTTTTATTTATCTTTTTATTATGTGTATAGGTTCTAGTTTTGTACATGTTGGTGCAAGCTATATTGTCATGGGTTAACTTTTTCCAACAAGCTCCCTCCTAATATGGACATGAAACTTGTCAAGGAGCAAAACATGGGGGTAAAAGAGATGATATTAGCATAAATATTATACCTTGACTTCACGAAAGGTATTGTAGGTTTTATGTAACCATCCTCTCCAACTTTGCTCCATCAATGTTTGTTGGCTAGGAGCACCCTTTGTTACTTGTTGCAGCATATCAATCTCCAGCTTTAAGGGTGGTAAGGGGATTTCATTAGACCGTATGAAGCTTATGGATTCTCCTTTACAGATGAGCAATGGATTTGACACTTACAGCAAGGAAATTTCTATTTACATAGTGGGTTGCTCTAGGGAAACCAATGGGTTTGGGGCTTGGATACCCAACAAGGGTTTTATAACATGTTGTGATATAGAAGCTTCCCCATCAATCACCCAGTCTCTTATGATAGGGTTTCTCTTTGGGATTCAGACTTGTTTAGGTGTTGGTGGTGGTGAAGGTTCACCTAGAAATAGTCTTCCCTTTGTTTGAAATTCAGCCTATGAAGCCTTTGTTTAGTATGCAAAGACTTGGGAATTTGTATCACGACAATAGTGAGGCTAGTGGTATACATTTATGTTTTGGGATCCTGATTACAAAGGTTACCCTTGTAGTAGCCTTGAGCCTTCAATAAGCATTTAGGTATCCATTTTGGGGTAGCCTTTAGTTTGGACTTTCTATGCCGATTACTACATTGAGGTCTTCTTCACTTGGTTGGTAGATGTGGTACAGATGGAGAAGCCTTGGAGACCCACATCAAGGCATATTACTACATTGAGGTCTTCTTCACTTGGTTGGTAGATGTGGTACAGATGGAGAAGCCTTGGAGACCCACATCAAGGCATATTTGGATATTGTCACTTTTTAGCTCATTGTATCTATTGGTCCTTTTGACATGGAGGTGTTTGTCGTGTGGAGGGAAAAGAATCAAGAGTTCTTTAAATAGTGGATGATGAAGTGGAGGGTGTTTCTTTAGATTTGGTTAATGTTGAAGCTTACTCCTTGTCAAAGTTTGACAAGGAGTGAGAGATGGTAGGGACTATGGCGTCACCCACAGAGACATTCCCCATTGTCAATCATACATCCTGAAGCCTTTATTCATGTGCAACCAAGTATTACTAGTTTAGGAAGTGTTCTGGCAGGATGTCTCCCACCAAGTTCTTGCAGGATGTCTCCCACCAAGTTCTTGTTATCACAATATATTTTAATTTGTAATCATCTAAGAACCTTGGTGTTCCTACCATTGATACCTTTCACCTTCAAATAGGTGTCTATGAGTTGAGGTTTTCCCAATTCGGTTCCATGCATTGAAGGAAATTAAATATGTGTCTATCTCCCATGTCAAGCAATGCATTATAGAGCACTTTACCATAAGGGCTAGGCAATTGAATGGATGTTCATTGAGGTGCTATGTGCGCCTTTGTGTCTCCTTCAACTTCTCCTACAAAGGCTTTTACGAAGGCCCTAGCTTCTCGTTGGCTGTGCTCTCATATTTGCCTTTCTTTAGGTTCTTATCAAGCTTGAGCCTTTTTTAATTCTGCTTTTTCCTTAATTGCCTTCTTATCATGTGCAACCTCCCAGGCTTCCTTGGTAGTAAGAGGACCATAATACTTTTTGAATTTATTACCATATTAAGGAAGCCTACGGTTTTAGCCCCATTAAGGAAGCCTACGGTTTTAGCCCAATTAAGGGTTTGAACATGCATGGTACCTTGAGGTGTTATTTTGTAGACTCAAAATGGTCCTTTTCTAGTATACTTAAGTTTCTTTTTTTTTTTTGGGTGCAATCTGTACATAAGTACAAGGTCTCTCTCATTGATTCCCTTATCCTTGAGATTATTATCAAACCACTTTTTTCTTTAATCCATTTTTACCGACATATTCTACACATCAATTTATCTTTTTTCCTCTAGTTGTTCAAGAATGAATAGCTAGTCATCCAATAGTTGGGTTCACACTATAGAGAATCCTAGTATGTATTTGGTTGAGTACCTTTTCATATTGTGTACTCTTATCTTTTGTATATGGTGTGTTGAGTGTTGTGTGAAGAAGAAGAAGATTTTCAGCCTCTCATCTTGTGTGTTCTCTTTTTTAGGGTTTTGTGAGTGTGTGTTGCTTGCAAGAGCTCAAGCTCTCTTCTCCCCTGCATCTTTTCATGGTATCAGAGTCTGGTTCATGCTAAGGGCAAGAAAGAGAAGCACAGGAAGCGGTATGAGGGTAAAAACTTCATCTACTCTTTCCTATTTGTGTTGGCGAGACTACACCCTTGTCGAGAGCTCTACGGGAGGCACCGGCAAACGATCTTTGATTGAGGAGCTTTCTTCACGGAAGTAAAGCTATAGGGCAACTATACTGTCTTATCGGACGAAATTTTTTGGGCCAAAAATGTGTTTCGGGCGCGTTACGACTGTCGTTTTTCAGAAAGCAGGCGATTTCAAGCACTGCGGGTAAGTCATCGATTCTCTACAGAACTCTGTTTTAAGAACTACAGGAAGACATATTGGTTGTGCAGACATTGTGTGTGCTGCAAGGAGGTCAACAGTTGCCATTGGGTGTATGTATGCACATTGAGGTCACTGGTTGTTATGACATTTGAGTGTACTACAGTACCGCTCAGAAAATACAGCAGTTTGTGCAGAACAAAACCAGAGTGCTGTTTCTGGTAAATTTGTGTGTCTGGCAAGATGTCATATGATGGCATAAACTAGATTGTTGCGTTGAGAAGCTTGATAAGAATAAATTCCATGCTTGGAGGTTTAGGTTGACGAATTTCCTGATGGGAAAGGGTTATTGATCAATTCGACTGCTGTGCAGATGTGAAAGAGTTCAAGGATTGGAACCAAGGAGCCAAAAAAGTTATGTATTGGCTCTCTATCAGTATACAGGACACCATGATTGGGCACATACAGGATGCCAAGTCCCCCAAGGAAGCATGAGACAACTTGGAAAAACTCTATGAAACAAATACCAAGGCACGAAAGATACAGTTGAAGAATGAACTTCATACTGTGGAGAAAAAGAGTATGTCTGTGAATGACTATGCATTGAAGATAAAGGGTATTGCGGAATCCCTTGCATCTATTGGTGTTTCAGTAGATGATGATGAATAAGGTGGAAGTCTATCTACGTGGTCTCGGGTCACAATACAAGGCGTTCAAGATGTCTATTCAGACTCGGGGAAAACATTCTGAATTTTATAGATTTGGTGTCTATGTTGATTATATAAGAGAAGAGCTTGGGTGAAGACCAACAGTCTTCACAAAACAAAAACAGTTCAGAGCAACATGCCTTCTATACAAGTTCAAGAAGAGGACGGGGTAGAGGAGGCCGTGGATGCGGTCAAGGAGGTGGCTGAACAGGTAATCAAAATTATGGCCAGCAACAGCAGCAACAACAACAGTCCCAGAATTCACAACAACAACAACACACTGGTGGAAGAGGCTAATTTAGAGGCAGGGGGAGTCAAAGAGGTCGTGGAAATTGGAAAAGGTAGTATAATGATACACATAGATGCTTTTATTATGGTGGTAAGCTTGGACATGTGCAAGCAGATTGTTATAAAGAAGCAGGCTGACATGCAAAATGGGAAATTGCAGCAAAACAACTATGCTTGCATCCTCGAGCAGAAACAATAAATGTTGAAGCAGCACATAAAGATGATGATGTATGGTATGTTGATTCAGGTGCTTCGAACCACATGACAAGTCATGGGGAGTGGTTCAAGGAGATGAAAAACCTTGAAGGACCAGGTTTTTGTGTGGAAACAGGGGATGACACTGCTCATCCAATTGCCCATGTTGGAGATGTGCCATTGTCTATGCAGGATGGCAAAGTGAAGTACCTTGTAGATGTACTTCATGTTCCGAACATAACAAAGAATCTGGTTTTAGTTGGCTAGATGATTGAGCAGGGTTTGCAGGTGCATTGCATATGTGCATGTGCCAGATGAGCTGAGAACTAAGCTGGATTCAAAAGTTGAAAAATGTGTGTTTATTATTGGATATTCCCTTGAGCAAAAGGGATACAGGTGTTTTAACCCTACTATACGTGAGTTGAGGGTAAGCAAGGATGTTGTTTTTGATGAGATGAGCAGCTGGTATGCTGCTAGAAAAGAAGCTGTTGGGACTGATGTGAGTGGAAATGTGGTTGCATAGAATGCAAGGCAACAATCACAATCTTTGAGTGGACCAGGAGAGTCCTCATCTAGTGGTTCAATTGTTGATAGACCATGGAGTAGCAAGCTGCGTCATAATACCAGTCTTGCAAATGTGATTAGTACATCACATAAAGGTAAAGAGAAAGTGGTTGAGCCCCTTAGTATGCTTGACATTTCTGCAAGGCATTCTCATGTTGATGGAGAGTCTAGTGGCTCAGAGATGAGTCTTGATGAGGAACTTGGGATACCAACTACTATGAGAACACCTGGCGTAAAGAAGACTATGGAAGCCATGAATGCAAAGCTGCGCGACGAAGATCTGGGAGAGTGAAGAATCCTATGCAAAGATTTACCTATGATATGTGGCAAAGAATCCTATGCAAAGATTTACCTATGATATGTGGCACATCACTATGCATACATGGCAAAGGTTGTGTAGGTTGTAGAGCCCACATGCATTGATGAGGCTGTTGGAAATGTGTGTTGGGAGAATGCTATGGATGAGGAGATGGATGCACTATATGGAAATGAGACTTAGGATTTAGTGCAATTGCCTGAAGGCAAGAAAGCCATTGGGAATTTATTCCAACACATACTCAACCATGAAAAACCTGCAAGTAAGGGGGTTAGTTTCAATATACATTGTATGTTCAAAGTATCCCAGACATGGCATGTTCAAGTCTTGTGTAAATGGAATTCTTTCATGGTGAGCCATGAGTGTTGGTTGACCTAACAAATCCCATAACTCAAGGGTCATGAGATTCTTCTCTCGTGTTAGATAAAGCTGTGCTTGAATTGTGGTGATTTTATTGGAAAGTTCCAATCCAGCCATATTTCTTGGGATATTCTCAGTAAGATATGTTGGAAGTTCCAACTCTTCCAAGGTCTCGTCCTCCTGTAAATAAGAGCAATTGCATAATGCCTGTAGGAGTGTTCAAGGTGATTGTTTACATGGATTCATCAAGTGAATACAACGAGTCACATATCCAAGTTCCACCAAGGATGACATTATTTTCAAAAAGATCTATGGTAACATGGAATCTAAATTCCACATCTCCACCCACTGATTGTTTGAGCAGCATAGCTAAAGTAATTGGGAACTTCAATGTTTTGTCCATTGGCTCCTCTTGCAAGACCATTGTCTGTAGGGATGAGTTTAGGTTGTCCCAATGACACCCAAGTGTCATTGGGACAACCTGACACCCAAGTGTCAGGATGTTATAACTAGCTCGAGGGCTAATATCCTGACACCCAAGTGTCAGGATGTTATAACTAGCTCGAGGGCTAATCAACACGTGTTTATGCTTAACATCATTACCTACAGGGAAATCTAACCATACCATGATAGAATCTTCAAGAGGAACCATGGATGTTTCAGTTTGTGTTTTAGCTTCAGATCCTATTTCGGTTTCATATTCCCATTAAATGTCATCCTCTTTTTGGCTCTTAGCTTTTCCAATAGTACCCAATGTGTACAATGGTACACTCGGTCCTCTGACAATTCTAACTGAGGTCTGTTTGCGAATCCATATAGTCTCGTTCTATGTAGCTCTTGATGTCTTTAAATAACTCATGTTTAGCCATTAAAGGTGCAAGTGATGATGCTATGCTGGCTTCACCATGAGAGAAGAGCATTCCTCCAAATGAGGCTTTAAGATATTGCTTTAATTTCGTAAGGGATTCATCAAATTCCTCACATGCTTTTTCAACTGCATAATTCGTGCAATTTGTCTCTAATGAGTCTTCCATAGAGAGTATGTCTTCCTCTTGAAAGGGAAAACGATGCCCCTTAGGTTCTTGTATTTTGGTTGCTTTTTTAGGATTGGCATTATGAAGTTCAATCACAACCGGTGATCCTGTAAACACTCAACAATGCTAAGCATGCTCTCCTGAGCTTGCTTTTGGCGTTCCACATATGTCATATGAGCATGATTTTCAATTGGGGTGGTTGGGCAAGTTCTAGTTTCTTGATTGGTCTATTAAGTGCACTGAGTGACGAATCATAACTTATTTCATCCTCAGTGACCTACTAGAACTTGTTTCATCTTCTGACTTTATTTGGATCGTCAGGTTTTCATTATGTTTGATTATGCTACGAGATCGAATTTGGATTTTTGTATCCTGTGTTGTACATGTGGGTGTTGTGGTTTGAGTGGTGGCCTTTAAGATGGATGCTTTTGAATTATGTGTAGCTTTTGGCTCTTTTGGGTTTATGTTTTCCACAAGTTCCTTTTCCCTGTGTCCTCTCTTTCAACCTTGGTTTCGATAGTTTGTTGTCCCTTGTTTTTCTTAGGTTTAGAAGGTTTTGTTTTCTCTTTTGGTTTCTACTTTAAGGCATGTTCTTCTATCCATTTCGAAGTGTTATCTTTTGCATTCTTTTGTACCGTTTCTCGTGCCTTGGCTTGCAATCGCGTAAGCACATTCAAGGGGGTAGCATGGAGAATTTTCCGTTTTGTACACTTAAGATGTTTAGAGAGAGTTGTATTCTATGAGACAGGTTGGTGAAGCAACTCAACTTGGGCAATCTTGGAACATGTGGTCGATGCCACAGTATTCACAGAGGGGCTGCAAAGTGTTAGTGATGATTGTGGGCATGGAAGTATTCCAAACTGTACAATTAGCCACCTTGTGAGGTCCATGACAATAGAAACATTGAAGTGTTTTCTTAACTACTTCTTGAACAGTTTTTACCCTTTGGTTGGTGTATGGGAGATAGAGTTTTGAGTTAACTGTTGATGAATTGTGACATAGGGTTTTGTTATGACTAAAGGTTTTGCAATATATGCAATACAGAAAAATAGGTGCCTTGTATACACAATGGGGATTGGGATGGTCATAGTGATTGCACCGAACATAGGGCATTTCTCTTGTCACTTGTAGAGGCATTAAGGATGGTTGGTTTTGAAGGAGATCATCCTCTTTTAGAGACGCCGGTTCAAAGCTTTAAGGAAAGGCTTTGTAGAATTCGATGAATGACAATTCCGAGATCATTTTTTCTTTAGCCCTTGCTTAGATGAGGAACATCGCGTATCATGATCATCTACGTATTGCTTCTTTACAACATTGATGAAATGTTTTTGAATTGGATATAATGATCAAGTTGTGTAAGCTGGTTTTCTTTAAGCCCACCATCATGAAACATCTCTTCAATTGAGAATCGTTTAATTTTTCCCATGACTCACATCATGAGTCCAAGAGTTTTATTTCGAAGAATAAAGTCTCTAATACGCTCAATTGAATATAGTTTGCTTGCTACACTCCACCGATCACCTTGTCTTGAAAAGCCATGGATAAAGATTATTTTTAAGGTTCTAAAGTTGGTCTTGATCGCTGGCATCAATGTGATGAACCATTGACTAGCCTTTCCCACTAAGCATAGGTTCAACGCATGTACCTTGGTGGGGCAGTTTGGATTTCCAAAGGCTTCACATCTCTGTTCGTATTTTCCCATAATTGAATAGGATCAGTTATTCTATCATATTTTGCCATAATTTTGGAAATCTGTACAACCGTATTTTTGTATGAGTCTGATGTCGTATGTGAGTGCTCTTGTTGGTAGGGACTCACTTAGTCCTTGGGTAACCCCCCTTCCTCAACTAGTCAATATGTCCAAGGTGTGGGCATCCTCAAGGGTTGGTACTTATAGGATTTGAGAGAAAATGTTAGGTAAAGGACCAAAGCACGGTGGGATTGAAGTGACAGGGGGGGTGCAAAACTTGATGACACTCTTATTGTTGGCATGCTGAATGGTATTGGGAGGCGCATTTGCAGCATGGATCTCAATGGCTCTCGAAGATGTCAGACATTGGGTTCTCAGTGAGAGTGTCAGCCCGCGTAGTTCCTCTATCATTACCATTGCTCCTTATGAGCAAGCACACATTTTTTTTTACTTTTTATATTTTCTCACAGCCCGTTTAACAACCTTACGAGGCCTGGCGTACTCTTCCTTGGGTCAAACAAGTGTCCGTTTGCCCTAATTAGCGTAGGCTACACGCACGTGAATGACCTTAGAGATATTTTTTCAGAAAAGGTGCATGCTAGTAGCTTCCCAGATGGAAGAGGAGGTCCTAAAACCTATTTTGCATCATTATCTGAAGATGAAAATTTGTTTCAAATTTTTTTCCCAGTTTCGCAGCTCGTTTTTGAAGGTGTTCTAAAAGGAATTAAAAAAAACTCTGTATGAGAGAGTTATAGTATTTTTGGAGTACTACAACTTTGTCTCTTTGAGTCTTTCGTGATTTTGTCGTTTAGACCCTCAAAAAGTAGCCCAAATATGGTTCGCAGAGTCATTTTTGCACTGTTTTAGGCGATTTTTAGTACTTTAAGAACCAGTTTTTGCCTCGATTTTCGGGTCAAATTTTGGGGTTGCTAGTGAGAGGCCAAAACAATCGATTTTGACCTCGGACGGCCAAGACCAATTTCGAAGAGCTCGATGTCGGCTTTCCAATGAGTGCTAGAGCGCCTTCATTAGATTCACGATTTAGGAGATACAAGCCTCCAAACATGACTGTTTTCCAGAGTGCACGACCGACCCCCTTTTTGTTTTTTTGCCGACGGACCCCCTTTCATGACGTGAACTAGCAGGGTGCAGTTCACAGCGTGAAACAGACTTCACGGATTTTATCTTGATTTTTTTTGGTGGGTGGATAGGGGTTCACAGCATGAAACGCTTAGGATGTAAACCGATTTTCGATTTTCTTTTTTTTTGTGCGTGGGGACTGTTTCACATCGTGAAATAGTAGGGGGGTCATGGCATGAAATGCTTAGGATGTGAACCGATTTTTGATTTATTTTTTTGTGTGCACGGGGATTGTTTCATGATGTGAAACAATAGGGGTTCACGACATGAAACGCTTAGGACGTGAACCAATTTTTTTTTCGTGGACTATTTCACGACGTGAAACAGTAGGGGTTCACGGCGTGAAATGCTTAGGACATGAACCGATTTTTGATTTTTTTTGTTTCACGACGTGAAACAGTAGGAGTTCACAGCGTGAAGCGCTTAGGACGTGAATTGATTTTTGATTTTTGATTTTTTTTTCCTCGCGGGGACCGTTTCATGATGTGAAACAATAGGGATTCACGGTGTGAAACGGTTAGGACGTGAATCGATTTTTTATTAATATTTTTTTGCACATGAGGCCTTAAGGCATGAGACCCTTAAGGCATGAAACGCTTAAGGCGTGAGCTGGTTTTTTTTCTTTATCATGAGGGAAATTCAAATTTACTTATTTGGGAGGAATATTTTTGAATTTTAAATTAAGGAGATATGGGCATTTTCCCAAAAAGGCAAGTGGGAATAGAAAAAGTCAACCTTTTTATGACACCCCCTTACACCCTTCATAAATAACCCCCAAAATGGACAATTTGACAACTCATGAGCATCTACTCATTCAATGCTCATTAGCCTTAATGAGTTATGTAAAAAAGTGATTAAAAATTAATCAAAGATTAATCCTTTCACTAATCTTTCTCTCTTTTAGAATAATCAAGGACTCTAATTAACCCCTAATCACTAATTAATTCACACAATTGAGCACATCATTGGATAAAGCAAGGAATTGCTAAGCTATGTGCATCAACCAATGTGTAAATTAATTTATAATTAGAGATTAATCAGACTCTTAATTTTGGTCTCTTCTTTAAAGACAAAATTAAGAAAAAGAGAGTCAAATTCCTCCAATTGATGAATAATTTGATGTAATTAGGTGTTTTGATGTATCTAGATGCTCTTAGAATACTCAAAAACACTAATTTTGACTACTTACATGACTAGATTAGACCCCAAAAATACATTCTCTAAAATTTTACCACTTGAACAAGATTAATCACCCTTAACGATGACAAAAACCAGTTGATTAAGAAAGATTAGTCATTTTCAAGAATTTTTTGATATTTTTGAGAAAACTTTTCAACGATTCAACTACTCCTAGTGCTTGCTAACACTCTAATGCATACAATTCCAACAAAAAACACACAATTTAAGCTAAAATTAATGATCATAGTTCTATTTTTAACTCTAAAGAGAGCTAAAATTCACATGTAATGGATGATTCTATTGTATTATTTAATGTAATGGATGCAAAATAAGCCTAATACACTCTATGTGCAAGCCCTAGGAACATTAAAAACCACATTAACAACAACAAAAACAACAAATTAAGCAAAAAAGCATTCTTTACAAAACCAAAAAGGAAAGCTATTTCTCACTAAATCACATACAAATCTCCATCAAATCCACATCTTTTTCATGGAAAACCATTAATCAAGACAATCGACAATGGGTAATGCGTAGATTAGAGAAAAATGATAGAAAAATCTAAGTGATGGCTCCTCAACAGCGGTCCCTGGTAGCAGCGCCAAAAATGTTATGGCTCACCCTAACTCCCCTTGAAACACATCCAACAAAAGATTACCTAGTGAACCGCAACTGTGGTGAGGATCTTTCCACCAATGGCCGAGCTCGTAACCCTTGAAGTCTCCAAGCTCTATATAACTCCTTCACCGCGTTGCACTATGGCTACTGTCCCTTCTCTCACCTCACTTCATTCACACACTCACTAGAATGCATTAGAGAGAGAGATTAGCAATTGCACAATGAGAGAGTATCCTTGTATTATGAGATAAATGCACTTATATATATGGCCATAAGCGTTCACACTCACTTAAACTGGCCAGCTAGGAACTTTAGGCTCATAAGAGGCCAATGCTATTAAAATGACTACTTGCATAATATATCCATGAAGTATATCACTTGGGACTTCATCCTAACTTGCTACCACATGCTCTTGAAGTGGGTGCTGGTGACATAGGGTGTGCCTCAATGCGAATGAACGACATCTCGAATTCCTTTGACAACCAATACATAAACACATTATATGACCACAATGGTGGATAGTTAGTCCCGTCAAGATTTTCCTTAGTGAACGACATTCCGAATTCCTTTGATAACCAATACATAACACATTATATGACCACAATACCATGGGTAGTTAGTCCCATCAAGCTTATCCTTAGTGAAAGCATCCCAAATACATCACTGCTTATCATTTCGACTTGCAAAATAACTAATCCCTGACACAAAATGCAAATATCCCAACTACTAGGTAGGCAATGCCCATTGAATGCAACCGAGCTAGCTGCTAGTAGATCTGCTAGTAGATCATGACAAAGGAAACCTGTAAAATGTATGAAAATTTGTAGAATGTAGAGTGTGGAAATGATACTTAGCAAGAATGTACAAATTGACGATAATGTTGGTGATGTTATTGAAGATGTTAAACTCGAAGAGGCAATGTCGAAGATGATGATGGCCCTGTCTGCATATCAAATGCTACTGTTGTAGTGTAGAAAACCCAAAATCGAATAGCAATTCAAAGCGACACTCCCCCATGTTGTTTATGGAAACCTTACAACATGCGAGG
Organism: Cibotium barometz; assembly: GCF_041138505.1. Classification (NCBI taxonomy): domain Eukaryota; kingdom Viridiplantae; phylum Streptophyta; class Polypodiopsida; order Cyatheales; family Cibotiaceae; genus Cibotium; species Cibotium barometz. The sequence goes on along the minus strand of NC_141049.1, from coordinate 54,341,857 downwards.
GAGCCCTGAAACACGTTCGAAATGCTTTGAAACATGACGAAATTTGTTAATGTAGTTAACATCACCCTAAAGATATACCTTCTCCACCTAAGAGGATAGCTCGAGACAACAATCAAAAGTGTAGCTCGAGGAGAAGATGAGGACCAAAAGTGAGCTTACTCTGTTACCAATTGTTGGAATGGACATGAAGGTAGCAACACACGCCGCATAGATGCAGCAAGCAAGGAGAGATAGATAGAAGCACAACACTTAAAGTAGATTGATAAGGATGAGTGGAGTATAACTGAAGTGACATGATAAGGTCACTTACATGCACTCATAAGAGTGTGTATATACGCTCGAGGGAAAAAACTCCTAAAGAGGGAAAAAATACCCCAGCCATATCCACACATCACTACCATACAAATGGTTATTGGTGTTGTAGAGAGAAGATGACTAGGTACTATTTAAAAATATAAGTGTAAAGGTCACTTTCTAAAGTGACTTTCAAGACTATTTTTACTATGGTCAAAAGGTTGTCAAAGCAACTCCAACTTGTCTCAACTTGCGTCACCACTTTTCATCGTATCTCCATCAATCATGCAAATTATCATGGGATAATTGGACATTAAGCTTAATTAATGGGAGCTTCATCAACTAACAACCCAACTTGTATCTCACCAAGCATAAGGAATTCGCTTTTGGAAAGTAGCAGAGCACGATCAACCCCCACAAAATATCATTGACAAGTGTAGCATTAGGATTTGTAAGATACTACACCTACCATTAGCAATAATTATGCAGAAATTTTAGGAATTACAGATATTGTCCAGCACCTACAAGTTCATCTTTTCACATTTGTTAGATTATTCTATAAAAAAAATAGTCTTAAAGTCTATTTGTTTTAGTATTGAGCTATGATGATTAGTTGCTACAATTTTCGTGGCAGCTTTTTTGGAACTTATATCTACATGTGTCCGCCCTTTGTGAACGCAAGGACAAGTTGGAACCCATGCCCTATTTGATAGAACCACCTGGAAATAAAACTGGAAAAGCAGGCGGTCTCTCATTGGGTGGAGGAGAGGCCCCTTATCTTGGTGAGGGACCTTAAGGGCCGTAGGATGTATGGGGGAGATTTGCGTCTCAAGGAGATTGTGTGTTGTTCTCAACGTTATCTGATATCACACCCTGCTTCTGGATAATCTAAGCACAGCAGGCACATCGAGCTCTTTGTTCGTTGTCACAGTGATCGAAGGATTTCTTCGCACCTCCCATGGCTCTTCTCGCCGCCTCTTCTAGCCTCTCTTCCCTTTCCCTTCGCTGTGCGCTCTCTACTGCACCATTGCCCAGTGGAAGCCATGCTTCCCGAGTAGCAACACCAGCTTCTGCACCCTTGATCCCTACTTCAACTCCACCGTTAGATCTTGGTCTTCCCCGCCACCATGTGGAAATGGGCGGCTCAGCTCTTGCAGGAGCATTGTTTGCGGCGTTGGCTTCGTCCAACTCGGCCATTGCCGCGCAGGAGGTGATGAACATTGCAGCTGGGGATGATAATAGAGGGCTAGGCTTGCTACTCACGCTAGTGCCAGCCGTAGCCTGGGTGCTTTTCAACATTCTGCAGCCGGCGCTGAACCAGATCAGCAGGATGAGGAGCGCGAAGGGCTTAGCGCTAGGGTTGGGATTAGGCGCGGCTGCATCACTGTTGGCAGCTCCGCAAGCTGACGCGGCGCAAGAGGTAGCCGATCTGGCGGCAAACAGCGACTCGCGAGGATTACTTCTGCTGATAGTGCTGGTCCCGGCGGTGGGGTGGGTACTCTTCAATATACTGCAGCCGGCGCTCAACCAAGTCGACAAGATGAGGTCGTCGAAGGGGTTAGTAGGCGCCGTAGGCCTGGGTGCAGCGGCGTCGACGCTATTACTTGCGACGTTTCAAGCAGACGCGGCCGTGCAAGAGATGTCGTCGCTTGCTGAGAGTACGAGCGACGCGAGAGGCGTTCTCCTTCTAGGGGTACTCGTACCTGCGGTCGGATGGGTACTGTTCAACATTTTGCAACCTGCCCTGAACCAGATCGACAAGATGAAGGCATCGAGGGCGGTCGTTGGAGCCATTGGTCTTGGTGCTGCTGCTCTCTATTCCCCACATGCGGATGCGGCCCAAGAGCTTGCCAATCTCGCTGACAATGATTCCCGAGGTACTCTCCTCCTCGCCGTCCTCATCCCTGCCGTCGCTTGGGTGCTCTTCAACATTCTCCAGCCTGCCCTCAACCAAGTGAACAAAATGCGAGCACTGAAGTGAAGCTAGTCGGATGTAAGCATTGGTCTGTTGTATGTATGATATCTTCTTCCTTTGTGTTTTTATTAGCTGGAACTACATGGAGTCTGAGAATGGTTATTAGCAAGCTCAGCATTATTTGAAAGTTTATGCGTCCTCTCATGTAGCAATATCATCAGTATCAGAGATTGAGCGAGTGAGTTTGAGCTCTAAGGAAACTGTTTTTTGTCTCCGATACCTTTTCCTCCTATACGCCCTCTCTATAGCTTTAATTCCATGAGCTTCCTCTGCAGATTTTCTTCCTTGTTGCTAAGAGGTCCATCGACTCAACCGAGGGGTATATTTCCTATTACTACAAAGCTTGTAGTAGGCACAGCAATCGCTGGGCACACTCAAGTCAATGCGATCGTTCCTTAGTTGATTGACAAGTACGCGCGCTATGAGATAGTGCTCCCATTAATACTCTTTAAAACTCACAAGGAAAAATGGTATGGAAGGAAAATTTATACTAAGGCTTCGGAAAACTTGTTGCAAAACTCAGGCTACCTCAAAACTTACGCAACATGTTGATTTCTTTCAAATTGAAAGAGTGAAAAGAGAGAACATTCATGCTAAAAGAATATGATTACCTGCTCTCTACTCCTTCCAGTTCTCATTCACATGGCTGAACAGGCCTCGACTTGGCCTCTCCTCCTCCTAGCATGGCGTTACAAACCTTTTTTGCAGTTTGCAGAAAGGCCAGCAGCTTCCTGCCTTTGTTTGAGAGCGATAAAGCGTCTTCTTTCCGCAGTGCGTTGGGGTTCTGCGAATTGTGGGGAGAGATTGGAGAGAGAGAGAGAGAGAGAGAGAGAGAGAGAGGGGTGTGTTAAGCATAGAGAGAGGATATCTAAGGCGTCCACGAGATTATTTTTCCGTTTTTCCATACATAGTTTTCTATGCGCCTTGAGTGTGAGACATCGCATCGTTTGGAAGCTATTAACCACACGCTATTGAGGTTTTCAAAAGGCCCATAGTATCTAAGGTTATGTAAAACAAGTTCCAACTGATATTCTTGGTCTACTTCATTAAAGTATTCTTTCAAAGCATATGATTTATGAAATTCTGGGTACTATTCATTCTAACAGCTTTGTTTTAAAATTTGTAACTTGTATTGCAATGGAGGGTGGAGAACTTTGTTTTATGATTTTCAACTTGTATTACACTAATGGGAAGAGTGGTAAGTTTTGAAGTAATAGTTGTTTGTCTACACATGCATGTTGTATCCTTGAACTCTCACACACATTGCTTACTTTATGGAACACTTGTTTATTGTGTTCTTAACTACCACCTTATTGACTCTCTATAAAAGAGTCGTATAAATTACGTAAGCCGATCTTTGTCTACACCATTCTCCTCTTGAGGCTGAAAAAGGCATCCTAGCCGCTATGCTGAATTTGTCTTCTTAACCTCAGAATGGCTTAGTGCTTAACCTGATGTTCCCGCGGATACCCTCCAGCCATCGTTGCCTTGGTTGCTTACCTTGTTGCAACTCATTACCACAGTCTCCTCGTCCTAACAGTATAAAGCACCCGTCCTCTGATTTTGATAGAGAGCTTGGAGCTCCTTGTCAAGTTGTTTTTCTCGTATCTTCGGGCTGCTCTTCTACTGTAGGTAAAGAGACCCCAAGCGTCCTCCGTCCTACCATCACCATGGTCTCTATAGTACCCATTCTTGTAGCTTCGACCTCCTCACATGAAGGAGGGTTCTCTCTTTTTCTTACACGTACTTCTTTTGTATGAAATGAGCCTACTTGGGGCACTACAATCTAGGAAATGGGCTTATGATGACAAGGTTGGGGTGTAATTATTGGATATTAATGCTTTAATTCTTCAATAAGTAACAAGAAGTTTTATAGATGGTACATATTGTAAGACAAGAAAATTTTCCAAGAACATGGGTGGGTGTGTTCGTACTAGTCTTTATGGTAGTAATAACTAGTTAATACTATATTATGTATATGTACCTCTAGACTCGTGTCTCCAGGCTCATGTTTGTAGGTCCACGTGTCTAGGTTCATGGGCTCACGTATCTAGACTCACGACTCACGGCTCGTGTCTAGGTTCACAGGCTCATTTGTCTAAATTCACGTCTTTTAATACGGGATTTTGGACTCACGTTTGATATCCACCAAAAGTTGGTTTGGTCTTAGCTTTTGATGGTTTTTATGAATTTTCGAACTTGATGGAGTGAGATGGAGGGTTCTAATCTTAGTTAAAGGTTGCGATGTAACTAATTAAGTATTTTTTAATGATTTAGCATGCTTCTATTTTACCAAATCCAATGATGCATGAATAAACTATAAAACAATATGGAATGCATGAACAAAAATTGACAATCCCACTAACGTTTTCGAAGTGGATTCTAGTCCTAATCACAATTACTAAGCTAATTCTTAGATCAAAGAAATCTAGGCCTCTTGGACTCTAATTTCATGCAAATTGCTAAAAAAACTAGGGTTTTACCTTATAAAAAAGTCCTAGGCCTATACACGTGAACTTGGACATATGAGCATGGAGACATGAGCTTGGAGACATCAGCTTGGATACATGAACATAAAGAGATATGAGCCGAGACACGTGAGCTTGTAGACATGAGCTTGGAGACATGAGTTGAAGCGTGAACGTAGAGACGTGATCCTAGCAGCAAAAAAGTCATTAATATAAAAAACACCTTCTCTAAAACTTTTCTCAAACTTGATCTAAAAGCACCAGGGATCTTTGATGTGAACCTGATATGGACTAATTATTGGTGGAAATGATAATATAGTCAATTGCATTACGTCATACCACACTTTCTCAACCCCACTAAGCTTTCATCCCAGCGAATGACCAGTTAAGATTGTGAGACTTCTTAAGATCCACCTCAAGTGAGGATCTTTAGGAGGAAATGAGCCAACGAAACACATATGTGAGTCAGGAGCAGTGAAACTCCTTGTCGTGGTCTTTCGAGCTCCAGATTCACTAACTGGCTCTGTAAATAGCAACTTAAATTTTATGAAAAAGGCATTAAAAAGCATTATCTTTGGGTGTAGTTCTAGTGAATGTGTGGGAGCAAGACCTAGAACCTCAAAAGGTTCACTCCCACACAAGAAGCTGTCAAACCATGTTCGATGCCATAATATTTTAAACATTTGGTATCGATCCCTTGAGTTGGGTTTATCCTAAGTAGACTATCATAGGCAAATAACTAAAAAATAACCACATTTATGGCAAATGGGATATGTCTCTTTTGTTTAGACTACAAGGATAAATATATATTGACAATTGTATTTCAATATATTTAAATTTATAAAGCATAAATCTTTATTTAAAAAGTATATCTTATAAAAAGTTATAAACTATTTTTCTTTTACTTTTTTTCTAGGGACAATTTGGACTTGAGTCCAAATCTCTAGATATTAAGAAGAGATTTAGACTTGATTCCAAATCTCTAGGTATTAAGGTTTAAAAATGAGTCTGATTCTGTGTGGAAGATATATTTCATTGCATGTAATCTATTGAAATAAATATGGGTTGTTTGACACTTATACTTACTAATTTATATAACAAGAGAGAAGCAATATTTCACATGAGAATATACACGACTACTCAATAATGTATATCGTCAATTATATTTTTGACTCAAATTACTACATAAAACATTGTTTAAAAAGAACATTTACAAAAAACATGTTTTCTCGAGAGATAGTTTAAACGCCTTATTCAATGTCCTCCTTTCCTAAAATCTTATCAATATTCTTAGATGTCTTTGTGATAGGGACTAGAGCATGTGAAGCACCTCCTTTGTCACCACTCAATAAATTTACATCACTTGCATTATCTGATGTCTCTTTTTGAGTGATTCCCTCCCAAGCACTCATTTCTGGGTTATTTTGTGCATAGTGCCAACACAAGGATTCCAAGTGTGTTCTTCTCTTACAAATTTAAGACCATTGAAACAACCGTCTACTTTTTGGTTGTTATAGCTAATTTTGGTTCAATTCTCGATGCAAACACATCAAAGACATACTCGACTTCTCCACAAAACTCTTCTATAGTTTGTTTGATGAGTTTTTCTTCTTGTTTATTTGTTTGCTATATATATATATATATATATATATATATATATAAAGAAAAAGAAAAAAGTAAAGGGGAAGGTTCTTTTTTATAAAAAAGAAAACATAAAGAAAACGAAAAAAGACAGGGACATGGTCTCTCTCTTCTTCTTTTTTGAAGGAATATATGTAGGTATATATAGATAAATAAATAAAGAAGTGAGAAAAATATAAAAAATTGAGAAAAACTAAAAAAGAAAAATAATAAATAAGAAAAAAAAATAAAATAAAAAATGGGTTTTTTGGGAAGATACTATATATGTATATATACATATGGGGGGGGAGTTTTACGATTTTTTTTAAATTTTTTCAATGATTGGGGTGCATGCATAGATAGATGGGGTGCATATGGGTGTGTGTGTGCATACACGTGTGATGGTGTGAAAAGATGGAAGCATGCATGGGGTGTACGTGCAAATAAATGTGAGTAAATGTGCATATGCATGTGTGCATATGCACACATGCATATGTGAGTAAATGTGCATATGCATGTGTGCATGTGCATGTGTGTTGTGTGATAATAGGAATGTAGTACATGTGCGCATGTGAGGTTTCAATGAAAAGAGGCACACACACACACATGTGTATTTGTGTATTTGCGAAGGTGCAAATGTGAGTGCAGTGCACACATGTGAATGGTGCATATAGAGCGGGTGTAAGTGTATGTGCACACGCATGCATGCATGCAAGTGTGTGCACATAGAGCGGGTGTAAGTGTATGTGCACACGCATGCATGCAAGTGTGTGACCCGATGTTTGTGCATGTGCAAGTGCAAAGGTGGGTGCACATGTATGGGTAGATGGGTGCAAGTGTTGGTGCATGCGCGCATGCATGGAGATGTGTGTGGGATGTAAATGTGCAAGTGGATGTGTACGTATGTGTGCATGAGTAGGCGGTGTACAAAGTCAAGGTGTAAGTGTATGTGCACACATGCAGGCCAATGTAGGTGGTGTACAAAGACATGGTGTAAGTGTATGTGCACGCATGCAGGCCAATGTGTGCAGTGTTAGAAGGGGTAAATGTGTGTGTACATGTGGGTAAATGTGTGTGTACATGTGGGTAAATGAATGTGCATGTGTGAATACGGGTGTACATGCAAGTGAATGTGCATGGACGGGATGCCGACATGAATATGAATACAAATGGGGTGCACAAGAATGTGCAATCATGCAAAGGGGAGTGCATGCATGTATGAACGCACATGAATGTGCATGGTGTGAAAATGGAAAGGTGTGCATGGTGCAAATGGGGATGTGTTACACGTGCATGTGTAATTCAAGCACATTAATGTGCAATTACGACGGTGATTGTGTTGTGAACAATCTACAAATCATGTGTAAGAGTGGATGTATGTGCGAGTTCGCAAATGTGTGGAGTGCACATGTGAGTGCATGGGAGTGTGCACGTGCAGTGTAAATGCATGGAGTTGTATGAATATGTGGGTGTATGCACATGTGTGTGTGTGTGTGTGTCATATGAAAATGTGAATGTGGGTGCACATGCAAGCAAGCGGATGTGTGTAAACAGGTGTGCATGGGCAGTTTAAATGGGGGGTGCATGTTCATGTAAATGGGTGTTTTTTAATGGTTCTTGATATATTTTTAGTTTCTTTAACATGTTTTGACATTCTCGGGTGAAGGTTTTTTAATGATTCTTGATATATTTTTGGTTTCTTTAACATGTTTTGACATTCTTGGGTGAAGGTAGTACTATGCACTTGAGTGGGGGGCTATCAGCAGAGGGAGGGGGGGCTACGTTATGTATGTACACATAAGCTAGGCTTTGACGGACCATGTGTGGGCACTCTTCTGTGTGCAGGTGAGGGAGAAGAATCATTTGCCCATCCACGGTGAAACCTTTGACACCACCAAACATTTGAGTTTGCTCACATGCTTAATTGAGCTCTATCTTTCTAGTTTGAGCTTTAGAGTTGGTGTTGTGAGCATGCCACACATAGGTGTTGTAGATAGGTTTGGTGGGGTTGAAGTGATCTTTTTGAGTCCTGGGGTTCCTTGTTGGTGCCACATAAGTGTGTGAATGGTATCTTTCGGTGGCCATGGGATCTTACCACTTTTTGGAAGGTTGTGTCGGCACATGAGTCGAGGTGGAAGGTTGTGTCGGCACATGAGTCGAGGTGGAAGACATTACTTTCCACTCTTGCATAAGCTTTGGAGTTGGCGTCAAACATGGCTATGGGTATCCATACCCACTTGGGTTTGACATTCAAGGGTGCATTTTTCTTGCAAGGTTCCGAGGCATGGGCTTCTTTGATTTTAGCACCCAAATGTGAGGGTTTCCTTCATAAAATCCTTGTGCTATTAGCCATCTTCTTGGGATCTAACAAAGCGTAGGCTTCTGGGGTGGTATTGGGTACTAACGCCATCACTTGGATCTTTTTGGCTTACGGGGTTGTGCGAATGCCAAGATTTTTGGGACCCAAATGGATGGGTTCCCTTTATAGATACCCTAGGAGTCTAGCAGCTTGATGGGATCCACTAAGGCTCGAGGTTTGAATAGAACACTATTGCATGGGGCTTTCACTTCTTCACTCATGGTTGGCATTGGGCCAAATGGTGGTTTTTCTAGGTCCTTACATGGGCGTCATACTTTCCCTAGCTAGAGCCAGGGTACTCTTGGGTACCCATTCCTTCTTGGTGACCTCCTTGAAGGTTTGCTAAGGTTGAGGTTTGGGGGGGGGTATTCATCTTTGCTAGTGAGGTTTTGGATCTCCATAATGGTTTGAGGGGGTGGTGGGCGATGCAGTGACGCGAGAGTGTTGTTTAGTGCTAGAGGTTACTTGAGGTGGTAGTTTATAAATGGAGGAAAAGGCTTTGGATGTTGATAGGTTTGAGATGCCCTCATACACCAAGGGTACAATAACTATTTTGAAGGGGAGCTCATGCATCACGGTCCTTCTTTGCTAGTTGACAATGCAATCGGTGGCCCATGATCCATCCCCTCCCAAGGATGATGCTCTCTTTCAACATACCTATGGGAGTTACCTTGCGTTGCGTTGGTCTGGAATATCTACACTAGGTTTTGTGATGTAATTGTTGGAGTGTTGGCATCCTATATATATGTGTCCTATTATTGTGTCCATAAAACTATTTGAAAGATAATACATAAATTTCCTTGCACCTTGGTTCTAGTCGTTGAATGCCTTTACATCTACTAGAGTGGAATTCTCTTTGGGAAACTCTGGAGGCTCCTCATTGTCTCCTTCGACATAGTCCCGAAATCCTTTACCCCATGAAGAAATTGGTCATTCTAAACTTCCAAGCATGGAAGTTATCCTTGTCGTCTCAAAGATAATCTGATTGAGTCCGTTAGACATGTTTACATGTAACAACTAGAAACATTCATTAGGCAAAATATGGACTCGCATTTTTACCCCTTAAGGATTTCCACACCTCCTCTCTCTAGAAAAATGGGCTCATGGTGAAATTTTTGCAAATCAACTCAAAAGTGAGCAGAGTTTGGACATTTGGAATCTACTCTTCCAATGATATTATAGCATGATAAGCAAGTTTGAATATGCAAGAAGTTTCCAAATTGGTGATGATGTGGCATGTAACATGCCATGTCATCACCAATTTGGGGACTTCTTGAATAGTCAAAATTTTCCATCATACTATATATCATTGGAAAGGTCTCGATGAGTAGATTCCAAATGTGCAATCTCCACCAACTTTTGATTTGATTTGCAAAAATTTCACCATGAGCCCATTTCTCTAGAGAGAGGAGGTGTGGAAATTCTTAAGGGGCAAAAATAAGAGTCCATATTTCACCTAATATGCAAACAGACAATTTCTATATGCAACCTGTAACATAGTAATATCTTAAGGGGCAAAAATAAGAGTCCATATTTCACCTAATATGCAAACAGACGATTTCTATATGCAAACAGACAATTTCTATATGCAACTTGTAACATAGTAATATCTTCTGTGACTACCGTAAAACAGTACTTTTGCGCAACCTATATGTCACTAGATGTGACTAGAGTATATGTACATACACCCAAGATCAAAAATACATGTGCAAACAGTGCCTGCACTCCCAAAATGCACCTGCATTACAATAACCAGGTTTCGAGTAGAGACAGTTCTTAACCAGAACTTCTTAGAACTATCAAAAACACCTTGTAGTGGTTGAATGACCTGAAATACGCCTGAAACATGAATTTGGCCACAAAGCTATAGCATAATGTAATGGACACCACATAGGCACCACCACACCTGTGCAAAGATAGCTCCTTAATTATCGAAGATGTGTAGCTCCCAGAGCTACCTAAGGTGATGATAATCTTACTCGTACCGCTTCTTTGCCTTTGTAGCTTCCTTTTCTTGTCAAAGGTTACAACCTCGATGGTTCATCAGTCAGCAAGAGCCAGCACATTTTTGGATTTGCTCTTTCATGTGTTTGTGGGTGCTTCAGATGCGGCCAACCACCATCAATAGTGTGTTGATGTAGGAGGAGGAGACGAAGTGGTTTTAGCAGATGTATTATGGCATTCTAGGGGGCTGGCCAAGGGGAGCGAAATGACTCCACCACAAAACGAGAAGCCCTAGGAATGATATATTTAGTGACTAAGTTTAGGCACTGTGTTGAAAGAGCATTGATCTAGGGTGGCCCATATAACAATTAATCAAATCCATGGTGAAGCTTAAGAAAAATACTAATACAAGATTATGGTAGAGATTAATAAATCACACAATAGTAAGGACATAATCAATAATCTCATTTCTAATCAAGCTTCATACACCCATATTTATAGCCTTGGGAAAGGCTCCAATCCATGCTTTGTGTGCACCCTAGTGCCAAGAATGTGTCCATAAATGCTCACACTACATGTGCCTCCTTGTACTTTCCATGTGCTACCTTTTTGGTCTTTTACTTCACCTTTTACAAATGACCATACAAATCAACCTTTGCCAATGTACCCCTAGCCTATTGCTTTTCTAATGTGCATGCTCCTCCCCTTGCTCTTCACATGTTGCACCCTCACACATTACTCCTCCCCTTGCTCTTTACACACACATTGCTTTTCTCAACAATTGCTCCTCCCCTTGCTCTTTACACACACATTGCTTTTCTCAACAATTTGGTGGGTAACAAATTTAATTTTTATGTGGTCACTCTTCCTTGATTTATCTGGTCAATAAGCTTAGCTTGATAGGGAAGCTGACTAGATGGATGTTGATCTTGCAAGAGTTTGAGTTCACGGTGATCCATATACCTGGATCCATGCATGCGTGATGGTGGTCAATTATCTTTCGTGAGACTGGAGAGAAATAGACTGCCAGATGGTGTTCTTAATGATTTATTGAATGCATATTTGTTTGAGGTTAGGGTGAAGTGTCAAATGTTCGACAGACTTAGTATGAAAAAATGTTGTAGTAAATAGAGATAGGTTTGCTATGGGAGACAAGCTGATAGGGGACCAGCAAAGGCAGTGGTTTGCTTTGTGCCACTCGACGTGTTGTGGTCCAACTGTACCAACTTGGTGCTTAGGTGGTGTGTACCCCCTCATGAGTAGGAAGCGGTCCTTTGACAAGTGCATCAGGGTATTAGTGGGGGAGGATAATTTGCTAGAGATTTCATGGGCCAGAATATCCTCCAGGTCGGATTATGGTGGCCAACATTGCTGATTGGAGGTGTCCATAAGTTTGTAAAGTAGTTTGATGTATGTCAGAGGTTGGGGAAACCTACTAAGAAGGACCGAATGCCTCATAATCTAGTGTTGTCTCTTCAGCCTTTCATGAAATGGGGACTTGACTTTGTGGGTCCATTCAATATGATGGCTAGGTGGATCTGAAATAGATATATTTTGGTGGGAACAGACTACAACACCAAGGAAGCTCAAGAATTAAAGGATAATTTGGCTCAGTCTCATCAGTGGGGAAACATTCTTTATGAGATGGCCATGACCTAGTTTGGATGTCCAATGGAGTTGGTCAGTGATCAAGGTGGTCATTTTTTGAATGATGTTATCTGAGAGTTAGTGACTTGGTATCTGATCATTCACAAGAAATCTAATACACAAGCCAATGGTTAGGCAGAATCCAATAATAAGGTCCTATAATGGATTTTGATGAAGATGGTATAGTGAGAATAAAATTGATTGGGATAAGAAGCTTTACTTGGCACTGTGGGCTTTTAGGACAACATCATACAAAATGGGGACTAGATTGACTCCTTTAAAATTTGTGTAGGGGGAGTGGAAGTAGTGGTTCTGACGGAGTTTCTAGTTTTGAGTCTAAGGATTGTTGTGATGACAAAGAAGGTGGGACTAGAGCCCACAAGATGGATCATCTGTTCAGGCTCGAGAATATAGGCTTGTAAGTTCTTACATTTTTGGGTGTGGTCTAGAAGCGATAAAAGAAGTGGGTGAATCACCACTCAAAGTTCCGCACATTTAAGAAGAAGGATCTAGTTTTACTATTTAACTCCTATCTTGTATAGGGGAAGCTGAAGTTCCAGTGGGTGGGTCCATATTGGATTAAGGATAAATTTTATGATGGAACCTTTTAACTTGGCACCTTGCAAGGAAGAGATTTGCTAAGCCGGTTAACAGATACCGACTTTGTCCATACCAAGGTAATTTGCCACCTTATCCATTCCATGATGAGGAAGAATCGACAATTAATTGTGCATGTGTGGAAGTCATTATTTATCTTGGACAAAGAAACTATTCCCATCATTCGGTGGATTTTGGCAGTAGCATGGGGTTGTGGGGTCATTACTTCCACTTAAGAGTAACTAATTATAGCAACTTGACACAACTTTCAGGGATTATATGCCAAGGGCTGTGGTGCCTTTATGCCAGGTTTAGTTTTTCTTTACGTCCTATTGAGCTCTTGTTCCTCCATTCATCCTTTTTTAGTATGTCTGTGCGAGCACTGTTGCAACCAACCATGGTGCACTTTTGATTTGTTTTCACCTTTCTTGACCATAGAAACATGGGTTTTCCTCGCTCTGGTTAGAGATAGTTGGCCTCATGGCCTTTGCAAGAATCCCATGGCAGATAACCCCAATGCGTCCCTCAACCATGTGGTGATCGCCAAGCTATATAAGTACCATTGTCATTGTAACGTTCTCCTAGAATCTAAAAGTCAAGATATAATAAGCATGGGCTCTCCCTAGATTGAAATACAATAAAAAGCATCAATCCTCTTGAGTCAAGAAGAACCCCTCAATACATAGGTGGATCAAGGTGGGTTATTAACTCAGGTCCTTGGATGTGCTCGAAGTTCGTAGCACAACCCACTCCTCTATGGACTGAGGTACCTTGGATCTTTGAATCATGAGGACCTACTGGACCATCTAAAAAAATGTGAAACTAAGAAATTTTCATTGCTTTTTCTAATCTAGCTAGCTAAAAATCAATCACGCTAATTTAACCTAGGCTTTGATACCAATTTTGAGACCCCACCCCCCTTACAAACGGTCAAAACAGCTACATTGGAAGACTAACACATTAACAATCCTAATATGGGATTGATCATGGTGATAGACACAAGATTAAGCATAAGATTAAGGTGGGTTATACCACACTAAAACTCCATGACTAGAGAGAGAGAGATTGCACACTCAACACAAGATCTCAATTGCATTCACAATGAACCATACAATGATATAGGCCTTCTAGCCTTATCCCACTTTACACATCATCATTCATGTGGCACTCCCTTTTCCACTCTTTCGGTCAATACTCACACACCATACAATATCACGTGTGGCATTCTTATCTTACCACAATATCTTGCACCTCTAGGGTGCTTTTCTACATACACACAACACTGCGATTACATTTCTCAACATCTCAACACCCCCTCTTAATCGAGGTGTTTCACAACTCACCCATTACCCACAACACCAATGTAGCATTGCCAAATGCAACGCGTCGCTCAACACTCCCCCTCAATTGGAAATTGGAGTGTTAGCCAACGAACGTGTGTGCACATGTCTACCATCTTAGACACCGAGTCCATTTTGAGATGACTCTCTCATAGCGAAACCATGGAGTCCAATTTGAACATAGAAGTTTGGGTGGGAAGAACCATGGAGTCCAATTTGAACATAGAAGTTTGGGTGGGAAGTTTGGGTGGGAAGAACCAACCCATGTGCATGCATCTCACACGTGCATTGCTCATGCACACTATTACAAGACCATTTTAAGTCTTGGTGAGCTCAGGCAGGGCAACCCTCATACCAATGGGTGAATACACATCTGGTTTTGAGCAGGCAGGCTCGGGTATGGTTACCCATCATCAATTATGGGTGAGAATAAAAAGTACAAAGTCTTTTGGCCAAAGCCGGGCAAGTTACCCATCAAATCATGAACTAGCTCTTAAAAGCCTTGTGTGTGAAATTGACCTTAGCCAACAAATGAGTGTCTAGCCTGTTTTAAGAAAAATAAACAAGTATGAAGCTTTAATTTTAACTTTGGTGAACAAGCTTCAAAGGAGTGTTTGAATAGGCCTTAACTTCATAAGGCTTAACTAAAGCCTATTATTAAAAAAAAATGGATCTTTCTTTGCTATGTGACATCTTTTCTACACCGTGTATCCTCCTTGCACGCAGCTTGCATGCAGCGCCATACTGTGTGTACTATAACGTGCATACTACCAGCCTTTTTTCTAGCGCTAAATGTGCTGTTATGGGGGGGCCCGCATAGCCACGAGCTCTTCTTATTTCTTCACTTCACTTCTCTATGGGTAGTCACCATCCCTCTACTGTCGTGGTCCTCTTGATCTATCATGGCGAGTTCCAAGTTTGAAGCCTTCTTCTCTGAGCTATACCTATGGTTTGTCCTGCACCTTCTCTTATTGTAGACTCAACCCCACCTAGGTCAACTCCTTCCTCCAGTTCTGTACAAAACCTCCTCTCAGCTTTAATGGGGACATTTGGCTCCACAATACACATGGCTCTCTCCCACTTCACCCATTTGTGAGAGTGTTGTTTCTGCATCTCCTCCTCTCTCAGGGCAGCTGCCTGCTTCCATTGCCTGCACTAATCAATGTCTCCCCTTGTTGGCCCTCACAATGACAAGCATGAAGAGTTATATTGTAGCTGGGCCAAGACCCAGGAGGATTTGATGCAAGAGCTCTAGCAAGCTCTACACAGTGATATGACTTAAACTCTCCACTTGGTTCTTCTTTATGTTACTAGTCTTGTTGCCTTTTACTAAATTTCTCTTTGATTTTCCTGCCATGTCCAAAATTTTGATGACCTTTAGCTACCTCAGTCTTCACACAAGATCTTCTTGTAGAGCCTTCTCTATTCTCACACCTTCATCTTCAAGTTGTTGCCATTTTCTTCCACTGCAACCCTGACTGAGCTCTCATTGAGCTCCAAAATTGCATGTGCTCTAGTGTGTGCATGTATCTCCTTTGCCTCAATTAA
Organism: Cibotium barometz; assembly: GCF_041138505.1. Taxonomy (NCBI): domain Eukaryota; kingdom Viridiplantae; phylum Streptophyta; class Polypodiopsida; order Cyatheales; family Cibotiaceae; genus Cibotium; species Cibotium barometz. The sequence goes on along the minus strand of NC_141049.1, from coordinate 54,326,065 downwards.
AAAACCTCCATCATGAGGTTTTTCATGGTCATCATCATGACCTCCGTGAGCTCCATTTTGCAGCTCTCCTTGCCGCAATAAATTTTAACCTCCTTAACCTTCAAGTTGAGGTTTTCCACATAGCCATTGGCATGGCCTCTATGAGCTCCATGATGTGTATGCTTCATCCCCACACACCATCTTCAAGGGTGCTTCTTCAAAGTGGTTTCTCACAAGAACCAAGGTGCAAACCAATGTCAAAACTCCAAAGAAGACCATATTAGGGAGTTTGGGAAAATCCCAATTCTGAATTTGCAAGATAAGAAATTGGGGACACTGTAAATCCTTTTAAGATTTAGTTAAAACCCCCTCATGTGACATCATTGGAAAGATCTTGAAGAGTAGGTTCTAAATCAATATTCTCCGATAAGTTTGGAATCGGTATGCTCATGATACACCAAAAAGAAGATTAAAAAGAAAATTCCCAAAGTAATGGGATTTTCCCATACTCCCTAATATGGTCTTAAAGGCTTCCACCAAACATTGCCCATACTTCATGAGAATACAATGAGCATCTTCCCTTTCCAATGTGCTCAACCATGGACTTCCTCTCCAAGCCCATAATCGCTTGTCCTTCTTAGACAAGCATTGCACCTCTTACACTCTTTGCCCAAATGCAAAGAACCATAGGATTCACAAATCCCAACGCAACCCTTCTCAAATACGATTGTTGAAAAATAGGTAGAGGGAGAAGAGACACACACAGGAGCAAACCCTAATGTATATTGCAAACCCTAACCATAGAGGGAAGCCATCTCCCTTCTCACACAATGCATAAAGCCATAATCCATAATACACACAACACACTATGAGTTGTGTCCACACACATCTAACCCTAGCTAATGTCCACACACTATGACCAGCTGGACGCGGTCATTTATGTCTCACACATGTTCCTAGCTAACATGCCAGCACATTGTTGAAATTTGAGCATAATGATGAGCTATGGTGGATCATACACTAGAATCAACATCATTAATAAAGTGATTAAGAAATAATTAAGACGTAATTAGTGAATAATTAGCACATAGATTAATGTAGGCATGGATACTCAAAAACCAGCAAATTCTCATTAGGGCTATCCCTCAATTTATAGAGTTTACATCAAGCATCAAATCCCATTGATTTCTCCATGATTCACTCCCAGAATATCTCCACCTTTTGCCTGATTCTCTCCACCTCTTCTCTTTTCCCTGAATATCTCCCAGAATATCTCCACACTCCTAAATTCCCTCATGCTACCCATTATTCTCTCCCAGTAGATTCTTCTAACCTTTTCACAGGTTCTTTCACAATTACATCTCCTCTTTTACAGCCTCTATCCAAGGGCTTGTTCCCACACACACCCTATTCACTTGTATATTTCAACACCTCCCCTCAAGTGAATACTCCTAGTACACCTAGACCCTATACCAAGTTTGCCTCCCCTTACTTGGTAGTCCGCGACCAGTGTCTACTCCTCCCCTCAAGTTATCTCAGCATACCTGGACCCTGTATCAAGTTTCTTTCTTACTTGACAGTCCGCGACCCAGTGCCTCAAGTCCCTAAACTCCATAGTCCTTGACACTCTCTCTCTCTATGTGTCCAAGGCTACTATAAGTGCCCGCGATCTTGACTAAAGTGCTCACACATACATCTACCACGTGGCCTACATCATCGGTGGCTCAGAGGTGGTTTTACTTTATTGGGGCAGGTTACATTGGGTTGTGGGGTCTCTCTCTCCCTCTCTCTCTCAGAGATTTTCACATGGCTCCTCACTCTTTGGAGCCTCACATCTTCTCTTTTCTTCAGTCTTCTTCTCGTGGCAGCATCTCTCCTTGTGGCAGCTTCTCTTCTCGTGTCCATGTCTTCCTTTAGCTTTTCTTCTTGGTGTGTATCCTCTTCTTGGGAAGAGATATTCTTCTTCTTTCATGGTTGGGGCCATGAGCTCGTCCGTCAGGTCTTTTTGCTCCATGTGAGCAACATGTTTCAATGTTTTGCTGACAGTTCCTTTGGGCTTTTTATGTTTATTTTGTATCATTATGCAATGCAAACCCAAATTTATGCGGGAGGTCTTACCTCTTTGCCTTAATCTGGACAAGGGCAGTGTCTGTTCCCATTTTTACACTGATAAAATGTGCCCAATACATAATGCGTATAGCATTCATTCTCATGCACATTCCAAATGCAACTCTGGCTGTGAATAATCTTGAATTTGAGTGAGATTTACAAGCATTAACCAAGGGTTGAATGCAAAATAATGATTTTCATAAATTTATCAGCACAATTTTACCAGAAATTACATTAAATCAAGGGTAACCAATTTGTACGGGATGGTTGGAGTATCAAACCAACTCCGATTTGCAATCTAAAGTTATAGGGATCTGTATCAGATACCTAATGGTTAATTTGAACCCTCAATTGCACCAAAATATAGTGATTAGCACTGATTAATCACTGATTAGCAAATTAATGCTCTGTTTTGTGTGCAAAAAACAGAGTATGCGGGGAGTCCAGATCTAGTGCCTTCCACTTCAAATGAGCTCAAATGCTTTCAAAGGCATCAATAGCAATGAGTCTAGTAGAGGATTAAGCCAATAAACACAAGATTTGACCAAATATTGAAAGCTTAATCTCTGTTTTACCAAAGTCACCTGCAGATTTGATGAAGAGCTTGGATCTCACTGTAGACTTGATAAAACTCAATTCTGTCTTCACCAGCTTGTAGAGCATGCTTGATTACCCCTTGGGCTAAGAGGAATTAGAGACCTTTGATCTGTGGAAGTAGAAATCACCAAATCATCTCAGAAAAACGTAGCTTTTTAATCAACGAAAATCGGGAGCTTCCGTGGGCGGTTTGCGCTTCTGATTCGATGGGTTGGAGCTCCTATGGGTTAGCTAGCTTGTGTTAGAAGCTTATGCCCTAATTCTATGTGTGCAAGGTGCTAGAGATCCTCCACTAGCTGGGGGTGAAGGGGAGAAGTGAAAACTCACTAAAAAATTGATTTTTTGCTAATTATCTACTAATCCTAATTAATTAACTAATGGGCTCATAAATCTAATTGATTCTAGGCATGGCTCTGATACCATGTTGAAATTTGAGCATAATGATGAGCTATGGTGGATCATACACTAGAATCAACATCATTAATAAAGTGATTAAGAAATAATTAGCACATAATTAATGTGAATAATTAGTGAATAATTAGCACATAGATTAATGTAGGCATGGATACTCAAAAACCAGCAAATTCTCATTAGGGCTATCCCTCAATTTATAGAGTTTACATCAAGCATCAAATCCCATTGATTTCTCCATGATTCACTCCCAGAATATCAAGCATCAAATCCTATTGATTTCTCCATGATTCACTCCCAGAATATCTCCACCTTTTGCCTGATTCTCTCCACCTCTTCTCTTTTCCCTGAATATCTCCCAGAATATCTCCACACTCCTAAATTCCCTCATGCTACCCATTATTCTCTCCCAGTAGATTCTTCTAACCTTTTCACAGGTTCTTTCACAATTACATCTCCTCTTTTACAGCCTCTATCCAAGGGCTTGTTCCCACACACACCCTATTCACTTGTTTATTTCAACACACATAGCATAGCTGGCTCACACTGACATCGAGCTTGAATCTCAACAGCCCCTCTCAAGCTCATGATGTACTGCCATAGATAAAGATGTAGATGAGCTTGGAATATCAAAGCTCTCAACACTCCCCCTCAAGCTCATCCCATGTACTCCCAACATAGTACGGAAGTACTCAAACTTCTCCCTGCTAAGTGGCTTTGTAAAGATGTCTGCCACCTGCTCATCAGTCTTCACATACTGTAGATCAACTGTACCATCCAGCACCTTCTCTCTGACAAAGTGATAATGGACCTCTATGTGTTTGGTCCTCGCATGAAATACTGGATTCTTGGCCAACTGTATACTGCTCATGTTGTCACAATGAATGACAACTTTGCCATCAATAGGCTTACCCAAATCTGCCAAGAGACTTTTTAACCATATTCCATTAGGGCCAAAAACGGCTAGAAAAGGGCTGTTTGTTAATCCAAGGATTAAGAAATTGTCCAATTGTGAATTGACACGTATACAAAAGTATGGCATTCTTGTCTGCTCCAAATGTCTTCTTAACGGTTTTATTTTAGTGGCGAACGGCTAAAACAGCTAAATTTAGACGTTTACGATGGCTAACATTAAAGTTTGGGTCCAAAATAGTGACATCTTGTTCCATTTTTTATTTCAAAAAATCAAGCATGAAGATACGAAATCCTCTTTTCAGGCCTTGAAAACAACGCTATTAATGACAAAACACCAAATTTTTCAGACGTCTACTTTCCACCTTCCCTTCATTTTGGCATATGGTTTATTCTCCTTTCTTTGCACTTTCAAAAGATTCACTATTCAAAAGATTCACTATTCAAAAGATTTACTATTTTTCTCTTATCTGTGAGCTTCTATGGCGTCCTCACGTCGTCCTTCTCATAATATAACTTCTTGTGATTTTCATAACACGAGAGAAGATGGTGTTTGGAAACCCATGTCTTTTCGTGTGAATGATTGGGTAACAATGCTTCCCTCTTGCAAAGGTGCCCAGAGGGTGAAAAGAACCAAGCGAAATGAAGTGAAATCCCATTGGAAAGGTCGTGTTCTTGCATTCAAAGTGGCCGACAATGGCTGGCTTGCAAAAGTTCAACATGTCTACATGGCCAAAGACATGGTGTTGAACTTGGATGAACATCCAATTCTCCATTCTTACTGTAATTCAACAAACCTTTATCTATTTGATACAACACAATATTTCTCTTTCTGATATATTTGTTGTTTGTTTCATTTCAGTTATCTTTCCGTCAACAACTGTGGAGTGGCAGCCTGTTGAGAGCTTAAGTGGCACATTCAAAGCAATTCACAAGGGGATTGCAGATGTCATGTACGCAGACAAACTACCTTCATTTTACAAATCAGTGGATTTATTTGTGTATTTTGCAGAATACAGGGTTCCGTCAAGAGAAGGTGTTCATGGAGAATTGTATGACATACCTATTCCCACAATAATGTCACTAGAATGGGAAGTTCCTGATCCAAATACCATAACAAGCTTCAAATCCAAAATCAAAGATGATATTCTTACAGCAATGTCTCCTGGAAGGATTTCAAGAAGGATTAAACTTCAATGGTTCTTGCCTATACATGTCTTTGTGGCATGTTTCAAAACAATGGAATTGGAGAGGACAAGAACGATGTGGCTTAATAGAAGACTATCTCTGACTGATCTGGACACTGTACTTGGAGAAGGATGGAGTACCAAGGAAACTTTTCATATGGGGGACAATATCAGTTGTAGAGTAAGCCCAAATTCTTTGTCCATCTCATACCAACTGTGTCGCCAATCCCTAGTTTTGGGCTATGACTATAGGAGATGGAAAAGCAAGCTTGGTAGTTGGGTCCCTTTGGATTCTGAAGAGAATTGTCCAGAGTTTGAATTTAACATCATAGTCCATCCATTCATAGATCCCAGGAAACTCATAGTAACATCAAACTGGCGACTACAACATGTTAGAGAGTCGCTTGAGTTTCTGGATGAAATATCACCTGAATATAGATTCAAAGTAGATGATATTGTTATCCGTACAAGGATGGAGAGTGTAACCTCATGCATCACATGTCTCCCCCCAAAAAAGTTGTATTTGAGCCACTTGCAAGGGCAAGTTTGTATAGTTGAAAAGGATTTCTCCAATAATGTAATCAATATATTCTGCTAGATTTCGTCTTGACTTCTTCACAAAATTGGTTAACAAATTGTTCGCGACACAAAACAAGGTTTAACAGTTGAATATCAAATTATTGATACTGAATTTAAGTACAGAAAATTGTCCCAAAAAGGGTGTGTTCATATGGACAAAATGAACAAAACAAAATCCAATATGTGGAATCACTCTACAAAATCAACTTTCCTTTTTGCATGAGATGACCCTGCATCTTTAGAGAATCTTTCTCTCTTCTGTTTGCTTCGATCAAATTTTGCTAATTGAGGTTCAAGTTCTGGAGTTTTCAGCACTTGAGGTGTTGGAGAGGAAGACTTTAGAGTGAATTCCCCTAATGGTGGTAAGTTGGGCTCCTCTCTGAGACCTTCACGTGTTGGCGAGGGAGATTTGGCAGTGGGGTCTGGTTTTGGAGAAGGTTCTTTGGAGGTTGGCCTTGGAGACTTGGCAGTCTTCTTGGGGAACATGAACAAGAAATTTAATGGAGAGCCAACGTTTGCCCTCTTTCTACCTTTGTTGGACAAACGACGCTTCTGAATTTTAAATTTCACTGGTGAGTGAAAAGGAAGACCTTTAGCAGCACTCCTCTCTTTGACAGGGGTCTTCTCTTTGATAGGTGTCTTCTCTTGAGCTGGAGAAGAGCTCTTCTCTTTGGTAGGAGGACTAGGGATCTTCTCTTTGATAGGTGTCTTCTCTTGAGCTGGAGAAGAGCTCTTCTCTTTGGTAGGAGGACTAGGGATCTTCTCTTTGATAGGTGTCTTCTCTTGAGCTGGAGAAGAGCTCTTCTCTTTGGTAGGAGGACTAGGGATCTTCTCTTTGATAGGTGTCTTTCCTTGAGCTGGTGAAGAGCTCATCTCTTTGGCAGGAGGGCTAGGGGTCTTCTCTTTAGCAAGTGGGCTAGGGCTCTTCTCTTTAACAGGAGGGATAGGGATCTTCTCTGTAGCCTGAGGGATCTTTACTTTAGAATGGCTCTTCTCTTTAGAATGGCTCTTTTTCCCCTTGGAAGATCTGCTCTTGGAAGGGCTCTTCTCTCTCTTCTTCTTCTCTTTGGCAGAGGTCTTTTCCTTCTTGAATGAGTCATCCTTGTCTTTGCTTTCCTTCTTCTCCCTTTTCCTTTTCTTTGAAGTTGTATCCTTGGCTCCTTTATTAGGTGGAAAGGGAGAATCAGGATCATATGGATTGATGGATCTGCTCAAAACCATGGACACTGCCTTCTCCCTTACCCAACTTACCCAAGAATCTGGATACTCATGCAACTAAGACAAAAGAAAATAAGAAAGTAAGAAAACAGGTCACTAAATGAATTCACTAAATCAATCAATGGTTTTCATTCATGAACTTACAGGAAGTGTTGTCATTCTAAATCTTGACTCAAGAAATCTCCAAGCATTAGCAAGAACCATCCATCCACAAGATGTTGAGTCTTTCTGCAAGGGAACTTCCTAATTGAAGTACTTAAAATCTTCAAGTTTGTAGTCTACATAGGTAGAAGCTAGAAAACTCAAGATAAGTTTGGCAGCACTGCAAACATAAAATTTTGAGGGTCAACCAAATAATTGAAATCATGCAAGAAATTTGAGGGTCAACACATGGAAAAGTTTATTCTTACATTTTACTTCTCCCATGGATGGATGCCAAAGAGTTCATAAAGATCACATCTCTATCCAAAAGATTGATGATAATAAGACTCCAATGGCCTCTGTGACAATATGAGTACTGAAATTAGTTATGAATACTGTCATGTCTATAATAGGCAAAAGGTAATTGAGTATGAGTCTTACACTTCAACATAAGGGTACACAATGTAATTGCAGGTAAGCATATCAAAGTTTTTGAGAAAACTTGCAAGATCCCCTTGCCTATTGAAAAGGCACTGTGTAACAAGGGGATCAAGAATTGTCACTTGCACAGCCATTGATTCATGAAGATCCCTCATAAGACATCTGGAGACACAAACAAAACATGTCAACAAAATATGGTTTCTGAGAAATTCATCAAGAAAACAAAAGCAAATCCACACAAACCTCAGACAGATGAAGAGAACTGTGTCAGATATCTCAATATTAGGATTCACAAGCATGCTTGTGTCCTCAGGGGCAATGTCACAATACACCTCATCCTCTCCAGGCATGGACACATCTACTATCATTTGACCTGTCACATTCTGATAAAGCTCTAAATTGGATGAATGGAGAATTTCAGCTTGCTGAGAAAGAATGGCATCCTCTGAAATTTTCTCCTGCTCTCTCTCTTTTCAACTTCTTCTTTGATATCGTGAGCTTTTCTTGTATCATAAGGATGAGAAATATCTTCAATAATAACAGATTGCTTGGGTTGCCTTGCTGGAGGGATATTAAGAATTTCAAAAGCTCTCATATCTTGACTTGGAATAGGCTCCAAAGCTTTGTCAAACTTATATCTAAGTCTGGACACCAGCACAAAATCTTTGCTCATAAGAGTGATCCTATGAGCAAATGCAGCAGCAATGTACCCATCATTCATAAAGTCGATTAAAAAATCTTCAGCAGCCTCTTGAATACACATGAGGGCCTGGGTCTCCCATCGAACTTTCTGAAGATATGTGTTTCTCATTTTACCAACTAACCTTTCTGATATGTCCCTGACAACCCGAGTAAATGGCAGTCGAGGGATGAGAAGACTTGTAGATTTCTGTGCTGCTCTTATCTCTCTTAAGGACTTCACCTGATAATTCAATCTCTTTCTTGCTGTCGCCCTCGCACAAGGCTTTGGAAGAGGCTTTTCTTGTTCGGAAGGTCCTGGCTTGTCTTCAGCTTTTTCAGTTTCCAATGGTGGGTAGACTTTCCTTGCAGTCTGCTTTGTCCTTGCCATTGAAGCTTAAAAAAGAGACCAGATGAAGCGATTTGTATAATAGGACGAAGAAATGAGGTAAGCCCGAACGAAGCGATAGAGCGAATCCAAAGATTATGGAATGTGATAATCGCTTGATTCGGGCACGAAATAAAAAAAAGGAGAAAACCCGAACGAAGCGATGAGGAGATTCCAAGATAATCGGATGGGTGTAATCGCTTGATGCGGGCAGGAACTAAAGAAAACTAGAAGTCCCGAACGAAGCGATGAGGAGAATCCAAGGATCTTGGATGAGCGTAATCGCTTGATTCGGGCAGGGAATTGTGAAATCGCTTGATATGGGAAAAGTAGGTTTGGGAAAAAAAAGGTAGCTTGATACAGTGTCGGAGAAAAATATGAATATTTTCAACAATATTAACTTTTTATACCTCGGATATGTCGTACAAAGTACCGTTGGGTACACGTGGCATGTAATCATTATTGCCACATGGCATAAACGGTCACTATTTAATGTCTTTTAATCACGCAACATATATTTTTCAAAACTCACTTTCAATTTTTTTCCCTAGTTTTGGACCACTTATTTGCGTCAGATCAAGCTGTGCACCGTTTTTTCTTCCTAGCCCTATTTTGCAAAACTCAAAATTTATTTCGAGACCTTGGAATTGTCAAAGCCCGCACCAAGCGATAGAGGCATTCCAATTTTTTCGGACCTTTTATTTTCGCTTCGTTCAGGCTCATCAGAATTTTTTAGGCATTTTTCTCAAATATCTCAATGAGTAAAGGTGTTGCGGGTCGAAATGAACTTGTTGAAGAAAGCCCAAGTGAGAAACTCTTGAATGCTATTTTGCAAGATGGTCATGATATGAAGATATACGTTGATGCAGTGGAGATTTTCAATCCAAGGTTTTCTCTTTCAGATCTTTTGTTAAAGCTTAAGGACATTCTTGAAGATGAGTACAAGCAATTTGAAATGTCAATTCAAGCTCATTGTTTTCGTATCGGAGACCATGATTTTTGTCACCTTACAGATTTTACACAGTAACAAAGAGGTTCAGTAGATTTTCAAATAGAACCTCTTTCACATGCCCTTCATCCATTTCTTGTCCTATCCATAAAAAGCATTGCAACCTTGTGGTTCAGTAGATTTTCAAATAGAACCTCTTTCACATGCCCTTCATCCATTTCTTGTCCTATCCATAAAAAGCATTGCAACCTTGTCCTCAAGGATGTCTCCTTTCTTTTCTTCCTATTTTTGAAAGCAGAAATACAGGATAAAGATCAACAACCAGAAATTGATGCAGAGAATGAGGAAGAAAACTTAAATGTCACCATAGTTTCAAAGTTAGAGAAATGTGAAGTTTTAGAAGAGGAAGAAATTGATGTTCAGGCTGAGGAGAGAGAAAGTGCCAATCTTGATATTGCAGAATTTAGGGCTTCCACTATTACTGAAGAGCCTTCAGAGGAAGCAAGCATATCTGAATCCTCTGTTACACTTCCAAACCTTCCTTTCTTTTATATCAATGAGAAAGATTTTATTCCTCTTTCCTATCTTCAATGTCTCTTCAATATCAGAGAAGACTACTGTATTTCAGCAATTTCAGAAGCTTGTGAAGTGGCCAAAGACTTTATTGATACAGAAGAAGAGCCAAAGGAAGAGTTTTTGGCACTTGATTTGCAAACATCTGACAACTCATTTATCCCTGCTACTGATGCACTTGCCTTGTGCCTTAAAAAAATGGAAGAGGGGAAACCTTCCTTGAGTGATGAGGATTTTGAGAACAGGCTTATTAAGTTAGGTATTGAGTCTTTTGGCAGAGATTTCAAGCTTCAGGCAGATTCTGATAAAGTGGAAAGGGTTGGCTCATGCAACTTGATGAAAGACAAAGTAGTAATTGAGGATGAGTTGCAGAAGGTAGCTTCCTTTTAATCTTTTGTTAAATGTTATTGTGATTGTAATTTTCTTTTATTGAGGTTTTTGTCTTGCAGATTGAATTGCTTGATAAGGATGATTTTCTGGGAAGAGCTAGAGGCAGCAGAGTGAAATCTACAGAAACTAGGTCAAGAAGGTCTTCATCTGCTCTCATGCACTACTTGCCTACATTGGATAAGGCTGTGTTCTGTGCATTCCACATGAACTTCTCTGAAGATGCTGAGTTGCCAATATTTGCCTTGAAGGTGTCAAGGTTCATGGGATATACTCCCCTTCAAATAAATGCTAACAAGGTTTTGCTTCTGGAGAGAGCTGCTGCTCTTAGAATCTTTGGATATGCTGCAGGTTTCAATGCCTCAAGAGCAGGATACTTTCTTTGCTACTCTAGCTATGCAGCTGCAGCTGAGGTGTCAGATATCAATCTTCTTGGAGGTTATAGAAGGAGAAAATTTTTGAGATACAGAGGTGACATGCCAAGTAGTCCCAAGAGAATCAAATACTAATCTACACAATATTTTGCAAGGACCGATTTTATTTCAGCAAAATTTTTTGTTAGAGGTACAAATGTGTTAGTAATCATTAGTCTCTTTCTTGAGGTGTTGGTGTAGTTTCAGATTGCTGGGTCTTTGATCTCATCCTTTGTAATTGCCTCCTGTAGAACCAATTGAATAATTCATTTAGTGCATTGCTTCTTCTTTGTCCACCTCCTCCTCTTCGGGTACATCTAAAAAAGGAAGTTCTCGCTTGATAATGAGACTTTTCCATTCCTTGTGTATTCCATGTTGCAAGTGGTCCTTCTGTAGCAAAATATGGTCCATGTAAGTAAAGGATATGCTACAAAGAAATTTTTTGTTAGTACATTTAAGAAATTACAAGTAATAAGTCTGGACACACCAATTTATAACTGTTTTGATAAGTCTGAATACTCACCAAGTAATAAGTTATGTCTTTTTCTCCCCAGGCATCTATGATAGCTTTGATCAAAAGCTTTATTGCGTTTTTGAAATCATCTGCATAAGTATTTGAACCAACTTGTCGTCTAAGGACTTTGAAAAAATTGTCGAGTTTTTTCGAAACTTCCATACGTTTGTTGGCTACATCTGGTCTACTTTTGACATTTGTGGTGATGACACATAGCTGTTTCCAACAGTTCCACATTGCGTTGACTTGTTTGGTGTCATGGTTGCTCAAAAATCTTCTCGCTTTTGCTCCTCCCATTGAAACATCTTGCAGAACATCACCTGTACCTCCAGAAAGAACAGGATCTTTTTTAAGATGCACTTCCCCACCATGAAATCCCATTTGAGAGAGCAAGGCTTCGCACTTTTCTATGCACTCATCTGCAAGTTTAGTCGGCTTAATAGAATATGCATAGTCCAGATGAAGTCTGAGCAATTTGTCCAAGATTCTTATCTCTGCATGCAGTGTACATATATGCACATTTTTCAAATGTATTGGTAGAATTGGATCCCATATTTTAATAGAAGTTGGATAATCGACAACATTCACATTATTTCTGGATGGTGGTTTTCCAATCTCATTTTCTGCAAGCCATTCTTTTGTCCCTGTGCTTGCCATGCAATAAAGACATGGATATTTGGTATTTGCTCCTCCACATACACCAAACATACACTTCAACGCCTTGAGGTCGGCACTCAAATGCCATTCCACAATGAAATCACCTATGTCGTCAACATGAAGGTGTTCACCTGTATTTTGGCTCTGAATAACTGAAGGAATGTCTGTTTTTGAGAAGAGCCACTTTAATGTTTCATGACTCTCTCTCTCTCTCTCTCTCTGTGGCTTGCAGGATTGGGAAAAGTATGATTGAAGATGCAGAATCAAAGGGGCTAATTCTCTTATGTTGTAATATCTCACCATAAAAGATTGGACTTTTCTAATGTTCATCCAAATATTATTATAAACGTTGTATTCAAAAGATGATTTTTTTTTTTGTCTCTCATATGGCATTGTTCCCTCAATATGGAAATACTCTCCGAAATGTTTAGAAATTTCCTCATTTAACAGAGTTCTATATTTTCCAACATTGTGAGGTCTAGGCAACCCAAAAGCTTTGATTTTGTAATACTTTAGGACCCTGAACCAGGTTTTAGAGATGGCTCTGTATCCCTTTCTACTCACTCCCACTGTGTCACAAACTTCTTGCATTTGGGAAGGCTGGACTAATAAGTCCATATCTTTTAATAGATGTTGAAAGACCAGTTTTTTTTGAGTTTGATTTTCAGGAAGTTCTAAAAGTTTCAAGATATCCGACCTATTCATAAGCTCATTCAAAAATCTTACCCTTTCCTGAGCATTAGACATGTCAAATCCTAGAAGGTTAGTAACATGATCTCTTACAAGTTTTAACCTTTTTTTTCTTTGTCCAGATCTCTCTGTTAAGTTAACTACATCCCGCATTCGTTTTACTCGTGCTTTTAATCCTATTGGAGTTTCTTTTAAGGTTTTCAATTGATCATTTTCTTGTTTCAAAGACACTATTTTGTTTTCAAGTTCTAAAATTTTTTTTGCATTCAAAGATGAAGTATTTTGAAGATATGTAGTATATTCTGCATAATTAATATGTGATTGAGATAGTCTTGAACTATAACCAAGTAAGCCATCCTCCCCATCACCAACAAATCTAATCAAATCATGTGGTGTGTGAAAAGAAGGATACCTTCTTGTTTTGGGATCCGGTGGATATAGACTTCCATCTGTCCATAGGTCAATATGCTTCTTTCCTTCGTTGCGAAGATGTTGAGCTTCATTTGCACATGAAAGGGATCTTTGGTAGACACTCCGTGTAGTTGCATACTCTTGGTTGAGCTTGATGTTCAAATGAAACTTACGATTAGATGTATCACTCATTACTAACCGAGCAAAAAATATAAGCAGAGCTATTAGATCATGAGAGACACAGAAGAATGAGAATGAGATGTAGCTTGTGAAATTTTTAGAGAAGCAGAGGAGTGAAATTTTTTTGGAGAATGGATAAGAGCGCGTTTGGAGAGAATGGTCATTTTGCCGCGTAGTCACTAAAAGAGGACAAATTTCGAGACGAGCCATTAAAGAGTAGCATGAAAACGATCTATTTTTTTAGATTTTAAAATATGCACTTAGATACGTATTCAATCAGATAGATACGCTTTAAATACCCAAAACGGCTAAATTTGGAGCCGTTTTGACCGTCAACATTCTACTAATTAGCAAGTTAGCGAAATTCCTTACACAGCCCATTTTGAGATGTTTTTGGCCCTAATGCTTCACAAGTAGCAATGGCTACACCTCTGTATTCAGCCTCTGTACTAGATAAAGCAATTGTAGGTTGCTTCTTGCTACTCCAACTCACCACGGCACTTCCAAGTGTAAAAGCATAACCACTAGTAGACCTCCTCTCATATGAGCTACCTGCCTAATCAGCATCTGTGTAGCCATGTATATCCAAGCCTTTACCATTCTCATATAGAAGACCATAATGTGCAGTGGTCTTTACATATCGCATAATGCGTCTCACTGCATCCAAATGAGCTTTTCTGGGGCTTTGCATAAATTGGCTTACTAGCCCCACAGCATAACTCAAATCCGGGCGTGTGATAGTCATGTAAATGAGACTACCAACCACCTTTCTGTACATAGATGGATCATCCAACGCCTCACCAAAATCAGCCCGCAACTTCACATTCGGCTCCAAAGGTGAACTCATAGACTTACACCTTGTCATGCCATATTTTGCCAACATATCCAATGCATATTGGCGTCGCACTAACCATGTACCTGCATGGTCTTTGCTCACTTCAATTCCAAGAAAGTATCTCAACTCACCAAGGTCTTTCATGTCAAATTGCCCACTCAAAGCTTTCTTGACATGCATCACATCTATACCATGATCACCTGTGATAATCAAGCATCAAGTAAAACAATTCCATGATCTGTTTCTTCACATAGTGAAGAATGTGCTGTAGAAATCTGAAATCCAAGGGAGATAAGATGTCTACTCATCTCATCACTCCAAGCACGAGGTGCCTGCTTCAAACCATATAATGCCTTTTTCAATCTGCATACATGAGTGGGATATTTTGGGTGTACATAACCTTCTGGCTGTGCCATATACACTTCCTCTTGTAGATCACCATTTAGAAATGCATTTTTGACATCCATTTGATGCATTTCCCAACCATTTGCTGTAGCCATAGCAATGACTGCTCTCACTGTTCCCACTGGACTGAATGTTTCATTATAGTCCAAACCTTGGGTTTGTGCATAACCCTTAGCTACCAATCTTGCTTTATGTCTTTCAATGGAACCATCAGACTTGCACTTCACTTTGTACAACCAAGGACATTTTTGTCCTGTGGTAGTGCAACCAAATCCCATGTGTCACCATCTCAACATCCACCATTGCTTTCTCCCATACATGCTTTCCAATAGCTTCTGTATAGCATGTTCCACACGCTTACCATAGATGTCATATACGCATAGTGCATAGCAAAATCACGGTATGTCAACCTGTTAACTGGATATCTGACCCTTTGGGATCTTCGCAATGCATGCGGATCACTCTGAACACCTGTCACTCTAGCATGTGGTGGCACATATCTATCTTGCCTTGCACCAGGTGTGCGTAAAATAGGTATGCCAAGCTCCTCATCCAAACTCTCTAAACTGGACGACTCATAATCTGTAATTCCAATTCCTTCAACCTTCTTCTTTCCTTTATCCATAGCACTACTCCTAGTGCTCACACTCTCATGCCTCAAACGTCCTGACCATGGACGTACAGTGCTACTCTCAGCTTTTACTGCTGCTGCTGGCCCAGACATAGTAGTAGAACTAGAACTTGCTTATGGCAAGTTCACAGGCACATCAGCTTCAAGTGACTCAATAACACCCTCATCCTTTGCTTTGTACCAACTAGCAAGCTCATCAAACACCACATCTTGTGAGATAACCACTTGTCTAGTTTGTGGATTGTAACATTTGTATGCCTTACGATCCTGTGCATATCCAACAAATACACATTTTTTTGCCTTAGGATCCAACTTCTTCTTTCATCAGGCACATACATAAGATATGCATCCAAAAACTTTGAGGTGTCCAATGTCTGGCCTAAAACTTGTAAGCCGCATCTCTGGCGTACTTCCATGAATGGCTGCTGTAGGTGTTTTATTCAGTATATACACCGTGGTAGCACAAGCTTCTACCCAATAATAATTTGGCATGCTCTTTTCATTGAGCATTGCCCTGGCCACTTCACATATGACTCTATTCTTTCTCTCAGCCACTTCACATATGACTCTATTCTTTCTCTCAGCCACACCATTTTGCTGAAGTGTATACCTGCAAGTCAATTGTCTTCTTATACCATGCTTTCTCAAGAAATGCTCAAAAGCATTTAAGGTGTATTCACCACCTCCATCTGTCCTCAAACATTTAATCCAATAGCCATATTGCTTCTCTGCAAAAGCTTTGAAATCCATAAACTTTTCCAATACTTCACTTTTCTCTCTGAGAAAGTGTATCCATGTCATCCTGCTGAAATCATCAATGAATGTCACATAGTATAAACTGCCTTTGATAGATGGGTTTTGTGCAGGACCCCATACATCAGTATGTACTATCTCAAGTGGCCTGCTACTCATATTTCCTTTTCTAGGAAACCGCAACCTTGCCTGCTTTCCAAATTGACAGGCTTCACAAACATGCATATTCCCATCATACTTGAATCTAGGTAGCCCACTAACAATGCCTCTTGCTTGCATGTTCTTTAACCTTTGTATATTGACATGTCCAATCCTCTTATGCCACATTTCAATGTCCTGTACCACATTTGTGCTTTTAGAGAATATGGCTGATTTTAACTCAGGAATCCCAGCATCCAGCTTAAACAACCTGCCTTCTTTCTTGCCTTTAGCAATGACTCTACATCCATGTTTGAAATCCTCAATGAAGCAACCATGCTCATTGAAACGAACCTGTAATCCCTGTTCCACCATTTGACCAATTGAGGCCAAACTTTTTGTGATAGAAGGCACATACAATACATCTGACATAGATTTTGTTTGACCATTGTGCATAACCAATGGTACACTTCCAACATGTGTAATGGCATGCTGTGTATCATCTCCTGTCTCCACATAGCCTTTCACATCCATAGGCTTCATATGCTCAAACCATTCACCATGACAAGTCATATGGTTTGATGCTCCAGAGTCCATATACCAAGTGTCATCATTTTCAGCATTTGTCATCATAGATCCCACAACATGTTTCATGGCAAATAAGTGATTTGCAGTGCCATCATTACTGCTTGATGCATAATTTCCACCACCATGTTGTGCATAATTTCCATGATGTTGTGCTCTACCCCCTCTCAAATCATTCTGTTTGTGGAAACAATCTCTTGCCATATGACCAAATTTCCCACAGTAATGGCATTCCACATCTTGCATAGATGTTTGTTGGCCTTGCCAATGTCCTCTACCATGAGGATTACCTCTGCCTCTCTGAGGTGTATATCCACGACCACCTCTAGCACCATATGAAGGCTGAAAATTCTATTGTGATGACATGTCCTGCCATCCACGACCATTACCACGGCCACATGATGCAAATCTCCCCCTGCCTCTAAAACCTCTCTGTGAATAGAAAGCCTGATTTCTGCCATTATCATCATGGCTAGTAGATGCATCCTGAAATGAATCACTGAGTTTGTTTTCCTCAACAAGTAAGAGTGAAACCAACTCATCAAAGTCTGGTAAACCTGTACTCTAAACCGAGATAGATGTATCAAAAGATTTATATTCCTTGCCAAGACTACGCAAGAAGGTAATATCCACCAAATCATCATCAGGCATGGGGGCATTTATTGTTGCCAATGCATCTGCAAACTTCTTAATTTCTTGCACATAATCATGGATGCTCCTTCTATTCCGCTTCACATTATGTATCTGTTGTCGCAATTGAGACTTGCGAGCACTCGTGTCTGTATCAAACAACTTCACCAATGCATCCCATGCATCCTTGGGATTCTCAGCATCATGTATGTGTATGAGCATAGAATCCGAAATACATAAAGATAGATAATGTAACACTTTGAATGCTCTTTTTGACCATTGCTTATGAGCTATAACCTGCTGCTCTGCTGTGTAGGTTGTCGGGGTAGTTCGGGCTCTAGCTTAGCACCTGTAATGAGATTCCAAAAACCTTTTCCCTTCAAGAAACTTTTGATCCTGTACTTCCATGCCTGGAAGTTCTTCCTATCCAGCTTTTCACCAACAATTTGTACTGGATTATCCGACATGTTTGCTCAATGCATACACCTTCTGCACACTTCAAATCTGTAAACGAGCCTTCTTCAGCTCAACCACACTCCAATGAGTGTTCCAGATACTCCAAAGTAGCCAACAATCTTCAGATTTGATGTAGAAAATCAACCTGTATGCATCCAAAATGAAATGGCTCACGCAGTCCAAGATACCCTGTGTTGATACGCTTTCCAAGGCTCCAAATTTCAATGTAGTGGTTTAATCAAGGATGGGTAACTTGCATTGACACCTAAACAACCTCAATGTTGAGTATCAACACCATCCAACATGTGTACATATCAATTTTGTAAAACCCCTTTCTCTGTTTTGGGAAAAACCAAAAAAACCAGTAGTAATTTATTTGTCCAAATTGAGCAACCAGGCATTTATTAGCTTAGCAATGATGTCCACTAACTCCATGTAAGAGGAATTTATCCAATTGTTTAAGACCAAAGAGTAATTGTTCGATTAAACTCACTCTGTTTCTCTGCAACCAGTGGGGACAGCCTATTTAATCAGCTCATTCCCAGCTCAATTGATGATAATTGATCAATCCAATCATATATCCTTCTTCTCTAGTGTGTGTAGCAACCAATTTCTAAACCAATTTTGAAATATATTAAGCACCCAAGTTGTAATCGACCTCCTCGTATCAAAAATGTCAAAAAACTGCCCTGTTTCTCTGTCCAGAATGTGCCGCCTACTCCTGAGGGTTTTGTGAGTGTTTATGTTGCTAATTGATGAGGTAAACAAGTACCCAACACACCTAGGTATGTGTGCAACCAGTCAATGCTTTGATTTTTGCCAAAAACATGCTCCAAATGCATCAAATTTTGACCTCCTTTTCTCTGTTTTGTGAGAGCTCAAAAACCAGAATTTTTCACTCATTCAAATGCATGTAAAATGCTCCAAAATCAGTGTAGGGCTTGCATATGAGTTGCCAATACATTCCTCCTTGTCAGATACATGTGTCTTTGCTAGATTTACATGTATTTCCACCATACATCAGTGCTTCCAAGCTTTAATGGAAAGCTTCCAAAAACCAGAATTTCTCTTTGCTTTGGGTTGCCCTAATTTGCTTTGTTTTTGCCTGAATCACCTGCAATCCGCTCAAGGATGTTTAGAATACCTTACCCAGTAGGCCAAGCTCTCAGATCTTATAGTAATCGCTTCACAGCTTCAATGGCAAGCTTCACAGCTTTTCTTCACAGCTTCTCCTCCTCTTCTCTCACTCACTCATAAACCCTAATAGACAGCACAAGGCTCTGATACCATGTTGAAAAATAGGTAGAGGGAGAGGAGACACACACACAGGAGTAAACCCTAATGTATATTGCAAGCCCTAACCATAGAGGGAAGCCATCTCCCTTCTCACACAATGCATAAAGCCATAATCCATAATACACACAACACACTATGAGTTGTGTCCACACACATCTAACCCTAACCATAGAGGGAAGCCATCTCCCTTCTCACACAATGCATAAAGCCATAATCCATAATACACACAACACACTATGAGTTGTGTCCACACACATCTAACCCTAGCTAATGTCGACACACTATGACTAGCTGGACGCGGTCATTTATGTCTCACACATGTTCCTAGCTAACATGCCAGCACATAGCATAGCTGGCTCACACTGACATCGAGCTTGAATCTCAACACAAATTAGAGGCAAAATCATCAAAACACCTTCACAAATCTCCTTGCCAGCTTCTCCTTGATGATGATAACTCGATTTTGCATCTCCCATGATGCAAATATTCACTTCAATCTTGACTATGGTGGCTCCATTGCATCTCCCTTGTGCAATCTTCAATTGGCAGCAGCTTCTAGTCTCCAACTTCTAATGAAAATCTCTCTCAAATTCTCACAAATGCAAATATAAATGAAAATATGAGTGTGCATGATTTTTTCATAATAAACTAAAAATAATGCTTAATCAATGAACTCATAACCAAGAAAACTATACATAAATATTCACCCATGACGAAGAGACCACACAAGCTATGATACCATGTTAACAATCCTAATATGAAATTGATCACGGTGATAGACACAAGATTAAGAATAAGATTCAGGTAGGTTATACCACACTAAAAACTTCATGACTAGAGAGAGAGAGATTGCACACTCAACATAAGATCTCTATTGCATTCACAATGAACCATATAATGATATAGGCCTTCTAGCCTTATCCCACTTTGCACATCATCATCCATGTATGGCACTTCCTTTTCCACTCTTTTGGTCAACACTCACACACCATACAATATCATGTATGGCATTCTTATCTTACCACAATATCTTGCACCTCTAGGGTGCTTTCCCACATGCACACAACACCGTGATTACATCTCTCAACATAACATAAGGGTAGAGCAACTCAAGGCCTTTTCTATGACACTATTCTAATGTGAGCTATTTTAATAGCTTCTCTCTTAACTGTTCTTGAATATACTTCATACTGGAAAGTGCATACGATTCCACCAAGGAAGTGTCCCTCTATAATTTTCATGGATAGAAGTTATATCACGTGGTGACTCAGAAGAGAGACTATTGATGTCCTATCCCTCAATCATGGAGCATACATTTCTACTCAAATTTCTACTTTTTCTATAATAAAAATCTCATTTTATCCAAGTTTATCAAGTTTTTCAAACATTTTTTGGGTTTCGTTTGGAAAAGAACCCGTTTATTTAGGTCCACCTTGCCTCTTAAATTCCATTGGAGTATCCAATTTTTACTTTGACTAGGCACATCCTAGAACTCATCCAATTCTAGCCTACCACCCTACCATTAGACCTATGGAGCTGGTGTGAGGCTAGAAAAATAAATTAAAAAAGAATGTACATATGCATAGAACTCTGGTGTTTGTATGTCAAGCAATGATGGTTGGCTTGTACTTAAGGTAGGTGTTACAACATGTTTGGTCATCAGAGTAAAAGGGATTATGCCTTGATATGCATCTTTGCATTCTGTATATATAGCATTATGCAAGATTGCATGTGGGTGAACATCATAGCTCAAGAGATGATGATGTATTTGGTCAGGAGTTTTTTTGTGTGTGGGTGAACATCACAGCTCAAGAGATGGTGATGTATTTGGTCAGGAGTTTTTTTATATGAGATAAGGTTTGGTGATGATTGAGGTTAGTTAGCATTAAGGCATGACCTTGGGTTAGTTAATAGTGATAATAAGATATGTTTTTATCATGTATATAAGGTGTTATATTAAGGCATTTAAAAGGTTTATTTACTAAGGTATTTAATACCTTAGTAGCCGCTGTCGCTTAATGATCAAAATGACGAGAGCTCTGAAGGGGAGCTGGTCAGCTTGGAGATTCCATATCGCTAATAAGAGGCAGCCACGACTCAAATAGCAAGAGCATGGGTATAGCATGAGGAAGGTGATGTAGCCAACTTAAGAAGCAAGGAAAACATGTGAAGGAGCCGGCACCATCGACATCAGAGGGATAGAAAGAGTGGAAGATTCAATCGCCTCTCTGAAGGGGGTTTGATTTTTTTGCAAGATTTATTTGGCGAGCTTTTTGGAGATAAGATAGTTTTATGCGAGCTTGTAAGAAAAATGATACATTTTGGTGAGCTTTTATATAGTAAGTATTTATGAAAGAGAAATAAATACATTCACATACATACATACATATATACATGCATATTCTCAAACACACCTACCTACCTACCTACCTTCCTACATATATACATACATATATACATACATACATATATACACACATTTGTACAATAAATACATACATACATGCATACATACATACATGCATGCATACTCCCAAACATATACATGCATGCATACATACATACCTACCTACCTTCCTACATATAAACACACATTTTATGTCAAAGAAACTTAAATATAGGCATAAACATACCTATCTATCTACCTTTCTTCCAATATTTATTTCAACACAAGTAAAAACAAGTATACCTGGCTCATACCTTCTTACAAAAAGATTAAGTTCACATTTCTTTACAAGAAGATATATGGTTGGTACAACTCCTTTACCATAGCGTCGCAAGCTACCTACAATAAGACTTTAGAGTACGTGACAGTATACTCCATCCCAAAGCAAGACAAAAATATTGGGTTCAAATTTTCTTACAAAAAGATTGACTTCACATTTCCTTACAAGCTTAAGTAGGCACAAACATGAGAGGCTTGATTAAAGCTTAAGTATAGGCACAAACATCCTTGCTTCAAGGACGTGATAGTATACTGCCCACTTCCTCTGGTGATAGTGTCGGTTGATGCATTACCATATCCTCATTCTTATTATGTAGTCCCAAAACTTGCAAGAAGACAAAATAGATATGCTTACATGCAACGTAAGACTTTCCTCTAGATTCTCTTTGCATGAAATCAAGACATGTACACCAAGGTTGTACCTTGATGTGTATAAAATAGTCCTCTCCACTCTCACATGCCAAATGAAAAATAGAGTAGGGGGATAGCTACATTGCACTCTCATTAAGGACTGTCGCTGTCATGGTCTCAGCACTACCAAACCTCTTTTTTGCTTCTTTGGAAATCCAATGCCTCCACTTGGTTGATCTCTTTATATTCTGTGTAGCATCATGTGGCCTCTTGTCACTTTCTTTGTTGCCCGCTACTTGTGTGGACGTTTCTCCCACCCCTGACACAAAAGGTTCTTCAATCTTCATGAGTAACATCTAACTTGAGCCCTGCCTTTACTAATTTCTCTACCTCTTGGTTGGTTATGTTGGTCCCAACATCCACTTTCCACATATCTAGGTATGATGGCTTGTATATTATGTTTGGATCTACATGCCATGTGTGTGAAACATCTGAAGGACAAAACCACATCATTTGAGCCTTTGGCCCTCCCGGACCAGGATGTCGTCGCTCTGAGTAGAAGCTAGGGGAAACAACTCTAATAGAGCTTCCCTGTATGTATGAGTTGCACTTAAGTCTTCCATCAATACCTCTCCCAAACATTTGACTTTTGAGTTCAATGGGGTTCGTCTAATGGCCCACATTGTGCGTCCAACGGCCTCTTCCTTTACATGCATTTGTCCTCCGCTCATTGTGCCATAATGTTGTTTAGGCTCTTCATGTCCGACATCTTTGTTTCCTCCAGTCATTGGACTTTTTGGTCCTCCCCTTGAAGCGTGACTTGCTGCACTGTTTGTTCTAGATCTATCTCCAAAACTTACTCTTCTTGCTATTTCTCGGTTTTGACGATGTCTGCTCTACATGACATAACCTGGACGATGTGAGAATTGGTCTACTTCCATTGTCCTCACCCTCTTCCGTTGAATAGTCTCCTTATCTCCATGTAGAGGCCTTGATTCCTCATACATAGGAGTATTAGCTACTGTTTCATGGACCATGCGAGCCCCTTGTGGTGGTGTCGGTCTTGACCTTGCTGCCACCCTGTCCAGCAACTTGCTCAAGCTTGGTCCCTCACCTTTGTGCTTTCCCATCTGATATGCATATTGCTTTGCACTTTGTAGTAAAGCGTTTGCCATATCTGAAATGCATGCATCATACAAGCTAACCTTTTCCTTGTATCCTTCACCAGTAAGCCAACTCCCATGTACACTCTTAGATAAGTTTGTTCGAGGGGTTTGTGCTAAATCCACCGAGCTTAAGACCACCTGCACACAAGAGGTTTCATACATGAAATCACAAAATTGACTCCAATGCAAATATATCCATACAACATATCATTTCTCCATAAAATTTCTCACCCTTGACATGAGGTTGCCCCAATGTGCTATTCGTACTTCCCACCAACTCATCCACGTATCCATTAGTTTTCCCTCATGAACATGTCCATTTCTCCACCACTCACGAATCTCTTTACTTTTTAAGAAAGCTGACTCCTTATTGGTTGCCAATCTCCATTCTTTACACAAGTCAATATGGTGTTGTCGACTTTCTAACTTCACGCATTGTTTAGCATGCTTCATCAAACTTTGTTTCCAATGGAATAAGCACATTCGCTCCCTGTCCTCCATAATGTTGTGCGGACCCCCACCATTGAAAACGGTCCTAACTACACACCAATTTGACCCTGCTTCATCAGCCACCATAAACCCATAAAAGTGTGCGGGTGCATAACCACATTGCTCCATTGTGCTATTCAACATCTCCCAAAATAGTACTTGCCTTTTTGTATCCTCCTCCTCCTTCATTTTGCATGTGGCAATTGTCAACAACTCTTGAACACTATAGGATTTTGGAGAGATTTTTTTTCAATCAGCTATTATTCAAGGTAAATGAAAGAAAGGAAAAAATTGAAGTACGTAGTCTCACCTTGGGTCATAAACATGACAAGCCATTGTTGACCAACCAAAAACTCGATGAGTGTGATCAAACAAAACCCAAGACTTTGACAAGTCACCTCCACTATCACACCGCATGCGATTCACCAAGTCCACGCCTGATGTTGGTCCTCGCAAAGACATCTTAAAGACATAACATTTGTCATCAGGGCCACCTTGTCCTGGGAAACGGCTACCTTATATAAATGAATAGCGAGATCTTCTCTGTATAAGAAGGATGCTATGAAAGCCCTCTCCTGCCGGCATCAAATTTCTTTTCTCCTGGGATACAATGCGTCTAAACCTAAAAAACATAATTTCACAATAAAGAGAGAACCGAATGTAGAAAAATACATCCAAATATAATTAAGTTACAAAATGAATACTCACCTCTGGGGTATTCCACAAGAGGACTTAACTCCTCCAAAAAATTGCAGAGCTCATGATCCCCAATACTTGTAGTAGGTAGCTCATCATTTTGATTCATCATGGAGGAAAACAACATATCCTTCACAATATCCATCTGTATTTTTCGAGGACCTGCACTTCTCTGGGCTTCAACACTTGAGAAACAAACATTTTCACGCGTTCCAACATTGACCTTGAAGTTCCTGGCTGAACTGGATGTTCATGCAGCCCAGTGTGGAGCATCATTCTTGTAATAGTTGTGTCACGAGGCATTACGTAATACACAACAAATCTACACACTTGCACACACTGTGCAGTTTTACGACAAAAGTGACAAACTATTTTAGTTTTCTCATCCTCCCAATTGTAATCTTTTTTGTCAGATGTCCATGAAAGAAGGTGTTGTTATACCTTTTATTGTTCAAGTAAAAAGGACAGCTGAGCCTATGGCACTCCAAAGTACCAACACAATAGCTAATACGCACGGTACAACTTACAGACACGTTTGATGTTACTGGACGTGTGGTGACCATCATATTTTTGCTCCATTCCATCCATATTTCCTATTTTGCCATCTGTTAGTGGAAACTCTAGGATGGAATCACCATCATAATGTCTTGGCACCTCCTGGACTTGGATGACTCGAGTAATTTTTTCCAACAATGAACGTAGAAGAGAAGGTTCCTCCTTCTTATGAAGAACTAAAAGTATACTCTCTGAAGCAATACATTCATCTTCAAAGATATTGTGCTTTGAACCTTTTGGATTGCTTGTGCCTTCACCTGGTTGCAAAATAGTTGCTGAGCCATTTAAGTCACTCTCAGAGGAGGAGCTCGAGATATGAACATGGGTGTTTTGTGTCCCTAATTCTTTATCCACTGAAGTCTCTAAATGTCGGACATCTTGGGCAATGTCATTAGCACTAGAATCAAGACTATCAGCAGCACAGAGAGGACTACATTGTAGCATATATGTTTTACTTCGAGTAATATCTACGAGGTGGTTTTTATTGCCCTCCATATCATAATGAGCGATGATTTCCTATAGGCTTCCATTGGTCCTAGTAGCTTTCACTCCAAAAAGGGCATGTGATGAAGGCAGAAACCCTTGTAGATATCCATGACTGACAAGCGTGGTTTGGTGGAGAAGTATTAAAGTTTGAGATTTTTTGCTCAGCCATCAAGCTCCCACTCAAAGGTGACAGTGTGCTCCATAGGGAAGGCAATACGAAGATGCAGAAAGGATAGGAGAGACAAAAATGTGTAATGAAAATATAAAAACAAAGGAACAGGTGGAGCAATCACGATTGAGAATGAAGGCGGTTGAAATGATAAAACAAGGTGGAGTAATCACGATTGAGAATGGTCACGACAAATTTTTTTCTATAAAAAGTATACAAATATATATGTATCTACAAATATAAAAAAAATACAAATATATAAATCTACAAATATATAAAAAAATATACAAATATATACATTTATTGGCTCTAAGTATTATTTTTATAAAAGGCTAGTCTCTTTGTAAATACACACACACACATGTCTATATTTATATATTATATTATATATATTTTAGGCTAAGAATCTATTAGGATATATGTATTTTAGTGTGTGTGTGTGTGTATTTACAAAGAGACTAGCCTTTTAACTATTTTAGGATATATAGATATATTAGACTATATATCTATTAGGCTACACACACACACACACACACACACATGCATTTATTAAAATACATATAGCTTAATATGTGTGTGTGTGTGTGTGTAACCTAATAAATACCTAGACTAAAATATATATATATATACATCAATATATATATATGTACATATATACATAGCCTAAACTATATTCTCTCTCTCTTTTGAGCCTAAATGTTTAAAAAAGTTTTAAAAGAGCATGAGTTTTCTCTTTGTTGTACATCACATATTCTCTCTCTCTCTCTCTCTCTCTCTCTCTCTCACACACACACACACACACACACACACACACACACACACACACACAATTTCAATAGCATAAATAATAGAAAAGTTTTAAAAAAGTATGCCACACATATTGAACCATTGAAAAATGTGTGTGTATGTGTGTGTGTAATAAAATACATATAGCTTAATACATTTTTAGCCATATATATGTGTGTGTATGTATGTATCTATCTTTAGGCTATATATATTTTAGGCCACACACACACATATATGGTATACATATTTTAGGGTACATGTATTTCATTTCATTTTTGTATAGCTTAATACATTTTTAGCCATATATATGTGTGTGTATGTATGTATCTATCTTTAGGCTATATATATTTTAGGCCACACACACACATATATGGTATACATATTTTAGGGTACATGTATTTCAGTTCATTTTTGTATTTTGCTGTGAAGGAAAAGAGGTGGTGTGGATACTCTCAACTCAGCAGGCGAACGCATCTGTGACAAGAGATACTGTTCTCTCTGCTATTCTTTTTCTGTTAAATTTAGAGCCGACGGCTATGTTGGAGGTGGCGACGGTGGAGAAGATGGCCTGGGCACTGCGGAGGTGAGGGTGTCGACAGAAATGGAGGTGGAGGGCGGCGGCGATGGTGAGGGAGAGGGCAAGGTGAAGTTGGAGGGGGAGGAGGAGCCTAAACCGGTCATGATCTTCTCCCTTGCCCCGGGAGGCATGGAGGTGGCGATTTGAGAGCCCGCGGTGGCGCTGGGGAGGTGGAGCCAGCAGCTATGTTGGAGGTGGCGGCGGTGGAGAAGATGGCCTGGGCGCTACGGAGGTGAGGGTGTCGATAGAAATGGAGGTGGAGGGAAGCAGCGATGGTGGTGAGGGAGAGGGCGAGGTGGTGGAGGAGGAGCCTAAACCGGTCATGATCTCCTCCCTTGCCCCCGTTGCTCCGGCCACTCCAGGCCACTCTAGGGGCCTGGAGTGGCTGGAGCAACAGGGGCAAGGGGGGAGAAGTGCAGTGGAGATGAGGCATGGAGGTGGCAATCTGAGGGCCCGCGGCGGTGCTGTGGAGGCGGAGGCGGTGGCGTTTGGAGGCGGAGATGGAGGTGGAGGGCGAGGTGGATGGAGATGGAGGTGGATGGAGATGGAGGGTGGAGAGAGAGAGAGAGAGAGAGAGAGAGAGAGAGAGAGAGATGAGGTGGATGGAGATGGAGGTGGAGGGCGAGGTGGATGGAGATGGAGGTGGATGGAGATGGAGGGTGGAGGGAGAGAGAGGAGAGAGAGAGAGAGAGAGAGAGAGAGAGAGAGAGAGAGAGAGAGAGATGAGGTGTAATTATAAGATTACTAAATTAGAAACACTCAACATAGATAAAGATAGGCTTTACATGTGCAACATACTAAAAGGAGTATCCATTCATGAACATGAGAGACATTAGTGTCTTACCTTGGTAATTGGTTGGGGTTTCTGAAACATGGAAAATTACTGACTTTAATCCTGATGCTCAATGGCTACATGAATCTTGCCTCCCTCTTCTTCAAAATCTTGGTGTAAGCAGTGTTGGAATTACCCACACACACAAACACACACACACATACATGTATATCTATATACATGTATGTAATTAATTAATTAATCATATGTATATCTATATACATGTATATATGTGTGTGTGTGTGTATATACATACACACATACATGTAGTGTGTGTGTGTACATCATGTGTATGTATGTGCCTCTTGTCCTAGCCCTTTCTTGGCCTCTAGGATCTCTGTTAGGTGCCTTTGTAGGTTTTCCACTTGATTGGCTTATGCTCTCCTCAAGATTGTGCAGTTCTTCCTATAGTGCTTCTTGCTAGCTCCTCAATTCTTCTGGGACTTTTTGCTCTAAGAACATGCCACATCTTTTTTTCCTTATGATTGTTTGTAGTTTGGACATTTATTTGGGGACATTTGTCATGCATTTATTCAAGTAATCTAATACTCCCTACATCCAGTCCAATTCTATGGTTTCCAAAAAACTAGATGGGCCGGGCACTATTGGGACTGGTTTGGGCATGGTGGATCCAGCACAGTGGGGCCCATTAGTTGATGATGGGTGAATGTTTCTTTCCTAGAGGTTTCTTTGAATAGGGCCTCGAGATACGGCCCAATCTTGGTTTTTGTCTCCTATCTGTCATTCAGCTCAAACTTTTTGCTACTCATATTCAGAGCAAAAGAGAGAGAGATGGCTCCAAGAAAAGCAGGAAAACAACAAGCAAAGACTAAGAAAGGTATATGATGTGAATAGACAAGATTCTACTGAGATTGTGTTTTAATGTTTTTAAATATGCTTACTTGGGCGGCTTGGTGTGTGTGTCTTACAGACAACAGGGGATACTCACTTAGATCTGGGTGTGTTTGTTTGACTCTTAGCGAGGAAGCTCAATCACGGACACCTATGTCCTCACATGTATCTCCTGTTAGAGAGGAAACAGAAGCGCATAATTCTCTTGTTCATGAGGAAGAAGCGCTTGTGTTGGAGAACGAAATTGGCTCAATGAGCTCACCTCCTCCAACTCACACGGAGATGCCTGAATCTAGTACTGGTCAAGGGGAGACCCATAGAAGGCTTCTTGGAAAATCTATTGAATTGGGATTGCTTGGTGATGTATTCAATAATTTTTTTGTGCAACACAATTCCTCTACCCCATTGGTCCCTTTATGTAGGCTGATTCCAAATGAAGCCATCCGTACAGTTTCTAGCCAACTTGAGGTGTTTCGTGATTCCTTTGACTACCATGGCTATGTCGAAGCATCTCCTTCTTTTTTAGTTTCACTTACACGTCCCGGAAGCTCTATGTATTTCGCGGTGTCGTGACGTGGACGGTATCGCTGGGCAAGCGCGAGACTTCTGGCTGTGAGAGTAACTTCTCATCCCAGCAAGGAAACAAAACATAAAACTCTTCAAGGGGCATAAGTCATCTCCATTTTGGATGACATGTACATGTGCCAATTCGCTTCAAAACATCCCCAAATTCAACTTGATGATTGCACATAAGTTGTGTCAAGATCATGACCAGTTCCAAGCATAGATCTCTTGACCCTTTATCCAAGTGCTTCATACATAACACATGTAGGCATAGCACAATTTTCAAAAGATTTCCATATACATGTGACCATTCACATCACATACTGCCAACATCACCATTTCAAGATGACTCTTGATTTCATGAAAACCTGCTTTCAGATTCCAACAACTCACAAATTCCAGAAAAACTCTCCAATTTCTAAGGCCATAAGTATTAAGGCTTTTACCAAGAGTTTTTATTTTTGAGGCAATTCAAGGCTTAAAATCCAAACCTTTACTAAGGAATTACGATTTTTTTGAAATCGAATTCATAAAAAAAAGCTTATCTTTGTTTTACAAAAACCGAATTTCATGTCATCTTCATGAGCTTCTATGTCGAAATTTCTCCTTGCATGAAATCGGGCAACAGTTCGCGTCATTTTTCGAAATTTTTAGAAAACGTATCACTAAATGAAGCTTCAATTACTCTCTAATTCAAACCCCTACAAGGCTTGAACAGAAGCTATATTCCCAAAATAAGATAATCTGCAAAATCGAGCTCTGGTTTTTTCCCCCTTCCCTTTTCTGCATACTTCCCCCCTCATATCCCCGCTGCCCTGGTTTTTTCTCTGATTTTTCCTGCAAGGGATTCGAGCTGAATTCCCTTTTGCAGCCAAAAACTCGCGTTTCCCCAAAATGAAAATACGCTGTGCCTCCTTTTTTTTTGCTTAAAATTCGGATATTCCCTTTAAAAAAAAAAAGCCTTCGTATTTTTGCCACGCAAGCCACCACCTTCGAATCTTCGCGTCTGCAACAGCTGCTGCCTCTGTTAGGCGGTCTTCCACTCCCTTCGCTTCTGTCTGCTGCAGTAGGGATCGCCTTCAAGCTGAGGAACTCATCCCAGAGCAGCCCATGTTACAGATAAAGAACCTTCTGAGAGTTACACCTGGGAATCCTTTCCATCACGAGAATGTAGCCATCATCTGTAACGACTTGAATAGCCTCTTATGGGTAGCCAAGCTCATTAATAACATCTTCACATGAACGTGCATCGGCATTCATCTCGCTGGCGGCAGCTTTGCTTTCATAACTGAAGGAGTAGGATCTGAATCACCAAGCATGGCTGTCTGAACCTTCACTGAGTCCTTATCCTCCTTGCTATGCATATAGAGCTGTCTTGTGAGAAGCTTCAAGGTCTGTAAAGGTGAGAGGTAGTACAGCAACACTTTCCGTACTACGTTAAATACTCTCTCAATGAAAAGCTCCACAACAAGCTGCAAATCCTGAATTACTCCACGCCTCCTCTCATCTTCCTTTTAATCACCTCAATTTTTGGCCTTATTTCATAGCTTGAAGCAGTCGTTGCTGGAGACATTGGCAAATGTGTATATGCCCCCATCAGGGTATAAGACAAAAACGGCTCAAGAGCTCCATAAGATGCCATTATGGACAATTAGAGAGCTTATGATTAGAAAATCACGAGAATCTGCTGCAGTTGTTGATGTTCTCAAAGCCTCTTTTTGAAGCTCTTCCTTTAAGCTCTTAATACTTAGAAGATCTGCCTCATACTGTGCAAGGACGAGCTCACAAGCCTTCAACTCTGCCTTAGCTGCCCTTAGTTCTTCTCCCATCAGCAATGTAAATGTTTCCTCTGGTGATGTAACCTTGCTAGCATCTTTTAAGCTTCTATCATCCGAGAAGAAACGTTCATAATGCCATTTTGCATGGATGCATCTTCAACGATATTATCTACTCCCTCTCTAGAAGTGATCAGTTGTGCTGGTCCTTCAGTCTTTCTTATGCCTCCATCAAGATCAAAACTGCAACTAATCCCTCTTTATTGTTAGCCCCATAAGAAAGTGATGCTGCTTTTGGTTCATTGATAATTCATGCTACCTCAAGGTTTACTATAAGCATAAAAACTCCATGATTCACACCACACTTATGTACAGAGGCTTCGAGACCTGGCTCAGTCTCGAACCTCATTTACAATATGAACATATGTACATAGGCATCATAAAATGACTCAAGTCATGGCACTTAATCCCATGCATCTAGATTTATATTTAATGGCCTCACATGCATGGTTTCACACCATAGACGTGCCATGGCACGACATGATCTGCCCCCTCTAAACCTACACATCCTCTGGTATGTGCCAAATCATCATCAAGATCCACATATATCTGGATGTCGTCTTCATCTTCTACATTACCAGGAAGATCATCCTCTTCCTCTTCAACCATATTTATGTTATCACTATCAAGTCTCTCATCTTGAGTCTCCTATGAATCAAAAGGATCACTGTCATGCCTTCTTTTAAACATCTTGATCCTTTTGCCTGCTCTACTACTACAAGATTCTTTATCTCTGTTTCGTCAAGCTCACACAGGGTATACGTGGCATTTCTATGCACATATTGACAATGTAAGGGCCAAACCATCTTTTTGAAAACTTCCTTTGTACAGTGATTTGGTTGTCAAGACTACTATCATACATTAGGTCCCAATCACCTTCTTCAATGGGTTTTGGCCGGAGTTTGTGTCTTCTATCAAATCTTTCTTTATTTTTCAACCTTGCATCTTTCAAACGAGCTTTAGCAAGCTCTACATCTTCAGGCCTTCTCTCCAACTGCCTCATTCGCAATGCAAGGAGGTCTTCCCTGTTCAATTCTTCCACCTAGGGTAATACATTCCAAGTTGGAACTACTTCTTGAACTGGCATTACTGGCTTCTGACCATACATTAATTCTGCAGGCATGTATCCTGTCACACTAAGCTATGAGTTGTACGGTCAGCCCATAAAGCATATGGTAGCAGCCTTGGCCACTCCCGCATTCTTCCTCTGCATGCCTTAGCCAAAGCTTTAATGATTGGAGGATGTCCTCGCTCACTTTTACCATTGCCCTCAGGGTTATAAGCACATGTTAGGGCCAATCTGATGCCAATTCTAGAAAAGAATTCCCTTGCTTCTTCAGCATCTAGCTCACCCCTGTCAGCTGTTATTTTTCCAACACAACCATACTGGCAAATCACATCTTCCAAGAGAAATTTGCATACTGTTTCCATGCTCTTTGTTCTAAGAGCACGCCCTTCTACCTGATTTGTCAGGTCTTCTCTTGCAAGTACTACGTACCGCATCTGCCAGATTCCCAAGGGCATTGTAACTAGATCCACTACCCATTTATAGTGCATGGCAAGTGGGTAGGTTGGTTGCAGGCCATCACGATGTCGCACATTCAAGTACATTTGACATACCATGCATGTTTTCACATATTGGGATACATCCTTGTACATTCCTTTCCACCAATATCTTTCCTTTATTTTGGTAAAGGTGGCCCACACGCTTCGATGTCCAGCCCAGAGACTCTCATGGAATTCTTTCATGAGCTTCCCTTGAGTCTCTTTATCACATATAACTCTCTGTGGCATAGCATTCCTCTGCTTAGGATGCTTCCACAGGTATCCATTCTTTAGAAAATACCCATATGCCTTTCTGTGGATCCTCTTGAATTCTAAGTCAGACCAATTTTGCCTGCCTTGTCAAGCTACTCAAGTATTGGCCAATAAGCAACCAATCTCCTTCATACATTTCCTCAGTAAAAGACTCAAGTGCATTTGACAAGCAAGCATGGTCCCCTTTTGCAAGTGCACAGTAGTATAGAACTTTATGCCTACATCATCAATGTCACTAATCATCCCTTCTTCATCTTCATACCTGGCCCTTGATAGCATATCTACAACTGGGTTATCCTTCCCTGCAATATGCTCAAACTCGAGATTTAGTGACTTGATATAGGCAATCCACCTGAGCATAGCGATATCTGGAGTGGTGCAGCTTGCAATCATCCCAAGGAGTGGCAAGCAGTCAGTTTCCACAAGCACGGATGCCCCAATGAGATATTCTTTTTCACATTTTAAGGTAGTAACTACTCCCCATAACTCCCTTTTGATCTGCGGACCATTTCGTTGGTGAATGCTTAGTACCTTTGCTCCAAACCTGATTACATACCTGTGATCATCCTCATCATCTTGCCCTACTGCCCATCCTATCCCAGTAGGACTAGTATCAATTGTTACAATCACAGGCCTGCCACACTCATAATCTACCTTTCTTAGAGTAGGTGATGTTTGGAGCAGACATTTCAGCTTCCGCATAGCTTTAATAAATGCAACATTCCATAAAAATCTCTGATTTTTCCTCAAAAGTTGGTAGAGAGGATCTCCTACATGTGCATAATGTGGGATCCATATAACACAAAAGACACATGCACCAAGAAATTTCCTCACCTCTGTAACATTAATGCATATCTCTTTCATTCTTTGTATTGCATCTATCTTGGCTGGACAAGGTCGGCATCCATTAGTATTACAAAGATGCCCCACGATTAGTACTTCACCAACCCCAAACACTGATTTCATTCCAGACAAAGTAAGATTCACCTCTTCAATCTGGATAGGATTTTATCACAATCTTTTATATGATTTGCCACAAATTTGCGGCACCCCTTCAAATCCAAATCCCCATCTTTATTTTTCTCATCACAGCCTTTTATGGGCACATCATCCAGAAAAGGCATACTTATTTGTGGAATGAAGTCTTGCAAGACTTTATTCATATCATTCATCATATGATGAAGTCTTGCAAGACTTTATTCATATCATACATCATATGATGAAGTCTTGCAAGACTTTATTCATATCATTCATCATATGTGCCATTGAGTTGGTGGCTCCCTGTGGTAAGGTGCACATCCTTACCAAACCCAAAGGAGTTTTCATTGTGGTCAAGTCCCTGCTTTGTATATCCAGCTGGAACTGATCATATCCCGAATACAGATCACCCATAGAGTATATAGCTTTCCCTGCAAATGCTTCTACAAACTCGTCCACAATCGGACCTGCTCCCACATTCCTGATTGTGACCTTGTTTACAGGTTGCATGTCTTGAATGAAGCACAATGCTCCATTTTTCTTTGGCACGGTAAACCATCTGTTGGAGTATGGAGCACATGATGGCTCCAAAATCCCCATCCTGATCTTTTCTTTTAGCAATTCCATCAGCTTTGGCAAGAGAGATTTTGGTATTGGAATCGGTCTCGCAGGTTCCAGGGCACATGTGGAACAGTGAAGATCACCATTGGTGCTATTACGCTTGGATCAACTCAGCCTATCTCATGCGGTTGAAAAGCAAAGGCCTTCCCATGTTTTACTAGCATCTCCTCAAAGCATTCCTTTTCAACTGGCAATAGAAAATCCTTTTCACTAATCTTCAGCTCTTTAGGGTTTCCTGTGTAAACTTATGCCCAATTTTCTTTGGATCTTTGAGATTCGGTTGCATAGAGGCTTCATCTATTTTCTCCTTGCTTCCTGGTGGCAAGGGCAAGGCAACTAGTTTCACCTTCTTTGCAACCGTTTTATACTTTGTATCAACACGAGCATCCATCTCACAATACATGTTTTTACATTCCATTCCCTCAAATTCCCGGATTATATCATATATCCCCACAGATGACACTTTTACCATCTCATTTCCACCCTGTAAACATGCGTTTTTCATGGCAGAAAGCTCATCCATAGAATCCACAAATGACACCTCGTCAAGCACACCTGAAATAAACTCATTTTTCTCCAAAAGACCACACTGCTCAAGACTTTTTTGTACATTTTGTACATATCAACGCATACCACGCTTCAAATCCTTGCTTTTTACAAAGACTATTGACCCATAGCTAGAAAATCTCTGAAAGTTTGCTGAAAAGTTATTTACATTGATTGAGTCCTGCGAGAACTCATTGCCCCTTATACCATTGCAATCCCGCTTTACAATGGCACCTGGCCAAAATCCCTCATCTCCCTGTAGTTCATGAATTCTCTGTTTATCTTTGGGAGTGACTGTTCTCGAAGAGACTCGCGGTTCCTTTCATGGTTAATGCAAACTGTCAAGAACTGAATAGCTTTCTTGCCATCTTCGCTCCTTATTCTTGCATATGCTGAGCCATCATCCAAGACTTTTGTCTCCATCCTCACAGCTGTAATATAGGGTTGCCCAAGGATAAGGGGATACGATGACATCTCCTGGACGAAGAAGTTCTGATCATCTTTCACATCCCCTATAGTTACCCTTACATTTGGACAGGCTGCATAGAGCTCTCTAGATGAGTTATTAGCTGCTTTAATCATCCACCCGTGATCTACATCCATTGGCCACTTACATTTGTTGTAGAGGTTTTTAGCCATAAGATTTATTTCAGACCCATGATCGATTAAGGCAACATACGGCTCTTCCAAGTCTCCTATCTTGACAAGGGTTTCAGTAGTAGCCCTTGCCCAATGGTTCCTTGAATAATGACTTTTTGCAAGAACTTCTTTTTCATCACCCTCATCCACAAAGCGCACTTGTCGTGCCCCTCCAGTAGAGTGACTACATTGCACCACATTCTCTCTCTCTTCCTTTTGCCTCCTCTGTACTCCACCATGAGTCTTGGAGGTGCTTGTCTCCCCCTGTGATGGAATAGATTCAATTATGGACTGCCTTTTCCTTTGTATAATATCAATTATCTCATCATGGAATTCTTTCTTTGCAATTCCCAAGACTTCCCCTAGTGTAAATTCTACCCTACTGTTTAGAATCCTCTCTTCTAGCACCTTTTTGAGGTCCATTGCGGCTTCAATATCGGATTGGAGCTTATAGAGCGGACTTTTCCCTTTACCTTTCTCCTTCTCATGCTTCATCTTTGCTGGCACTTCTTCCATTGATACTTCCTGTGGAGGCTGATTTTGTGGCGGGCACATGTGATGGCCCAGGGTTCTTCTTTCCACTACCATGGGTGACCCTTTTTGATGGCCCTCCTTCCTCATTTTCCCTCTTACGCTTTTCCTCAATCTGTGCCTTATTATTCTGGCATTTTACAATATAGGCATGAACAAATAGAGAATCCACAGGTTCTTCCCAGCCAGTCTCAAGACATATACAGTCTCCTGCCTCATGCAAAGCCTGCTTAGACACCTTCTTTGACGCAATTAGCTCCATTGTTGATGGCCAAAAATCTTCATTCTCTTAGTCTTCATCCTTCTCAGATTCCTACTTTGATTGACGGTTGCTGCCTCAACCAAAGAGATGGCATGGCTAGCAGCCATATCCTCAACCAGCTTTTTCATCCCTCCTTTCCCAAAGTTTGTGCTTAACGGAAGACCAGTCTCTGTAAGGTGGATTTTTCCATCTTTGAAAAATACAAGGTTTCTGAGGGTTTCCTTATAGCTGGCACAGTCTTTTTTTGCATGTTCTGGGTCATCACACCATATACATCTGAATGTAAACCCTTCTTTGCTTTGAGGCCTGGGCATAGAAGCCTGCCCTAATGGTAGCCCTTTTTCCTCAATCCTAGACATCTTCAGTTTTAGGTCTCGCATGCCCTTAATAAGCTCATCCATCGGCCCTTCTACCTTTGGGATTGCAGCAGCTGGTTTTGGTAGATTCTCAGGGGTAACAGCAGTTATAGGAGTTGCCAAGCTCATCACCATTTTATCCCTCCTTCGCTGCCGCTTTTTTGCTAGCATGGTGACCGCATCCTCGACATCATTCCAATCATTCTTTAGCCCCTGCTCTGTATCCTTATCCTCAAGGAGAATTTCCAGTTTTTCTTGGAGATCTTTCCCAGCTGCTTATAAGAAGAGCTCTGTTTTTTCCCTGTCTAAGGTGGTGCGCTCTATCCTTGACAGCTGGGCATAGCACTTCTCAAACTCTCTTAGCAACTCTGTGTGGTAGAAATTCCAATTTTGGGTTTTGTAACCCACTCCAAGAAAGTTTGCTTGGTCACCCGCTCGGAATCCTCCATGAAATAATCATCCTTCACAAAGCAAGCTTGAACTCCTCCCAATTTCTGCCACCATGTGTTGCCTGTAATCCTCTTATGCGCTCTCTTATTTCAGGAACACATACCAGCTCAAAGCTTCGATCCATATCCTCCTCAGTCACCCTGTTTAGCTCCATTTCCTTTGTGTAATTGCGCAGGTTTGTGATGTCTTTACCATCAAATTGATTCACCTTTTTCACGATTGACTGCAGTGCTTTAGTCGTGGAAATTTGCCCCCTCTCAGTGGCTTGCTGTTGTTGCATGTACATAGTAAACATCTGAAACATTTGCATAATCCCGGGATCAAAATGAACCCCCTGTCCCTTAGGATTCTTAGCCATAGCTTGCACTGTGTATTTCACCACACTAACTCTCACCCCAGCAGTTTCACGTCGGGTTCACCAAAGCTGTCGTGACGTGGGCGCTATCGCTGGGCAAGTGCGAGACTTCTGGCTGTGAGAGTAATCCCAGCAAGGAAACAAAACATAAAACTCTTCAAGGGGCATAAGTCATCTCCATTTTGGATGACATGTACATGTGCCAATT
Organism: Cibotium barometz; assembly: GCF_041138505.1. Taxonomy (NCBI): domain Eukaryota; kingdom Viridiplantae; phylum Streptophyta; class Polypodiopsida; order Cyatheales; family Cibotiaceae; genus Cibotium; species Cibotium barometz. Next base: position 54,288,075 of record NC_141049.1, on the reverse strand, counting down.
CGCTTCAAAACATCCCCAAATTCAACTTGATGATTGCACATAAGTTATGTGTCAAGATCACGACCAGTTCCAAGCATAGATCTCCTGACCCTTTATTCAAGTGCTTCATACATAACACATGTAGGCATAGCACAATTTGCAAAAGATTTCCATATACATGTGACCATTCACATCACATACTGCCAACATCACCATTTCAAGATGACTCTTGATTTCATGAAAACCTGCTTTCAGATTCCAACAACTCACAAATTCCAGAAAAACTCTCCAACATAAGTATTAAGGCTTTTACCAAGAGTTTTTATTTTTGAGGCAATTAAAGGCTTAAAATCCAAACCTTTACTAAGGAATTACGATTTTTTTGAAATCGAATTCATAAAAAAAAGCTTATCTTTGTTTTACAAAAACCGAATTTCATGTCATCTTCATGAGCTTCTACGTCGAAATTTCTCCTTGCATGAAATCGGGCAGCAGTTCGCTTCATTTTTCAAAATTTTTAGAAAGCGTATCACTAAATGAAGCTTCAATTACTCTCTAATTCAAACCCCTACAAGGCTTGAACAGAAGCTATATTCCCAAAATAAGATAATCTGCAAAATCGAGCTCTGGTTTTTTCCCCCTTCCCTTTTCTGCATACTTCCCCCCTCATATCCCCGTCGCCTTGGTTTTTTCTCTGATTTTTCCCGCAAGGGATTCGGGCCGAATTCCCTTCTGCAGCCAAAAACTCGCGTTTCCCCAAATTGAAAATACGCTGCGCCTCCTTTTTTTTGGCTTAAAATTCGGATATTCCCTTTTAAAAAAAATGCCTTTGTATTTTTGCCACGCAAGCCACCACCTTAGAATCTTCGTGTATGCAGTAGAGCTGCTGCCTCTACTAGGCGGTCTTCCACTCCCTTCGCTTCTGTCTGCTGCAATAGGGATCGCCTTCAAGCTGAGGAACTCATCCCAGCAGCCCATGTTACAGATAAAGAACCTTCTGAGAGTTACGCCTGGGAATCCTTTCCATCACGAGAATGTAGCCATCATCTGTAACGACTTGAATGGCCTCTTATGGATAGCCAAGCTTAGTAATAACATCTTCACATGAACGTGCATCGGCATTCATCGCTGGCGGCAGCTTTGCTTTCATAACTGAAGGAGCAGGATCTGAATTACAAAGCGTGGCTGTCTGAACCTTCACTGAGTCCTTATCCTCCTTGCTATGCATATAGAGCTGTCTTGTGAGAAGCTTCAAGGTTTGTAAAGGTGAAAGGCAGTACAGTAACACTTTTCGTACTACGTTAAATACTCTCTCAATGAAAAGCTCCACAACAAGCTACAAATCCTCAATTACTCCATGCCTCCTCTCATCTTCCTTTTAATCACCCTCAATTTTCGGCCTTATTTCATAGCTTGAAGCAGTCGTTGCTGGAGACATTGGCAAATGTGTATATGCCCCCATCGGGGTATAAGACAAAAACGGCTCAAGAGCTCCATAAGATGCCATTATGGACAATTAGAGAGCTTATGATTAGAAAAGCACGAGAATCCGCTGCAATTGTTGATGTTCTCAAAGCCTCTTTTTGAAGCTCTTCCTTTAAGCTCTTAATACTTAGAAGATCTGTCTCATATTGTGCAAGGACGAGCTCACAAGCCTTCAACTCTGCCTCAGTGCCCTTAGTTCTTCTCCCATCAGCAATGTAAATGTTTCCTTTGGTGATGTAACCTTGGAATTCTCTGCATTGCTAGCATCTTTTAAGCTTCTATCATCCCAGAAGAAACGTTCATAATGCCATTTTGCATGGATGCATCTTCAACGATATTATCTACTCCCTCTCTAGAAGTGATCAGTTGCTGGTCCTTCAGTCTTTCTTATGCCTCCATCAAGATCAAAATTGTAACTAATCCCTCTTTATTGTTAGCCCCATAAGAAAGTGATGCTGCTTTTGGTTCATTGTTGATAATTCGTGCTACCTCAAGGTTTACCATAAGCATAAAAACTCCATGATTCACACCACACTTATGTAGAGAAGCTTCGAGACCTGGCTCAGTCTTGGCTCGTCTTATTGAACCTCATTTACAATATGAACATATGTACATAGGCATCATAAAATGACTCAAGTCATGGCACTTAATCCCATGCATCTAGATTTATATTTAATGGCCTCACATGCATCTAGATTTATATTTAATGGCACTTAATCCCATGTATCTAGATTTATATTTAATGGCCTCACATGCATGGTTTCACACCATAGACGTGCCATGGCACGACAGCGGTCACACAAATAGACTTGCAAGAATGGGGACCGTACTGGGTGTGGTACAACATGAGAGATTTGAGGATGAAATCAGAGGAACTGAGTGGGAGGATCTCAGTGGTAAGAAGTTTCTTGTTTGGGATGGCAATCATCGTGTGAAGGCATGGATGTCTCGAGTGCACGAAGGTATGTTCTTTTGAATGCCATAGAGTGATTTTATGCAACATTAAAAGTAATATATTGTAATATCTTTATTTTGTTTTCTCTAGCTTGGTCTCATAGCCCCTCACGCCATGTCCGGGTCAAATGTCAATTTTTGGTTGTGGGACAAGAAGCAAGAAGGAGAATTGCTATTGACTTTGCGATCTCAAAATGAGTAAGTGATCTCTCTCTACTTAATTACGGACATTGTGAAGTCATTGTTAAGTTCTTGGCTCATTGTGACTCTTTACAACAGATTGGTGCACACTAGTGTTACATCCACATTGTCACATGAGATCTTCATGTTTCAACGATTTGGAATGGTGGACAAATCATCCATATTGGACTACCTTGGTGAAGATGTAAGGAGGTGGGCTTTAATGGAGCTTAGTTTGGAGCGACGAAGTGGAGAGCAATGGTAGAATGCTCCGGCTACAATCTTGGCTACGCTTGTGTGGAAGATAGTGTTTGCATTTCCCATCTTTTATTAATAAACAGATTATCAATGTTTTTTAATTGTGTGAGTGATAATGAGTTCTTTTTGTTATATGTAGACATCGTTTGAAAATGCGGTGAAGCAAGCTATATCATGCATTGATAGACATGCCATGGGGTTGCAAGAATATGAGACAAAATGTGAGAAAGCCAGATGTGGTGTAGAGGAAACATTTCGAGATAGAGCGTACAAGATGCTCATAATTGCAAACCCATCCAATGGTGATGCATTCTTTCAACTCGTATATAATTATGATTGGTCTAAGAAGGGATTGGTTGCTCTGTTGCTCTGACCAAAGAAAAGCTCTACTCAGTCGCCATATCTCGGATTTCAACTCAAAGGTATGTCACATGTCAATAAACCTCCCTTAACATAAACTAACCTTAACATCTAATCTCTTATGGCTTTGGTATGATGCTGAAATAGGAAGACGGAATTGCTTTAAATGCTTATGATCGGGAGGGCAAAGGACAAGGTAATTTCGGAGATGTTTGGGGATAAGAAAAAGACGTTGTTGCATATGAAGAAAGAGTTGTATTGGGAAGAGCTAATAGGGGAGGCGGACTCTATTTTGGAGGGTTTATTGGTATATGATAATGTTATCTACATACCACCATTTATGCAATGGGTGCAAGAGGAGCGATCGAAACACATACCATGGGCCTTCCATGAGGTGTGGGCAAAGATTGGAAAAGTGAAGGAAGGCCAAAAGCAACTTGAGGTGGAGAATGCCACAAAGAGGGTTGTCAGGTATATATCTTCTAATGCCATTCTATTTTTGCAGAAAATATATATACGCATTAAAAAAATATTTTAGTGCTATTTGTTTTATTTTGGATATGTAGGTGGGTACAGATACTGATTGGCCAAGATCTAATGGGAAGAGACGGAAGCAATCAAAGAATGGGTAGATCCAAATTCCTCGAAAACCATGTACCCGAAGGAATGGGTTGAGAGAGGGGTTTTTGATTGGGAATATAAGAGATGTCCTTGGTGGTTGGACTATCCTCTAAATCATGTGCCTCCAAGTGAGGAGCTCCTAGACAAAGGTACTTTTTTGCTTTCTACTGAATTATATGCATGTAAATGTATATGTAAACCTTCCTACCTATACAAATACATACCTATACATACATATAAATATATATAAACTATCCATATGCATATACATATTAGATACATATACATACAGATATATATAGGGGGAGGTGTCAGGAAAACGTGACATCATGGACATGACTAGTAAGAGTACTTTCCATCGCAAATTTATTTTGAGAAATGCATCTCATTTTTTGTCTTATTTACTTGCAGGTGAAAGATGTTCTTCAAACATATTGCTGGTAGACGTCCACACTCTTTCGGAGGGCTTAGATAGGTAAAAAGAATAATTTCACCATATAATTAGTTTTCCAAGTTATACTTACCAAAACCAAACATCATAAATCTTTTATGTAGTGTGGAAGAATTCTTGATGAAGATTCCCAAGGCTCTATCTCATAGAGGTGCTCCTCAGATACAGTGGCTCGCCTCGTATGGGCTGACTTTCCTATAGGTTTACAGGTTGTTGATGTAGATACAGATGGGTGTCCCTCATGGAATCAAGTTTCTTCATCATTGATACGTGCCACAGTCAATTTTGTTGGTTTGTTTGTGTGGCTGATGAGGGTTGGTTTGTGTGTTTGAGTCTAATGGATCAACTTCCTACAATATATTCCATGGGAAAGAAAGTTGGATTGGTCATGCATCGAACAATGTCTGTTCATGTGGAATCAAGTTATTTGTATGAGAATGGAGAACGGGTAAGTCATAATCTCTCAAATATTTCCCTTTATGTATACATGTTATGTGGTATGGATATCCAAACATAATGTTTTCTCGTTATGGTAGGTGGATACATTGGCGCTTAGTATGTTCTATCGAGTAAATTGCCATGTCCCTATTATTGATCGTGAGGTTGGGCAAAATGTTTCAAAGAAGTTATTCAATGCTCAACGAAATTTCATTTTAGGTGAGATAATTTTCATTCTGTTCATTTTCATAGCTACTTTTTCAAAATACTTAGATGCACGTTTATGATTGCATTTCATTGTAGGTGGCTAGTGGAGACCTTCTCAAGTGAAGGAGATGGTGTCTTGGACGTTTTTGCGGGATGTGGAGGCTTGGGACGTGCATGCCAAGAGTTAAAAAGGCACTATATGGGGATAGAGAATGACATGGAGGTAGCCAAAGCATGTATGGGAGATTTCTCATTAGGTCGGGATGACACGTAGAAGAATGCTATAATTTGTGGATCAAAAGACTTTGAAATCGAGATTGTCATGGTTTGGAAGTTTAAAGATCGATATATACATTTTTTATCTTTAAAAGATTGTGTTATATATTTAAGTAAGTAAGAAAGTATGTATGTAATGTATGTATATATGTTAGTGCTGCGTAGGTAGCTCTTGTATGTATATATGTATATGTATATGTACGAGGTGTATGAATTTAGGTAGATATATGTATATATATAATTATATCAATAAGTATGATGTGGATCGATGATGTGGATCGAAAGACTTTGTAATCGAGATTTTCATGGTTTGGAACTTTAAAGATCGGTATATACATTTTTTATCTTTAAAGGATTGTTTTTTATATTTAAGTAAGTAAGAAAGTATGTATGTATGTATATATGTTAGTATGTAGGTAGCTCTTCATGTATGTATATGTATATTTTGTATGTGTATATGTATGAGGTTCATGAATTTAGATAGGTATATTTATATATGTAATTATATCAATAAGTATGATGTGGATCAAAAGACTTTGTAATTAATATTTTTATGGACTAGATCTTTAAAAGACTGAAATTTATATTGTTGATCTTTCAAAGCTTGTTATTTATATGTAAGTAAGTTCTTGGTCCTTTACAAAGCTCATAGTAAGTTCATGGTCCTTTGCAAAGCTCGGACTCCTTGTTCATTGCTCCAAAAAGCTCAGCAAAAAAAGCTCGCAAAAAAAATCCCCCCTTTGAAGGTACTCAAATCTTGAAATATTATAAATAAACGTGGTGAATCCTGAGGTTGAGAGCTTTTTGCTAGGTTTGGGGGGAGATGCTGCTGCTCTGATTACCGAAGCTCATATAAGAGCTAATCAAGAGCATGTCAGGCTTTGTGTAGTGTGCATTTGAGGGAAAATCTCAAGACCATCATGGTTACTGGTGTGAAGACCTTCAATGCTACCTATGCTGAGTTTTTTTACACTAGAGAAAGATGCTAGTTTTTCTTGAAAGTTAAGCATTTTTGCAAAAGAGGTTCAGCGCAACCAACTTGCTTCCCATCATATCCTTATAACACCATATTAGTGAATTTAGGAATTTCCCAATTCCCATTTTTGAATACTTAAAAAAGGGGACATGGATCGTTGGAAAGCGCTTGAAAAATGGAATCGAAAGAGCTATAAAGCGCTCATTTTAGATTAGTGGTGTTCAAGTTATGGTTAATCCAAACTTTTGACCACGTGTCCCAAACTTGTGGAAAATTCCCATATTCCCCAATATGGTGTTTTATTTTGGTGTTTGCCCGGGAGCTTTTCACATGAAGACACTATCCTTTAGAGTTTTGTGAGGCTTGGGGCTGTAAGATTCCTTCCCATCCTCTCAGGATGTCGAGTATCTTCCCCTGTAGTCAAATCCCTCTTCAGAAATATAAAAGATCTTGTTTCTACCAGCCTAGAGAGAGAAAATCTTCTAGAGAGTGGTAATTCAATTTTTAAACATTTTTGGATGGAAAAATATCTCTTCTTATTAAAATAAGTTCCCCCAAAACAGAAGTTCAGAAAGATTTTCAGAAGGTGCATTAGAAATCAAGTATAATCTGTTCAAGAGGCCTTATCCTGAGAGTGAAGATTTTTTCGAAATTTTAAATTAAGGTTCCTATGGGCCAATAAGATTCATCCAAATGTGTGGAGGAGAAAAATGGAAGAAATAAAGAAAATCTCCCCAAAAATGAGTAAATGCTCACATAAGATGAAGAGTTGACTATGTACAAGGTTTATTAGTAAAAAACTATGAGTAGTACTAAAAAATGAGATATTTTGGGTATAATGATTCCATTTTGACACATGTGCAAGGAAGGGGAGTCCCTTCAAGGAGACGCCTACTTCACATGCTTGAATGAGTTTTAAACTAAAAAATAATGTGATATTTTTATCTCTCCTCTCTCTTAGATCAAACCAAATAAAAAAGGAACCAAACCGAATAAAAAAGGAACCAAACTGAATAAAAAAGGAACCAAACCGAATAAAAAAGAAACCAAACTAGGTCCAAATCTGGTCCAAATTCAACCAAATTAAATCTAGAAAGTTCTAGAAATCACTTGGTCTTGGTTAGAGCCTCCCTCTCCTATAAATAGAACATGAGCCCTTTGTAAAAAAAGGAGGAGAATTATACTATGCCAGAATTATGCTGAAATAATGATAATTTTTACTATTCTCTAAAATTCTCTCCAAATTGAAGAAATTGGAGCTTCCCTTCTTCTTCAATCTCCATCGGTGGCTCCATCAGCATACCAAACCAATTGATTGGTTGGGGGCCTCTACCGTGATCAAAGAATCAAGCAATTTGTAAGGTAAAGTGTGAATTTTGATCTTTTTCCATAATTTCTCAATGTTTCTCTCTTCTCAACCCCTCTCAAGCTTGAGAAGCTTAATTGGAATGGCTTTTTAATGCTATTGAAGTTAATTGATGAATGGAAGTAAGGAAATACATAAATTTCCATGTATGCTTAATTTTTATGGTTTTTTTATGATTTTTGTCTTCTCTAAATTTAATATGATGTTATGCCTCATTGAAAAAAGGCATTCCCCTCTCTTCTTTAGTAAATCCAACCATTCTTTATCCTAGATGAATGATTAATGGATAAAATCAAGTTTTTCATAATGTTTCGCTTTGATAAGTAGAAAATGTTTACATTAGAATTATTTAAATACTCTTGGTGAACTTTCAATTAATTTTAGAGAATTAAAAATTAAAAAATGGTCAGCCATACAAAGGAGGTTATAGCAAAATTTTCTAAAATTATGAAAAATAAATTCTAAATTTTTTTAATTCAAAAAGAGTAATTCCCATCGTATATGTATTCTTAAAGTGTTAATTTTCATCCTAGGTATAAGAAAATGCATACTAAAAATATTTTATTAAAAAAGTGTTACTTTCTTTAGAGTTAAATTCCATGCATAGAAGTATATTGAAATTGTGATTTTGATTATAAAAGTGTGATTTTCATCATAAATGATTTTTATGCATAAATAGATGCATAAAAGAAATTCTTTTATATTAAAAGAGTGTTTTTCATCATAAATGATTTGTATGCATAAACATATGCATAAAAGATATTTTTTTATATTAAAAGTGTGATTTTTATCATAAATGATTTTTATGCATAAAAGAAATTCTTTTATATTAAAAGAGTGAATTTCATCATAAATGATTTGTATGCATAAAAGATATTTTTTATATTAAAAGTGTGATTTTCATCATAAATAGATTTTATGCATAAGAGAAATTCGTTTATTCTAAAAGTGTAATTTCTACTAAATTGGATTTATGCATGGAAAGATGCATAAAGAATTTACTTTAATCCAAAAGTGTTATTCTCATCAATTTTGATTTTATGCATAAATAGATGCATAAAGATTTTTATTTTTAATTCAAAAGAGTTATTTTTATCAATTTTGATTTAATGCATAAATAGATGCATAAAATTTTTTATTTTTATTTCAAAAGAGTTATTTTCATCAATTTTGATTTTATACATAAATAGATGCATAAAGAATTTTATTTTTATTCCAAAAGAGTTATTCTTATCAATTTTGATTTTATGCATAGAAAGATGCATAAAGAATTTTATTTTTAATTCAAAAGAGTTATTTTCATCAATTTTGATTTTATGCATAGAAAGATGCATAAAGAATTTTATTTTTAATTCAAAAGAGTTATTTTCATCAATTTTGATTCTATGCATAGAAAGATGCATAAAGAATTTTATTTTTAATTCAAAAGAGTTATTCCTATGAATATTGATTTTATGCATAGAAAGATGCATAAAAGATTTATTTTTATTTTGAAAGTATTATTTTTATTGAAATTAAATTTATGCATAGTTAGATGCATAAAAGATTTATTTTTATTTTGAAAGTGTTATGCTCATTAAAATGGAATTTATGCATAGTAAAATGCATAAAAGTTTTATTTTTGATTCGAAAGTGTTATTTTCCTTAAAATTGAACTCATGCCTAAATAGATGCATAAAAGGATGCATAAAAGGATTTTAGTAAAAGTGTTATTCCTACTAAATAGATGCCTAAATAGATGCCTAAATAGATGCCTAAATAGATGCATAAAAGGATGCCTAAATAGATGCATCAAAGGATTTTAATAAAAGTGTTATTCCTACTAAAGTTGTCTTTATGCCTAATTAGATGCGTAAAGAATCTTTATATCAAAAAGTTAGAATTCTCCTACATTCTATAAATAGATGTGATAAGAATTCTCCTACATTCTATAAATAAGATGTGATAGGAATCAGATAGATGTAAATGAATGTGGGTATGGATGTGGATGTATGGATGTAGATGTGGAATGTGGATATGGATGTATGGATGTGAATGTGGATGTGGATGTGGATGTATGAATGTAGATGTGGATGTGGATGTGGATGTGGATGTATGAATGTGAATGTGGATATGGATGTATGAATGTGGAATGTGGATGTGGATGTATGGATGTAGATGCGGATGTGGATGTATGCATGTGGATGTATGAATGTGGATATGGAAATGGATGTATGGACGTAGATGTGGATGTATGGATGTGAATGTGAATGTGGATGTATGGATGTGGATGTGCATGTATGGATGTGGATGTATGGATGTATGTATGTGGATGTGGATGTATGAATGAGGATGTGAAAATGGATGTATGAATGTGGATGTGAAAATGGATGTATGGATGTAGATGTGGATGTATGGATGTGGATGTGGATGTGGATGTGGATGTATGGATGTGGATGTATGAATGAGGATGTGAAAATGGATGTATGAATGTGAATGTGGATGTGGATGTATGAATGTGGAATGTGGATATGGATGTATGAATGTGGAATGTGGATATGGATGTATGGATGCGAATGTGGATATGGATGTATGGATGTGGGTATGGATGTGGATGTATAGATGTAGATATGGAATGTGGATGTGGATGTATGAATGTGGATGTGGAAATGGATGTATGCATGTGGATGTGGATGTGAAAATGGATGTATGGATGTAGATGTGGATGTGGATATGGATGTATGAATGTGGATGTGGATGTATGGATGTGGATATGGATGTGTATGTATGAATACGGATGTGAAATTAGATGTATGATGTGGATGTACGAATGTGGATGTGTTGATAGCCGTTTTTTCGGTTATCCACATTACCACAAGGAGCTACCTCGGCCAAGGAAAATCATATAAACTCTTTGTCATAAATACCTTTTCACTGTAAATAGGCGTGTGCGTTAGGGACTTTATCCATATCGTCTATATATATATTTTTTTGCTAGCTACTCATCAAAAATACATAAAATTATTACGGCCCATTTTGTGTAAATATTTTATTTCATATAAGGGCCTAAATATGGGGATCTCTATTTTCTCTAATTATGTAAATACTTCATTAGGTGTGTGTATTACAAAACCTAAATATATTTTTATTTATTTATTACTATTATTATTATTCTTCATAATACTTTTGGACCATCATTGTACATATGCTTCAACTTCACCATACATAAGTAAATCCTATGCCCTCACATTTCTATCCACACCATGTAGAAAGCCTACTACCCAAATCACTTTTTCCCTTAAACTATTTCATCTTTTATTCTCTCATCTACCCTAAAATAATGAGGGTCTCCCTCCCTTTTGATTTCCATAGTTTAGTATTTATATATATATTTTTTACTATTAAATATTTTATATATTTTTATTAAATACTTTTTCATATATCAATTATTTTTATATATTTTATTCACAGTTAGATCTCTTTATTTATTTGCCTATCATAATAACCATATTGTCATGATATGTTGACTAGTTAAATACTAGTTTGTTTTTTCTTATTATGTAAATCCTTTATAAAATGGAAAAAATCTCCTCCATGCAAGTGTCCACATACACTTGAGTCTCTAAGGTCAGGGTATGATGTATTGGGGGGCTCACTCTTGGAGCTATCAAGAAATTCCACCAATGAGGACCCACACAAAGATTTTAAAAATTCAGAAAATACATGATTCTGCTGAATTTTTTGCGCCCGCCTCCACTCCGAATTTGGACTGGTCATCAAAAGACAAAAGTTAGCTCGGGAGCTCAGGAATATGCTCAATTTTTTTGAGAATTGTTGGAGCTAATGGCAGTGAGATATGAATTGGACCCCAGTCTGCCCACTTTTTGGCAAGGTACACCTAGTCTCTTCTCACCTCCCTTACACATTCATCACCTACATACTTACTCATTCCTTTCTCACTCCATCAAACCTGCAAACTTTCATGTCCTCTCTCACCCTCTCCACCTTTTCCCTCTCCTTTCCTCTCCATTTGCTCTCATATCTACTCTACACCCATACCTCATCTCCATTTCTCTCCCTACTACTCCCATATTACTAAATTATTTTTCCAATCTCAAAAAATACATAAAAATTCAGCATGAATGTACCATATTAACCTCTACAAATATGGGGTTTCCATCTACAAAAATCCCCATGTTCTTCACCTCAATCAACTTTTGTGGCGTCAAATGCAAGAAGGAGATCGGCGGTTAACTTAAAGATCTACTCATGGGAGAATCCAAGCTTCTTCGAGCTTTCAACCACACAAAGGATCTTTCCAAATCTTTACTCCTCTCACCCATTTTGTACATTGTATTACTAACCTTTTATAGTGATTACTAACTACTAACCACTAACATTTGTAAATAACCACTAACATTTGTAAATAAGCACCCACTCTACTACTTTTAGAGTAGGCATTACTACAAGTTATTTGCTCAAACCTCTACATCACACTCTCCTCTCATCTTCAATAATTCTCTCACCTTGAGCCCACATCCATGTGACTCAAGGGATAAGAAGAGGCCCACTCTCATTTCAAAATAAAAAATCCATAATCTATGATTTTCCATAATAAGATTGATTAGGCTTAATCCTAATTGGGGCTTCTCAAACCTATAAATAGAGCCCCCTCCATTCCTTGTAAAGGGGGAGATTACACACATTGTACACCACTCCTAACTCTAGTGTGTAAGAAGATAGTGAAGCTTGAAGCTTGAAGCTTGAAGCTTGAAGCTTGAAGCTAGTTATGTCTTTCTGAGGGCTTGAAGCTTGAAGCTTGAAGCTTGAAGCTTGAAGCTAGTTATGTCTTTCTGAGGGCTTGAGTGATGCCATACTCCCTATCATAATTGTATCTTGCCTTTGTGCATAAATAAGATTAGTAGTTTGGGTGCAATTGTGTACGAATCTTGGACTCTTACATCTCCAAAGTTGATTTAGCAAAGCGGTCCGATGTTTGATTTAAGGTAAATTCAATCCTTGTATTTTGTGGCGTGGTTTTATGCTTGGAGGCTTAAGGGCTTGTTATTGATTTGTTGCCTTTCAATTCATGGTAAGAGGGTTGTATGGTGAGAGGGCTCCCGTAACCTTAAGACCAAGTGCATAGCGACAACAAAATCAAGCTTATATTGTCTCTCCAAGTTCTTCTCCAAGTTTGGTGTGCATCCATTTGTGTTATGCTAGTCTCCTCCACACACAATATCATATGTTATGAGTGTTGTTGAGAGTGTGTGTGTGCCTTTTTAATTGATGTATATGGTTAGCTTGTATTGATTTGCTACAAGGAAAGATTTTTGGTATCCTAGTTCACACACATAACTAGGTGGTGCCCCTTTTCTTGTTGGGTGTGTGGTTTTGGGGTTCTTATGTTTGTGTGGCGTTGTGCCTCAAGCCCATTGAGCAACACAGGAGCCTTGAGGAGTGCTTAGAGGCCGCTCTTCTTGTTGCCCGCCCCGGACCGCCTCAATTTTGGTGCCCACACTGAGGAACGAGCAGTTTTTAAATGGGTATTTAAGGTACATCGATCTCTCTAACACATAAATTTCCTTGTTTGCTTGTTGGGTATCATATTTTAAGAAGGAAAGTGGTACTTTTGTGTGATCTTTCATGAACAATCCACCTCCTCCTAATCCTCTTGGGATTCAATTCAACCAGTTTCATTACTCCATTAGAGTGAATGTTTGCATTGATAGAAAGATTTTCTACCAACAACTCATGGTTCTTCTTTTTTGGTCCAGAAAGACTAAGTGAGATTTTAGCATCACCTAATCCTGTCATACTTCCCATTGTAGATTACACCATTTCCTTTGATGTGCATATTTTCATCTTGTTTTAGCTTAGTTTTATGAATCAAGAAGACTTATACCGTAGGCCAATCTCTTATGCTAGGCAAGAAATACACATAGTTGTTGGTAGTAAGTTACAATTTCAGCGTGTCATTCGTCGTATGTTTGGACCTAGGCAAGTAGCAGCCATTAATGCCTCAGTTAATCCATTTATTTTGCCTTTGATTCGTTATGACATAAGCTTTGACGTCTACATTTTCATTCTACTTTGAAAAAAAGAAAAAGAAAAAGAAAAAAGGAGTGAGAGAGAAAGAGAGTGAAGGAAGACCTTTGTGCAATCATATTTGTGCTTCCTTCTTCTCAAGCATGGATACCACTAGGCAAATGAGTGGCTATCCCTTATTCTTTGGAGAGCCCGGCGAGGATGCCGAGTTAATCTTATCAAACTTTAGAATGGCACTCCACATAAAGAGAGTGGTAGGAGACCAAGAATGCTTAGACATGTTTGAGTTGGTCCTACGAAGAGATGCTTCCACTTGGTTTCAATCTCTACCAGCACCCGCACGAGTAGATTACAAGGGGTCATGCAACTTTTTAGAGACAATTACTTCACTCCTTTGAACACCCAAAAGCTATGGCAAGAAATAGTTGCTCATAAGCAAAAGGATCTAGAGGACTACTTGAGCTATAAGCAAGAATTCTTACGTCTTTGGACTCTTTGGTTGCGTAGTCTTCCTAACGCTGGAGATGGTGCTGAATTCTTGAAGAAAGAGAGATTTATTGCAGGGATGTACCCATCACTAAAACTGCAAGTAGAGTCAGGAGAGCCCACAACATTTGATGCTGCTGAGGCTAGGGCTACCAAAAACCCCGAAAGATGAGGTGTATGCTTGGGAGGGGCTTTATCTTTGATGACTCAAAGCCTAGGGAAGAGGTACAGTCTTGCACTCGTAGAGAATTACCTGAGGTCACAGTCGAGGTGATAGAAAAGTTAAATGAGTCTTTAAATAACTTGTCTATCCACTTTGCACAAGCTGTGGAACAGAAGGGCCAAGCTAAAAGGGTTGGAGAACGAGAGCAACGACCTAGGCGACTCTTGCAATGTTGGAATTGCGGAGAGTCAGGGCATGGGATGTATAATTGTCCTTGGCCTCGTGGGGAGCCAGGGAAGCCTAACATGAATTATCCAGTGATGAATGCAGGTGAAGGCACTAGTCAACAACAACCGTTGATTTTGCAGAGGCCCAATGCAACAAGACCACCTCCACGAGGAGTGGAAGGGATGCCACCTTTGCCGGACCCAAATGTACATGTGGTAGAGGTAACAAAGGCCAAGGAGGTAGACATTGAAGCAAATGGTGTCAAACGAGGGCGTGGAAAAGAGAAGGAAAAGGAGGGTCTGAAAGTGACCATGGACGAGGAAAGAAAGTGAAGGAAAACAAGGAAGTCAAGAGGAGACGACGTCGTATAAACCTCCAAGATTTCCCCCTTGGACATGGTATGGCTCCATACAACCTTTTGGAAGACATGAGAGAGGTAAGGGTCCTGATATCTCGTGGCCTCAATTTCTAGCCTTATGTCCACAAGTTAGGAGGGAATTAACAAAGGCCGTGAGCACTAGGAGAAAAACAAAAGAGAATGTGCCTGTTGTAAAAATTTCACAAGCCGAGATGGATGAGGACATTACACCTATATTAGATTGCTACATCAAGGGAAGGCTAGTTAAGAAGGGTCTAGTAGATGGGGGTGCACAAATTTGCATCATGACAGAGGACCTTATGCAAAAACTAGGCATGCATATTCATGAAACACCTGAAATTAAGGTGAAAATGGCAAACAATAGCAAAGCAAAGTGTCTTGGGATTTGTAAGAATGTTTCTGTGGAAGTTTTTGGCATTAAGAAGGTTGTTGATTTTTATGTTATGTCTACCAAGGGAAGTGGTTATCCATTTATCCTAGGTAGACCATGGCTAATGAGAATGCGAGCTTTGCAGGATTGGGAAAATGGAAAGTTAATTTGTAGGAATGAAAATCGTAAGAAGATTATCTTTGACATGAAGGAGCAACGACAAGAGGAGATAAATGAAGAATCTTCTCAAGGCGAAACAGAGGAGGATTGGACCGATGACGCCTCAGAGGAAGAAAGCAGCAGTAGCACTATGGACGAGGAGTCTTCCATTGAAGTCATGGGGGTAAGATTCAGAGCAAAAGACAAAGAGACACCCTGTCAAGGTTTGGAGGAGGTAGGCTCTCAAGAAGACCAAATTGTGCATGATGAAGAAATGTTTGATGCTATGCTCTCAAAAACGCTTACATCGGAGGAAGGAGAGGAGTTTAAATGTGTACTAAGGAAATTTCCCAGGTTTTTTGCTAAAGATTACACAGATGTGCGTGGCGTAGAGGCCATTCAACACAAGATTGAGCTAAAGCCAGAAGCCAAACCTAAGGCACAAAAGCTACGAAGACTAGGAGTCATCAAGGAGCAAGCACTACTCAGAGAGGTGAGGAAGCTTCTAGCAACAGGATTCATATATCCTGTAGAAAATTCAGAGTGGGTCTCTCCCGTCATGGTCACTCCCAAGAAGAATGGCAAATGGAGGGTGTGTGTGGACTATCGTCCACTCAATGAGGCGACAAAAAGGGACCACTTTCCTCTTCCATTTCAAGATGAGATCCTAAATGAGGTAGCAGGTCATGAGAAGTATACAATATGTGATGGCTACTCGGGTTACTTTCAAATTGGGATTGCATTGGGAGGATCAATTGAAAACAACCTTCATCACTCCTTGGGGTTGTTATGCTTTCAGAGTCATGCCATTTGGTTTAACCAATGCTCCAGCGACATTTCAACGTTTCATGAACATGGTGTTTCAAGCATTCTTTGGGAAATCCATTAGAGTGTTCATAGATGATTTTTGCATCTATAGCTCTAAGTCATTGCATGTGCAGAGGGTGGAAGAAGGCTTGAAGAAACTCTACGACATGCGGGGCCAACTCAATCCCGACAAATGTCATATTGGTGAGGATGAAGTAATCTTGCTGGGTCATAAGGTTTCTTCCAAAGGCATTGAGGTGGATCCTACAAAGGCAAAGGCTCTTATCGACCTACCATCTCCAAAGAGTCTCAAGGAGGCCATCTCATTCATTCAAAAGGTGAAGTACATGTCACGCTTCATTCACTTAGCCTCAGAGTTACTTCACCCCTTGCAAAAATTGACTCAACAAGTAGAGTTTGCATGGTCTGATGAGCTTGAGGAGTACTTTTGTAACATTAAAGTCATTTTGTCAGAGCTACCAACACTCATGCCTCCTTGTTGGGAGTACACTTTCTTTGTTAGCTCTAGTGTTGGAAAGGAAACAGTGGGTGCAGTTTTGTTACAGCAAGATCCCCACAGTACTAGGATGCGGCCCATCTACTTTGTTAGTAGGGTCATGAATGTCTTGGAGAAAGGCTACACGGAAGCGGAACTCATGATGCTTGCTCTTATCTTTGCGGTGAGAAAATTTAGATCCTACTTGTTACCAAAACCTTTTGTAATTCTCACTACAGAAAATTTGTTTCCTTGGGTGTCTTCTCAAATGACTATCAGTGCTAGAATCACAAAGTGGGTTATGGAATTGCAAGAATTCCAATACTCTTTCAAGGTAGAAGATAGTGTGCGTGCACAATTGGCAGGGATTCTCACTTATAGAGTGCATGAAAAGGAGATTAAGGTGCCTGAAGTAAAGACCCTACCATTGCCACCACCCAAAACTATACCTAATGCATTCACCTTGTTCTTTGATGGAGCTTTTAGAAAAGCCACAGGTAAAGCAGGGGGAGGGCTGGTGCTGCTCAACCCAAATGGAGAGGTGGTTATGAAGGAGAAGGTCAACTTGCCAAGTTCTACTAGCAACAATGAAGCAGAGTACGACATACTACTTCATGGTTTGAAGGTGTGCATCAATCAAGGGATACAACGTCTCCTGGTAAAAGGGGATGCACTTCTTATTGTAAGGCAAATTTTAGGCATTTGGGCATGCAAGAATGAAAGATTAAGGCAAAAGGTTCATGCTATCCGTAGGATGTTTAATCAATTTGAGGAGGTGCAATTGTATCATATTCCTAGGAAACAAAATGAGGATGCTGATCTACTTGCACAACAAGCTGTTGCATGTGTTAAGAAGGAAATGCAAGTAGTAGTCTTGGCTGCAGCAGCTATTAAGCAACCACGGTACCAAGGAATGGAGGCACTGGCTCCCATAGTGAGCTACATCTTGGAAGGTGAATTCCCACAAGACTTCACAAGGGCACAAAAAAGAAGGCTCATGAAGAGGGCAAGTTCTTTCTTATTCTTAGAAGGTGCACTCTACCAAAAAGGAAAAGATCAAGTGTGCAGAAGAGTACCAACAACCAAGGAGATTCCAGCCATTTTAGAGGGTTTGCATGAAGAAGCATGTGGTGGCCATTTTAGAGGGTTTGCATGAAGAAGCATGTGGTGGCCATTTTGCTCAAGAACTAACTGTGAAAAAGATTTTGCTTGCTGGGTATGTTTGGCCAAGCTTACATGTGGATGTCCAACATTGGTGTAGGAGCTGTCATAATTGCCAAGTCAATGGTAATAAGAGGTTGCTACATGGTCCACGCCAATTAGTCATTGCAAGTGGTCCATTTGAAAAATGGGGCATTGATGCTATGGGTCCACTACCTAGAACTAAAAATGGAAAATTGTACGTCTTAGTGGCCATAGACTACATGACTAGGTGGGTGGAGGCTCAAAGTGTGGCAAGGGTGAATGGAAAGACTGTAAGCAAATTTGTTTACACTCATATATGTTGCAGATTTGGCACCCCCTTGGAGATTGTTTCTGACAATGGTCCAGGTTTTAGAAAAGGTTTGCTCACCGAAGTTTGTGAAGAGCTTCATATTTCACATTGTCATAGCACACCCTACTATCCCCAATCAAATGGGTTAGTAGAGAATGTTGAGATTCAAGCTCGATATGTCAGTGTGAGCCAGCTATGCTATGTGCTGGCAGATTAGGTAGGAACATGTGTGAGACATAAATGACCGCGTGTCCAGCTGGTCATAGAGTGTGGACATTAGCTAGGGTTAGTAGAGTGTGGACACAACTCATTGTGTGTTGTGTGGATTATGGATTAGTGCATTATGCTTTGTGTGAGAGTGGACATGGCTTCCCTCTATGGTTAGGGTTTGCAATAGACATTAGGGTTTGCTCCTATGTGTGTGTCTCCTCCTCCTCTACCGTTCTTTCAACATGGTATCAGAGCCTTGTGCTGTTTATTAGGGTTTATGAGTGAGTGAGTGAAGAGGGAGAAGAAGAAGCTGTGAAAAGAAGCTGTGAAGCTGTGAAGCTGCCATTGGAGCTGTGAAGCTTGGAGCACACCAAATACTATCAGATCTGAGAGCTTGGCCTATCGGGTAAGGTCCTCTAAACATCCTTGAGCGGATTGCAGGTGAAACAGGCAAAGGCAAAGCAAAATAGAGCAAATCAAAGCAAAGAAAAATTCTGGTTTTTGAAGCTTTCCATTAAAGCTTGGGAACATTGATGTATGGTGAAAATATGTGTGATTCTGGCAAAGCAAACATGTATCTGACAATGAGAGATGTATTGGCAACTTCTATGCAAGCCCTACTGTGATTTTGGAGCAATTTACATGCATTTGATTGAGTAAAATTACTGGTTTTTTGAACTCACAAAACAGAGAGAAGACAGTCAAAAATTGATGCATTTGGAGCCTATTTTTGGTGAAAATCAAAGCATTGGTGGGTTGCACACATACCCAAGTGTGTTGGGCACCTAAATACAACATCAATTGTCACTTCAATCACTCCCAAACACCCTGAATGCAGGCGGCGCAGCCAGACAGGGAAAAACAGAGCTGAAAACTGTCCGTTCTGACACGAGGAGATCGATTTCTCAGTGGTTGCTTGATATCTTCCACAAATTCCTTAGCAATTGGATGCTTTACACTTTGGAGAAGAGGGCTATGTGATTTGTTTGGTCAATTATGCTTAATTGAGCTGGGAATGAGCTGATTAAAACAGGCTGTCCACTGGTTGCAGAGAAACAGAGCATTTTAATCGAGCAATTAATCTTTGGTGTTTTACAATTGGACAAATTCCTCTTACATGGAGTTGATGGACACTATTGCTAAGCCAATGAATGCCTGGTTGCTCAATTTGGTGAAATATTGAAGGAATTAGAGCCAAATCATTACTGGTTTTTCTGGTTTTTCCAAAAACAGAAAAAGGGGTTTTCAAAAATTGATAATTACACATGTCAGATGGCGTTGATACTCAACATTGAGGTTCATTAGATGTCAATGCAAGTTGCCCATACTTGATTGCACCATTACATTGTGATTTGGAGCCTTGGAAGGCGTGTACATTCAGGGTATTCCACACTGCGTGAGTCAGTTCATCTCAGATGAACTGACTCAGATCAACCTGTAATCATCTCAGATGATTACAGGTTGATTTTCTACATCAAATTTGGAGTTTGTTGGCTATCTTGGAGTATCTGCAACATTCATTGGAGTGTGGTTGAGCTGAGGAAGGCTCACTTACATATTTGAAGTGTGCGGAAGGTGTATGCATTGAGCGAACATGTCTGACAATCCAGTTCAGATTGTTGGTGAAAAGCTGGATAGGAAGAACTTCCAGGCATGGAAGTACAGGATAAAGAGTTTCTTGAAAGGGAAAGGATTCTGGAATCTCATTACAGGTGCTGAGCCAGAGCCTGAGCTACCTCGACAACCTACACAGCAGCAGCTTATTGCTCACAGGCAATGGTCAGAGAGAGCATTCAAAGTGCTGCATTATTTGTCTATATGTATATCTGATGCTATGCTCATACACATTCAGGATGCTGAGAATCCCAAAGATGCATGGGATACTTTGGTCAAAATGTTTGATACAGATACGAGTGCTCGTAAGTCTCAATTGCGACAGCAGATACACAATGTGAAAAGGAATAAAAGGAGCATACATGATTATGTGCAAGAAATCAAGAAGTTTGCAGATGCATTGGCCACAATAAATGCCCCCATGCCTGATGATGATTTGGTGGATATTACCTTGCGTGGTCTTGGCAAGGAATACAAATCCTTTGATACATCTATCTCAGTGAGGAGTACAGGTCTACCCGACTTCGATGAGTTGGTTTCCCTCTTGTTGGTTGAGGAAATCAAGCTCAATGATTCATTTGAGGATGCATCTACTAGCCATGATGATGGCAGAAATCAGGCATTTTACTCGCAGAGAGGTTTTAGAGGCAGGGGGAGATTTGCATCACGTGGACGTGGTGGTAATGGTCGTGGATGGCAGGATAGACCTCCACAACAGAATTTTCAGCCTTCTTATGGTGCTCGAGGTGGTCGTGGTTATGCACCTCAGCGAGGTAGAGGTACCCCCCGTGGTCGAGGACGTTGGCAAGGCCAACAAAATTCTATGCAAGATGTGGAATGCCATTATTGTGGCAAATATGGTCATATGGCGAGAGATTGCTTTTGCAAACAGAATGATTTGAGAGGGGGAAGAGCACAGCGTGGTGGTCATTATGGTGGGAACTATGCACAACATGGTGGCAACTATGCATCAAGTAGCAATGATGGAACTGCAAATCATTTGTTTGCCATGAAGCATGTTGTGGGTTCTATGACAACAAATGCTGAGAATGATGATACATGGTATATGGACTCAGGAGCATCAAATCATATGACATGCCATGGTGAATGGTTTGAGCACATGAAGCCAATGGATGTCAAAGGCTATGTGGAAACAAGTGATGATACCCAGCATGTCATTACACATGTTGGAAGTGTACCATTGGTCATGCATAATGGTCAGACAAAGTCTATGTCAGATGTGCTGTATGTGCCTTCAATCACTAAAAGCTTGGCCTCAGTTGGTCAAATGGTGGAACAGGGATTACAAGTTAGATTCAACGAGCATGGATGCTTTGTTGAAGACTTCAAACATGGATGTAGAGTGATTGCTAAAGGCAAGAAAGAAGGAAGACTGTTTAAGCTGGATGCTGGAATTCCTGAGCTAAAATCAGCCATGTTCTCAAAGAGTAGGAATGTGGTACAGGATATTGATATGTGGCACAAGAGGATTGGCCATGTCAATATACAGAGATTAAAGAACATGCAAACAAGAGGCATTGTCAATGGTTTGCCTAGGTTCAAATATGATGGACATATGCATGTTTGTGAAGCCTGTCAGTTTGGGAAGCAGGCAAGATTGAGATTTCCTAGAGAAGGAAATATGAGTAACAGGCCACTTGAGATCGTACATAGTGATGTATGGGGTCCTGCACAAAACCCATCTATCAAAGGCAGTTTATACTATGTTACATTCATAGATGATTTCAGCAGGATGACATGGATATACTTTCTCAAAGAGAAGAGTGAAGTGTTGGAAAAATTCATGGATTTCAAAGCTTTTGCAAAAAAGCAGTATGGCTGTTGGATTAAATGTCTGAGGACAGATGGAGGTGGTGAATACACCTCAAAAGCTTTTGAGCATTTCTTGAGGAAGCATGGAATAAGAAGACAGTTGACATGTAGGTATACACCTCAGCAGAATGGTGTGGCTGAGAGAAAGAATAGAGTTATATGTGAAGTGGCAAGGGCAATGCTTAATGAAAAGAGCATGCCAAATTACTATTGGGCAGAAGCATGTGCTACTGCAGTATACATATTGAACAAAACACCTACAGCAGCCATTCATGGAAGCACGCCAGAGATGCGGCTCACAGGTTACAGGCCAGACATTGGACATCTTAAAGTTTTTGGATGCATAGCTTATGTTCATGTGCCTGATGAAAGAAGAAGGAAGTTGGATCCTAAGGCAGAGAAATGTATATTTGTTGGATATGCACAGGATCGAAAGGCCTACAAGTGTTATAATCCACAAACTAGACAAGTGGTCATCTCACGTGATGTGGTGTTTGATGAGCTTGCTAGTTGGTATAAAGCAAAAGATGAGGGTGTTATTGAGTCACTTGAGGCTGATGTACATGAGAACTTGCCACCACAAGCAAGTTCTAGTTCTACTACTATGTCTGGGCCAGCAGAAGCTGAGAGTAGCAGTGTACGTCCATGGTCAGGACGTTTGAGGCATGAGAGTGTGAGCACTGGGAGTAGTGCTATGGACAAAGGAAAGAGGAAAGTCGAAGGAATTGGAATCACAGGATATGAGTCATCCAGTTCTGAAAGTTTGGATGAGGAGCTTGGCATACCTGTTTTACGCACACCTGGTGCTAGACAGGATAGATATGTGCCACCTCATGCTAGAGTTACAGGTGTACAGAGTGACCCGCAGGCATTGCGGAGATCCCAGAGAGTCAGATATCCTGTTGACAGATTGACATATAGAGATTTTGCTATGCACTATGCATACATGACATCTATGGTGAAGCATGTGGAACCTACATGCTATACAGAGGCTATTGGAGAGCATGTATGGGAAAAAGCAATGGATGTGGAGATGGACGCATTGGTCCATAATGATACATGGGACTTGGTTGCACTACCAAAGGACAAGAATGTTATTGGATGTAAATGGGTTTACAAAGTGAAGTGCAAATCTGATGGTTCTATTGAAAGACATAAGGCAAGATTGGTAGCAAAGGGTTATGCACAGACCCAAGGATTGGATTATGATGAGACGTTTAGTCCAGTGGCTAAGATGGGCACAGTGAGAGCAGTCATTGCTATGGCTGCAGCTAATGGCTGGGAAATGCATCAGATGGATGTTAAGAATGCATTTCTGAATGGAGATCTACAAGAGGAAGTATACATGGCATAGCCAGAAGGGTATGTACACCCTAGATATCCCACTCACGTATGCAAGTTGAAAAAGGCATTGTATGGTCTAAAGCAAGCACCACGTGCTTGGAGTGATAAGATGAGCAGATATCTTATCTCACTTGGTTTTCAGATTTCTATAGCAGATTCTTCACTGTATGTTAAGAAGACACAGCATGGAATTGTTTTACTAGTCATCTATGTGGATGACTTGATTATTACAGGTGATCATGGTGCAGATGTGATCCATGTCAAGAAAGCTTTAAGTGGAAAATTTGACATGAAAGATCTTGGTGAGTTGAGATACTTCCTTGGCATTGAAGTGGTGAAAGATCATGCAAGTACTTGGTTAGTATAGCGCCAATATGCATTGGATATGTTGGCAAAGTATGGCATGACAGGGTGTAAACCTATGAGTACACCATTGGAGCAAAATGTGAAGTTGCGGGCTGATTATGGCGAGGAATTGGATGATCCTTCCATGTATAGGAAGATGGTTGGTAGTCTCATATATATGACTATCACACGCCCGGATTTGAGTTATGCTGTGGGGCTAGTGAGCCAGTTTATGCAGAGCCCCAGGAAACCACATTTGGATGCAGTGAGACGCATCATGAGATATGTGAAGACCACAGCACATTATGGTCTATTTTATGAGAGTGGTAAAAGCTTAGACATACATGGCTACACAGATGCTGATTGGGCAGGTAGCGCATATGACAGGAGGTCTACTAGTGGATATGCTTTTACACTTGGAAGTGCTGTGGTGAGTTGGAGTAGCAAAAAGCAACCTACAGTTGCTTTATCCAGTACAGAGGCTGAGTACAGAGGTGCAGCCATTGCTACTTGCGAGGCTGTTTGGTTAAAGAGTCTCTTGGCAGATTTAGGTGAGCCTATTGGTGGCAAAGTTGTCATTCATTGTGACAACATGAGCAGTATACAGCTGGCAAAGAATCCAGTATTTCATGCGAGGACCAAACACATAGAGGTCCATTATCACTTTGTCAGAGAAAAGGTGCTGGATGGTACAGTTGATCTTCACTATGTGAAGACTGATGAGCAGGTGGCTGATATCTTCACGAAGCCACTTAGCAGGGAGAAGTTTGAGTACTTCCAGACTATGTTGGGAGTACATGGGATGAGCTTGAGGGGGAGTGTTGAGAGTCTTGATATCCCAAGCTCATCTACATGTTCATCGGCAATACATCATGAGCTTGAGAGGGGCTGTTGAGATTCAAGCTCGATATGTCAGTGTGAGCCAGCTATGCTATGTGTTGGCAGATTAGGTAGGAACATGTGTGAGACATAAATGACCGCGTGTCCAGCTGGTCATAGAGTGTGGACATTAGCTAGGGTTAGTAGAGTGTGGACACAACTCATTGTGTGTTGTGTGGATTATGGATTAGTGCATTATGCTTTGTGTGAGAGTGGACATGGCTTCCCTCTATGGTTAGGGTTTGCAATAGACATTAGGGTTTGCTCCTGTGTGTGTGTCTCCTCCTCCTCTACCGTTCTTTCAACAGAGAAGGCTAATGGTGTCATTGCAAGAATTATAAGGAAGATGGTGGAGAACAAGACGAAGCTTTGGGACGAGTTTCTTGATGGAGCACTATGGGCATACCGGACTACCTACCGAGAAGCAACGGGGTTTACGCCCTTTCACTTGGTTTATGGTCAAGAAGCATTGCAGCCTATTGAGCTCAACATTCCAACAATGCGGCTACATGGAAAAGGTGGACTAGGAGATCAAGATGCATGGGTAGATCAACTTCTCACTTTAGTTGAGCTAGAGTGGAAAAGAGAAGCTGCATACGAGTGCTATAGAAGAAAAGCCATGCAAGCAGCATAGAAGTTCAATGCAACTTTGAATGACAAGGGCATCAAAGAAGGAGATCTTGTGCTAAGGTATGACAATCGACTTGATAATCGGTTTGATGCCAAGTTTGAAACTAGATGGCAGGGACCATACATTGTCAAGAAGGTTTTCAACTCTAGCTATTATCAACTCATGGATTTGGATGGCAAAGAACATTCTAAGAAGGTTAATGGCTATAGACTCAAGCCATACTTGAGTCGCATTCTACCGACAGACTTACAAAAGCAACCAGAAAAAGGAGATAAAAGGGCATGTAAGTTATGTGGTTTGAGTGATGGATGTGGTGCAAAACACAAGGAACAGAAGAAAGATGGACAAGAGAACCACATTACACCACTTGCTTTAGAAGGCCTACATTATGATGGTACATGAATATACCATCATCTAGGGGGAGGGCTAAATGATAGCCGTTTTTTCGGCTATCCACATTACCACAAGGAGCTACCTTGGCCAAGGAAAATCATATAAACTCTTTGTCATAAATACCTTTTCACTGTAAATAGGCGTGTGTGCGTTAGGGACTTTATCCATATCGTCTATATATATATATATTTTGCTAGCTACTCATCAAAAATACATAAAATTATTACGGCCCATTTTTGTGTAAATATTTCATTTCATATAAGGGCCTAAATATGGGGGTCTCTATTTTCTCTAATTATGTAAATACTTCATTAGGTGTGTGTATTACAAAACCTAAATATATTTTTATTTATTTATTACTATTATTATTATTCTTCATAATACTTTTGGACCATCATTGAACATATGCTTCAACTTCACCATACATGTGAGATCCCTGTTCCCACTGCGCAACGGATTCGGGGTACTAGCAGCGGAAGTAGCACTTCTTGCGCGAGGCAGGGTCCCACACTCGGGGCCTCGTCCACGGATATCCGAACAAAAGACTAATCCGTCGGTTTTTCCAAAACCGAACCCGAAAAAACTTCCCTTATCCGGAAAGCACGAGCGATTCCTCCAAGATAACTTTTTGCTCTAACATAGTCAAGACCATTAATAATGATCAAACTGATCCGACTGCACCTATAAAGATATTGGGTCAGATCAAGGAAGAAACTTGCACTTGGATCATTGGGATCAACGCTTTTTTCCCCATCAAGAGGCAGAGCCGTTGATTCCTATCCATAGAACAATTACTATCCGGGACTTACTTCATCTAACGTAATAACAGAAATTGAGTCTCGATTTACGGATCCATCAATCCAGCCTAACCCCATCCGATCCCATGGGTTAGCCAACCGCCCAACCACTGTAGTGATGGGATCCAATTTGGAATTTGGTTAGGTTTTGTCCCGGGTACCAAGGGAAAGAGTTCCAAGGCCCCCTAGCCGGAAGTTCATGCAAACATAAAACTAGCCACACCACTTACACACCCAATATGAAATTGTCTTTTTCTTAGCATCAGCTAACTTTAAAACAATCCTTTAATGAAACCATAGTACCACTGATCATAATCTTTCAATTTATCCGGTTGATTCATAATTTCCTATCATTCCTTCATCAGAGTATCTATGGCATCATTGGCAACTAGAACGCTCACCACCTGTCCACACAGGGGCCTTTTCAATAGTTTCTAGCCCATAATACTCGGCAATATAATCACTTATAAAAATCAAGATGGACTCTCGTTGAAGATCAGCTAGATCAACCAACAGATCCATATAAAGAGCCATGGACTCATCCATTGAAGACCAGCAAGGTCAATCAACCAGATCCATGCCCGGTTTCACAAAACAACTCTTACTCCTTGTTCCAATATCTTCCTCGACGCACGCGTGGGTATCCTGGGTGACCCAGAGCCCGAGCACCGTATGGTCAGCACCCTCTAGGATCCTTCGCAGCTTGGTCCCTCATCCACCGTTACCGGAAGCTCACCATTTAAATCGAACCGAGGCTGGTCAAGACCTCGGTCGACCTTGCTACGCGAGACATCCTCCATTGACTCTCCGTCACAGCAGTTGCAACTTTAACAGTTAGGTCTTCATGACCTTAATCCACAAGATGGTCAAAATGCTTCCCCAGCATTCTTGACATAAAACAGTCATTTACAAACAGTCACAAAATACAGTTTCTAAATCGAACTCTCGTCTTTCCACATTATCCCTCCTTAGTCCACATTACTTATTCCACATTCCATTCAATGTGTACTCATTCTCATCCATTTCCTCATATCGACGACACATTAATTCACATACACATTCACATTCACATCCATACATCCACATTTACATACATACATCCATTTTCACATCCTCATTTATACATCCACATCCCATATCCACATTCATACATACACATCCATATCCACATCCACATCCATACATCCACATCCCCCTCATTTATACATCCACATCCCATATCCACATTCATACATACACATCCATATCCACATCCATACATCCACATCCATATCCACATTCACATCCATACATCCATACATCCACATTCACATCCATACATCCACATTCACATCCATACATCCATATCTACATGTATACCTCCATTTTCACATCCTCATTTATACATCCATATCCCATATCTACATTCATACTTACACATCCATATCGACATCCATACATCCACATCCACATCCACATTCATATTCACATCCATATATCCACATTTACATGCATACATCCATTATCACGTCCTCATTCATACATCCACATCCACATTCATATCCATATATCCACATCTACATGCATACATCCACTATCACGTCCTCATTCATACATCCACATCCACATTCATATCCATATATCCACATCTACATGCATACATCCATTATCACGTCCTCATTCATACATCCACATCCACATTCCCATTCACATCTATACATCCACATCCACATCTACATCCACATTCACATACATCCATATCCACATTCCCATTCACATCTATACATCCACATCTACATCCACATACATACATACATCCACATACATACATACATACATCCACATCCACATTCCCATTCACATCCATACATCCACATCTACATCCACATTCACATCCACATTCCCATTCACATCTATACATCCACATCTACATCCACATTCACATCTATGCATATACATCTTCATGCATACATCCATTTTCACATTCATACATCCATACTCCCATCTCCACATCCACACATCCACATACATACATCCATTTCCACATTCCCATTCATATAACCCCATATGCCTTCACATCTAATCTTTTACATCACATCCATTCTTGCCCTATCACAACCCATTCTTGCCCTATCACAACCCATATACATCTTATCCTATCACATACACTTCTTACCTCATCCCATACACATCTTATCACATCTTAATTCATCTTATCACCTCTTATCACCTCTTATACACCTCTTATCACATCCTATCACATCTCATATCTATTTATAGAATACAACATAATTCTTATATTTGATATAAGATTTCTTTACACATTTACTTATCCATAAATTCCATTTAAGGAGATTAATACTTCCGAAGTAAAATCAATCTTTTATGCATCTTCCTATGCATAAATTCATTTTAAATGAAAATGACACTTTTGAATTAAAATTCAATCTTTTATGCATCTTCCTATGCATAAATTCAATTTAGATGAGAATGACACTTTTGAATTAAAAATCAATTTTTTTAATGCATCTTCTTATGCATAAATTCAATTTAGTAGGAATTACACTTTTAGAATAAAAGAATTTCTCTTATGCATCTAAGTTATGCATAAAATCCATTTATGAGAAAAATCACACTTTTAGTATAAAAAGAATATCTTTTATGCATACCTCTATGCATGAAATCCAATATGATAAAAGTAACACTCTTACAATAAAATAATCAACTTTTTATGCATACCTCTATGCATGAAATTCAAATATGATAAAAGTCACACTTTTATAATAAAATAATCAACTTTTATGCATACCCTTATGCATGAAATTCAATTATGATAAAAGTAACACTTTTGATATAAAAATTTATCCATTATGTATACTTCTATGCATGAAATAAAAATGATAAAAGTAACACTTTTGATATAAAAAATTATCCTTTATACATATTTCTATGCATGAAAATAAAAATGATAAAAATAACACTTTTGATATAAAAATTTATCCTTTATGCATACTTCTATGCATGAAAATAAAAATTGATAAAAATAACACTTTTGATATAAAAATTTATCCATTATGCATACTTCTATGCATGAAAATAAAAATGGTAAAAGTAACACTTTTGATATAAAAATTTAACCATTATGCATACTTCTATGCATGAAATAAAAATGGTAAAAATAACACTTTTGATATAAAAGTTTTTCCTTTATGCATACTTCTATGCATGAAAATTAAAAATGATAAAAGTAACACTTTTAATATAAAAAAAATTATCTTTTATGCATACTTCTATGCATGAAAATTAATTATGCATAATATAAAAATCAATTTCTCTATGATTACAATGAATATCTTTCAATTAATCTAGGATGATAATTCCTAGAATATGGTAGGAAGTCCTCTTTTTATGCTTTGAATGAAATTATTTTATGCATAATTTTTATAAAAATTTTGCCATAGCTCCGCTGCTATGAGACTGATAAATCTCAAATTTTCTAAGGGATAAAGCTTATCATTAAGAAAATAATTAAAATGATCTCTAATTGGATCATTCATCCATAATGGATTGAATCATCAATATACATAAACTAAAAGCATAGAAAAAAGCCATTAATTTGGCCTCAAGCATAGCTTAATCTTGGGTTAAGAAAAAGCTTTATGAAAAGCTTGATTTGGATTGAGAATGGGTCATGAGTATGACCATTTCTTGATTGAGAGAGAGAAATTACATAAAAACTATTAGAATTTAAACATAAATGGAAATTAACTTCAATAGCATTTATTAAATTATGTAACTCTTCACTAACATTATCAATTCACTTCAATAGCATTCAAAAAAAAACCATACCAATTAAGCTTCTCAAGCTTGAGAGGGGTTGAGAAGAGAGAAACATTGAGAAATTATAGAAAAGATCAATATTCACTAATTACCTTACAAATTGCTTGATTCTTTGTTCATGGTAGAGGCCCCCAACCAATCAATTGGTTAAGTATGTTGATGGAGCCACTAATGGGGATTGAAGAAAGAGGGAAGCTCCAAAAACTAGTGAATTATTAAATGAATTCACAGTTCTTGGCTTAGGTGGAGTAGAGTAACGATGCATAAACACTATGTTTTTTTCAACAAGGGGGAGGCTTCTATTTATAGGAAAAATTGAGCTCCTAACCAAACAAACTGATTCTAGAATTTTCTAAATCAGTTTGGTCAATATTTGACCATTTTTAGGTCAGTTAAGCTAACTTTTTGGAACTAGACTTGAATGAGGAGAGAGGAGAGATGAAATATCTCAATTTTTATGAGTTTAAAACTCATTCAAGCATGTGAAATATGCACCTCCTTTAAAGAACTCCCCTTCCTTACATATGTGTCATAATGGAATCATTTTAATATTGCTCATAGTTTTTTACTAATAAACCTTGTACATTTTCAACTCTTCATCTTATGTGAAATATGCACCTCCTTTAAAGAACTCCCCTTCCTTACATATGTGTCATGATGGAATCATTTTAATATTGCTCATAGTTTTTTACTAATAAACCTTGTACATTTTCAACTCTTCATCTTATGTGAAATATGCACCTCCTTTAAAGAACTCCCCTTCCTTACAACTGTGTCATAATGGAATCATTTTAATATTGCTCATAGTTTTTTACTAATAAAACTTGTACATTTTCAACTCTTCATCTTATGTGAGCATTTATTCATTTTTGGATACCCAAAATATCTCATATTTTTAATATTGCTCATAGTTTTTTACTAATAAACCTTGTACATTTTCAACTCTTCATCTTATGTGAGCATTTACTCATTTTTGGGTATCTTCTTTTACAAATTGGATTTATCTCCTCCCTACACATGGATTGATGCTATTGGCCCATAGGAACCTTAATTGGACCATAATCCAAAAATTTCTGAAAATCTAGACCCTTAGGCTAAGGTCCTTTATACCCAGTTCCAATTAATTCCAATTGCACATTGAAAAGTTGTTTTTGAATTTCTGTTTCAGGGGAA
The DNA here is from genome assembly GCF_041138505.1 of Cibotium barometz. NCBI lineage: Eukaryota > Viridiplantae > Streptophyta > Polypodiopsida > Cyatheales > Cibotiaceae > Cibotium > Cibotium barometz. The sequence goes on along the minus strand of NC_141049.1, from coordinate 54,256,876 downwards.
CTTATTTTAATAAGATGAGTTATTTGTCTATCCAAAAATATTCATAATCTGAATATTCTCTCTCTAGAATATGTTCTCTCTCTAGATTAAAACAGTTAGAAACAAGGTCTTTATATTTCTGAAGAGGGATTGATTAAAAGGGGAAGATACTAGACATCAAAAGGGGGTTGGAAGAGGAATCTTACATTCTACCCCACTTAAAAAATGCGAGATGTCCTCATCTCGCAAACTGTAGAGAAAAAATTTAATCAAGGTTAACCACCAAGAAAAGTCTTAAAGAGAGCAAGATTCAAAATAAGAACAAGATTTAAACTTTATTCATTCTCAAAAATTTATACAGTAAGGATAGAAGAACTCTTTACACTTCCATAAGCCCGTCCATCATATGATCACAAAAGCAGCACTCACAAGCTGCGCAAGTATAGGGTAACTCATCTATGGGAATGATTCTGCTGGTTATTGCCGCACCTATCTCAGTGGTATGAGGTGATCTAACAAAAGGACCTCTGAGAGGTAAGCCAAAAACGGGGTAAAGACATATCTTCTCATGAGGAAGAAAACACGCCAGTAAGAAGACCCGCTCAGAAAACCCAAGATGTCTTGACCTCATGACGCAGTAGTATCGGGGACCCAAACCCAAAGCTTCAATAACCATGGCCAAGCGGACATTGTTACGAAAGTGCTGCTGACCCCAAGGTGTTACCCTAGTTATGTTTTGATAGGTCCGCCATTTGGTATGAGCTACAGAAGTTCCCAAGTGAGGGAAAAGTGAGCGCTCATACTGTTCTATAAAATCTTTCTTCACAGACTCGCTTGCATCTTGAAGGTGAGAAATCATCATGGATAAAAATAATTCCTGTTGCCAAGCCATGAAGGAGATTAAGAAGAAGGGATATCGATGGAAGTAAGATTACTGTGAGCGACAAGTAAAAGTTACGACTTATATAAAGGAAGGAGCTAGCGTAACCTAGAAGCCAACGGTAACTTGCCACTGAAGTTTTGCCGTCTTTCCATGATTTGGATTTGGCACATTTTTCTATAGAAGGCATTAAGAACTTTGAGATGAGGAGATAAAAGAAGCTTGTAGGCTAAGTCACCTACTTTCATTGAATTCAGATAAGGTTCACAATATCTGGGGGATAACTTCTTATACTCCCCAAGAGATAAAGAACTTCTTTTTGGGCCGTATTCGAATGAAAACCAAAACCGTGGTATCCAAAACACCGATTTTCACTTCTGAACTCATTGTTCTGAATCCTAAAAACAGGTAGGACTCCTGAGAAGTATTCTAGGAAAAGGATCTTCTTTTTTTTTCTTTTTTTTCTTTTTTTTTTACAGAATCTTTCTTTTATTTTTGAGAGGGAATAATTATAAGATCAAAAGGGAGATTCTTACTCCTATATACCTCGAAGGTTGGGGAGGAATCTTACATTCTACCCCACTTAAAAAAGTGCGAGATGTCCTCATCTCGCAAGGTAGAGGATAACTCTTTTTCTTAAGATCCAATTTTATTCTGGGGTTCCTTATATTCTGGTCAACCCAACAGAATACTGGGATAAATATCCCTTAGAACTCATCAACAATTCATTCAGATCATATCATTCATATCTTTAACATGATAATGGTCCATTAGACAGAAAAATTTCCTTCTGAACATTCTTCCACGGGAATTTTAGTCAAGTAAGTTCTCAATTTTTCATCCCTTAACTTGATCTAACGGTCAAGTATTAATAGTAGCAATCTGATAGCACAATCCACTAATCTTATAGTGATTTGCTGAAATCATTATCATCATTCTAGTTATGAATATCATCACAGGGACTCGTCCCATTCATCCTCATTGAGGTTTCGCTCAGCTTATTACATTTCAACCAAATTTCAAGGATCATCATTTTTCAATCAGAATCCAAATCAATTCATCAATTCTCAAACAGAATTAAAAATCATATCAACCACATTCGAAATCATCCTCTGGATAGCATTAACGCTTATAATTTCAAGTCTTAGATTTACTCATATATACTGTCAGTAAAGAGCTGCAGTATACTCTCGGTATATACGCGTAGTCACGGCCCTTGGAATTATAAGGTAAATACCATCATGTCTAGGCCTCAAGCAAGTCAGGGATTCTATATAATTGTGGTACTTCCATCTGAAGACCCAATTACCAAATTACAAATTTTAGTTTGAATATCAAATTGTATGACTTATATCACACAATTACAACCTTTTTGTGTTTCTTGATAAATTTTTGACATATTTGTCTTCTCAGTTGATCTTTATTAACCAAATGCTCTGATACCAACTGTGAGATCCCTGTTCCCACTACGCAACGGATTCGGGGTACTAGCAACGGAAGTAGCACTTCTTGCGCGAGGCAGGGTCCCACGCTCGGGGCCTCGTCCACGGATATCCGAACAAAAGACTAATCCGTCGGTTTTTCCAAAACCGAACCCGAAAAAACTTCCCTTATCCGGAAAGCACGAGCGATTCCTCCAAGATAACTTTTTGCTCTAATGTAGTCAAGACCATTAATAATGATCAAACTGATCCGACTGCACCTATAAAGATATTGGGTCAGATCAAGAAGAAACTTGCACTTGGATCATTGGGATCAACGCTTTTTTCCCCATCAAGAGGCACAGCCGTTGATTCCTATCCATAGAACAATTACTATCCGGGACTTACTTCATCTAACGTAATAACGGAAATTGAGTCTCGATTTACGGATCCATCAATCCAGCCTAACCTTATCCGATCCCATGGGTTAGCCAACCGCCCACCAACCACTGTAGTGATGGGATCCAATTTGGAATTTGGTTAGGTTTTGTCCCAGGTACCAAGGGAAAGAGTTCCAAGGCCCCCTAGCCGGAAGTTCATGCAAACATAAAACTAGCCACACCACTTACACACCCAATATGAAATTGTCTTTTTCTTAGCATCAGCTAACTTTAAAACAATCCTTTAATGAAACCATAGTACCACTGATCATAATCTTTCAATTTATCCGGTTAATTCATAATTTCCCATCATTCCTTCATCAGAGTATCTATGGCATCATTGGCAACTAGAACGCTCACCACCTGTCCACACAGGGGCCTTTTCAATAGTTCCTAGCCCATAATACTCGGCAATATAATCACTTATAAAAATCAAGATGGACTCTCGTTGAAGATCAGCAAGATCAACCAACAGATCCATATAAAGAGCCATGGACTCATCCATTGAAGACCAGCAAGGTCAATCAACCAGATCCATGCTCGGTTTCACAAAACAACTCTTACTCCTTGTTCCAATATCTTCCTCGACGCACACGTGGGTATCCTGGGTGACCCAGAGCCTGAGCACCGTATGGTTAGCACCCTCTAGGATCCTTCGCAGGTGACCTAGCGCTTCACTCATAGGCTGCTTCCTTGGTCCCTCATCCACCGTACCGGAAGCTCACCATTTAAATCGAACCGAGGCTGGTCAAGACCTCGGTCGACCTTGCTACGCGAGACGTCCTCCATTGACTCTCCGTCAGCAGTTGCAACTTTAACAGTTAGGTCTTCATGACCTTAATCCACAAGATGGTCAAAATGCTTCCCCAGCATTCTTGACATAAAACAGTCATTTACAAACAGTCACAAAATACAGTTTCTAAATCGAACTCTCGTCTTTCCACATTATCCCTCCTTAGTCCACATTACTTATTCCACATTCCATTCAATGTGTACTCATTCTCATCCATTTCCTCATATCGACGACACATTAATTCACATACACATTCACATTCACATCCATACATCCACATTTACATGCATACATCCATTTTCACATCCTCATTTATACATCCACATCCCATATCCACATTCATACATACACATCCATATCCACATCCACATCCACATCCATACATCCACATCCATATCCACATTCACATCCATACATCCACATTCACATCCACACATCCATATCCACATCCATACATCCACATCCATATCCACATTCACATCCATACATCCACATTCACATCCATACATCCATATCTACATGTATACCTCCATTTTCACATCCTCATTTATACATCCATATCCCATATCTACATTCATACTTACACATCCATATCGACATCCATACATCCACATCCACATCCACATTCATATTCACATCCATATATCCACATTTACATGCATACATCCATTATCACGTCCTCATTCATACATCCACATCCACATTCATATCCATATATCCACATCTACATGCATACATCCACTATCACGTCCTCATTCATACATCCACATCCACATTCATATCCATATATCCACATCTACATGCATACATCCATTATCACGTCCTCATTCATACATCCACATCCACATTCCCATTCACATCTATACATCCACATCCACATCTACATCCACATTCACATACATCCATATCCACATTCCCATTCACATCTATACATCCACATCTACATCCACATACATACATACATCCACATACATACATACATACATCCACATCCACATTCCCATTCACATCCATACATCCACATCTACATCCACATTCACATCCACATTCCCATTCACATCTATACATCCACATCTACATCCACATTCACATCTATGCATATACATCTTCATGCATACATCCATTTTCACATTCATACATCCATACTCCCATCTCCACATCCACACATCCACATACATACATCCATTTCCACATTCCCATTCATATAACCCCATATGCCTTCACATCTAATCTTTTACATCACATCCATTCTTGCCCTATCACAACCCATATACATCTTATCCTATCACATACACTTCTTACCTCATCCCATACACATCTTATCACATCTTAATTCATCTTATCACCTCTTATCACCTCTTATACACCTCTTATCACATCCTATCACATCTCATATCTATTTATAGAATACAACATAATTCTTATATTTGATATAAGATTTCTTTACACATTTACTTATCCATAAATTCCATTTAAGGAGATTAATACTTCCGAAGTAAAATCAATCTTTTATGCATCTTCCTATGCATAAATTCATTTTAAATGAAAATGACACTTTTGAATTAAAATTCAATCTTTTATGCATCTTCCTATGCATAAATTCAATTTAGATGAGAATGACACTTTTGAATTAAAAATCAATTTTTTTAATGCATCTTCTTATGCATAAATTCAATTTAGTAGGAATTACACTTTTAGAATAAAAGAATTTCTCTTATGCATCTAAGTTATGCATAAAATCCATTTATGAGAAAAATCACACTTTTAGTATAAAAAGAATATCTTTTATGCATACCTCTATGCATGAAATCCAATATGATAAAAGTAACACTCTTACAATAAAATAATCAACTTTTTATGCATACCTCTATGCATGAAATTCAATTATGATAAAAGTCACACTTTTATAATAAAATAATCAACTTTTATGCATACCCTTATGTATGAAATTCAATTATGATAAAAGTAACACTTTTGATATAAAAATTTATCCATTATGTATACTTCTATGCATGAAATAAAAATGATAAAAGTAACACTTTTGATATAAAAAATTATCCTTTATACATATTTCTATGCATGAAAATAAAAATGATAAAAATAACACTTTTGATATAAAAATTTATCCTTTATGCATACTTCTATGCATGAAAATAAAAATTGATAAAAATAACACTTTTGATATAAAAATTTATCCATTATGCATACTTCTATGCATGAAAATAAAAATGGTAAAAGTAACACTTTTGATATAAAAATTTAACCATTATGCATACTTCTATGCATGAAATAAAAATGGTAAAAATAACACTTTTGATATAAAATTTTTTCCTTTATGCATACTTCTATGCATGAAAATTAAAAATGATAAAAGTAACACTTTTAATATAAAAAAAATTATCTTTTATGCATACTTTTATGCATGAAAATTAATTATGCATAATATAAAAATCAATATCTCTATGATTACAATGAATATCTTTCAATTAATCTAGGATGATAATTCCTAGAATATGGTAGGAAGTCCTCTTTTTATGCTTTGAATGAAATTATTTTATGCATAATTTTTATAAAAATTTTGCCATAGCTCCGCTGCTATGACTGATAAATCTCAAATTTTCTAAGGGATAAAGCTTATCATTAAGAAAATAATTAAAATGATCTCTAATTGGATCATTCATCCATAATGGATTGAATCATCAATATACATAAACTAAAAGCATAGAAAAAAGCCATTAATTTGGCCTCAAGCATAGCTTAATCTTGGGTTAAGGAAAAGCTTTATGAAAAGCTTGATTTGGATTGAGAATGGGTCATGAGTATGACCATTTCTTGATTGAGAGAGAGAAATTACATAAAAACTATTAGAATTTAAACATAAATGGAAATTAACTTCAATAGCATTTATTAAATTATGTAACTCTTCACTAACATTATCAATTCACTTCAATAGCATTCAAAAAAAAACCATACCAATTAAGCTTCTCAAGCTTGAGAGGGGTTGAGAAGAGAGAAACATTGAGAAATTATAGAAAAGATCAATATTCACTAATTACCTTACAAATTGCTTGATTCTTTGTTCATGGTAGAGGCCCCCAACCAATCAATTGGTTAAGTATGTTGATGGAGCCACTAATGGGGATTGAAGAAAGAGGGAAGCTCCAAAAACTAGTGAATTATTAAATGAATTCACAGTTCTTGGCTTAGGTGGAGTAGAGTAACGATGCATAAACACTATGTTTTTTTCAACAAGGGGGAGGCTTCTATTTATAGGAAAAATTGAGCTCCTAACCAAACAAACTGATTCTAGAATTTTCTAAATCAGTTTGGTCAATATTTGACCATTTTTAGGTCAGTTAAGCTAACTTTTTGGAACTAGACTTGAATGAGGAGAGAGGAGAGATGAAATATCTCAATTTTTATGAGTTTAAAACTCATTCAAGCATGTGAAATATGCACCTCCTTTAAAGAACTCCCCTTCCTTACATATGTGTCATAATGGAATCATTTTAATATTGCTCATAGTTTTTTACTAATAAACCTTGTACATTTTCAACTCTTCATCTTATGTGAAATATGCACCTCCTTTAAAGAACTCCCCTTCCTTACATATGTGTCATGATGGAATCATTTTAATATTGCTCATAGTTTTTTACTAATAAACCTTGTACATTTTCAACTCTTCATCTTATGTGAAATATGCACCTCCTTTAAAGAACTCCCCTTCCTTACAACTGTGTCATAATGGAATCATTTTAATATTGCTCATAGTTTTTTACTAATAAAACTTGTACATTTTCAACTCTTCATCTTATGTGAGCATTTATTCATTTTTGGATACCCAAAATATCTCATATTTTTAATATTGCTCATAGTTTTTTACTAATAAACCTTGTACATTTTCAACTCTTCATCTTATGTGAGCATTTACTCATTTTTGGGTATCTTCTTTTACAAATTGGATTTATCTCCTCCCTACACATGGATTGATGCTATTGGCCCATAGGAACCTTAATTGGACCATAATCCAAAAATTTCTGAAAATCTAGACCCTTAGGCTAAGGTCCTTTATACCCAGTTCCAATTAATTCCAATTGCACATTGAAAAGTTGTTTTTGAATTTCTGTTTCAGGGGAACTTATTTTAATAAGATGAGTTATTTGTCTATCCAAAAATATTCATAATCTGAATATTCTCTCTCTAGAATATGTTCTCTCTCTAGATTAAAACAGTTAGAAACAAGGTCTTTATATTTCTGAAGAGGGATTGATTAAAAGGGGAAGATACTAGACATCAAAAGGGGGTTGGAAGAGAAATCTTACAATACATAAGTAAATCCTATGCCCTCACATTTCTATCCACACCATGTAGAAAGCCTACTACCCAAATCACTTTTTCCCTTAGACTATTTCATCTTTTATTCTCTCATGTACCCTAAAATAATGAGGGTCTCCCTCCCTTTTGATTTCCATAGTTTAGAATTTATATATATATTTTTTACTATTAAATATTTTATATATTTTTATTAAATACTTTTTTATATATCAATTATTTTTATATATTTTATTCACAGTTAGATCTCTTTATTTATTTGCCTATCATAATAACCATATTGTCATGATATGTTGACTAGTTAAATACTAGTTTGTTTTTTCTTATTATGTAAATCCTTTATAAAATGGAAAAAATCTCCTCCATGCAAGTGTCCACATACACTTGAGTCTCTAAGGTTAGGGTATGATGTATTGGGGGGCTCACTCTTGGAGCTATCAAGAAATTCCACCAATGGGGACCCACACAAAGATTTTAAAAATTCAGAAAATACATGATTCTGCTGAATTTTTTGCGCCTGCCTCCACTCCGAATTTGGACTGGTAATCAAAAGACAAAAGTTAGCTCGGGAGCTCAGGAATATGCTCAATTTTTTTGAGAATTGTTGGAGCTAATGGCGGTGAGATATGAATTGGACCCCAGTCTGCCCACTTTTTGGCAAGGTACACCTAGTCTCTTCTCACCTCCCTTACACATTCATCACCTACATACTTACTCATTCCTTTCTCACTCCATCAAACCTGCAAACTTCATGTCCTCTCTCACCCTCTCCACCTTTTCCCTCTCCTTTCCTCTCCATTTGCTCTCATATCTACTCTACACCCATACCTCATCTCCATTTCTCTCCCTACTACTCCCATATTACTAAATTATTTTTCCAATCTCAAAAAATACATAAAAATTCAGCATGAATGTACCATATTAACCTCTGCAAATATGGGATTTCCATCTACAAAAATCCCCATATCTTCACCTCAATCAACTTTTGTGGCGTCAAATGCAAGAAGGAGATCGGCGGTTAACTTAAAGATCTACTCATGGGAGAATCCAAGCTTCTTCGAGCTTTCAACCACACAAAGGATCTTTCCAAATCTTTACTCCTCTCACCCATTTTGTACATTGTATTACTAACCTTTTATAGTGATTACTAACTACTAACCACTAACATTTGTAAATAAGCACCCACTCTACTACTTTTAGAGTAGGCATTACTACAAGTTATTTGCTCAAACCTCTACATCACACTCTCCTCTCATCTTCAATAATTCTCTCACCTTGAGCCCACATCCATGTGACTCAAGGGATAAGAAGAGGCCCACTCTCATTTCAAAATAAAAAATCTATAATCTATGATTTTCCATAATAAGATTGATTAGGCTTAATCCTAATTGGGGCTTCTCAAACCTATAAATAGAGCCCCCTCCATTCCTTGTAAAGGGGGAGATTACACACATTGTACACCACTCCTAACTCTAGTGTGTAAGGAGATAGTGAAGCTTGAAGCTTTAGTTATGTCTTTGTGAGAGCTTAAAGCTTGAAGCTAGTTATGTCTTTGTGAGAGCTTGAGTGATGCCATACTCCCTATCATAATTGTATCTTGCCTTTGTGCATAAATAAGATTAGTAGTTTGGGTGCAATTGTGTACGAATCTTGGACTCCTACATCTCCAAAGTTGATTTAGCATAGCGGTCCGATGTTTGATTTAAGGTAAATTCAATCCTTGTATTTTGTGGCGTGGTTTTATGCTTGGAGGCTTAAGGGCTTGTTATTGATAAGTTGCCTTTCAATTCATGGTAAGAGGGTTGTATGGTGAGAGGGCTCCCGTAACCTTAAGACCAAGTGCATAGCGACAACAAAATCAAGCTTATATTGTCTCTCCAAGTTCTTCTCCAAGTTTGGTGTGCATTTGTGTTATGCTAGTCTCCTCCACACACAATATCATATGTTATGAGTGTTGTTGAGAGTGTGTGTGCCTTTTCAATTGATGTATATGGTTAGCTTGTATTGATTTGCTACAAGGAAAGATTTTTGGTGTCCTAGTTCACACACATAACTAGGTGGTGCCCCTTTTCTTGTTGGGTGTGTGGTTTTGGGGTTCTTATGTTTGTGTGGCATTGTGCCCCAAGCCCATTGAGCAACACGGGAGCCTTGAGGAGTGCTTAGAGGCCGCTCTTCTTGTTGCCCGGCCCCGGACTGCCTCAGTGTATGTAGAATAATGAATGCGAATGTGTATGTGAAATGATGTGTCGTCGATATGAGTGAATGGATGAGATGTGATGACATGTGAATATATGATATGTGATGTGAATGAATCTGAGGTGATGAGATGGAAAATGATGTGATTGGATGAGAATGAGTACACATATGATGTGATTGGATGAGAATGAGTACACATATGAATGGAATGTGGAATAAGTAAAGTGGACTGATGAGGGATAATGTGGAAAGACGAGAGTTCAATATAGAAACTGTATTTGTGACCTATTTGTAAATGACTATTTTATGTCAAGAATGCTGGGGAAGCATTTTGACCGTCTTGTGATTAAGGTCGTGCTGATAAAGTTGCAACTGCTGTGACGAAGAGTCAATGGAGGACGTCTCGCGTAGCAAGGTTGGCCAAGGTCTTATTGACCAGCCTTGGTTCGATTTAAATGGTGAGCTTCTGGTATGGTGGATGAGGGACCAAGGAAGCGGCCTATGAGTGAAGCACTAGGTGACCGAAGGATCCTAGAGGGTGCTGACCATACGCCGTAGATACCCACATGTGCATCTTGAAAGATTTTGAATCAAGGAGTAAGAGTTCTTTTCTTAAATCGGGCATGGATCTGGTTGGTTGACCTTGCTGGTCCTCAACGGATGAGTCCATGGCTCTTTTATATGGATTTGTTGGTTGATCTTGCTGATCTTCAACGGAGATTCCATCTTGATTTTTATAAGTGATTATATTGCCGGGTACTATGAGCTAGGAACTATTGAAAAGGCCCCTGAGTGGACAGGTGGTGAACGTTCTGGTTGCTAATGATGCCATAGATACTCCGATGAAGGAATGATTGAAAATTAAGATTCAACCGGATATTTTGGGAGGATTGTAATCAGTGATACAATGGTTTCATTAAAGGATTGTTTTAAAGACAGCTGATGCTAAGAAAAAAGGCAATTTCATATTGGGTGTGTAAGTGGTGTGACTAGTTTTATGTTTGCATGAACATCCGGCTAGGGGGCCTGGGAACTCTTTTCCCTGGTACCCGGGACAAAACCTAACCAAATTCCTAATTGGATCCCATCACTATAGTGGTTGGGCGGTTGGCTAACCCATGGGACTGAGGCTGGGTTGATGGATCCGTAAATCGAGACTCAATTTCTGTTTAGTTCGATAGATGAAGTAAATCTCGGACAAAAATTGTTCTACTGAAAAGAATCAACGGCTGTGCCTCTCAATGAGGAAAAAAGCGTTGGTCTCTATGATCCAAGTACAGTCTTTTTCCCTGATCTGACTGTGGGACGTACGGGTTTGGTCAGATGAGCTCAGTTAGTTAAGGCTTTTGACTACCTTAGGGAAAAGTTATCCTGGTGGAATCACCCGTGCTGTTCGGAGAAGTTTTTCTGTGTTCGGTTTTGGAAAAACCAATGGATTAGTCTCTTGTCTGGATATCCGTGGGGGCGAGGCCTCGAGTGTGGGACCCTGCCCCACGCAAGAAGTGCTACTTCCACTGCTAGCACCCTTGAAATTGTTGCGCGGTGGGGACAGGGATCTCACAGGGGCTGTTCACAAGTCTTGGTTGGGGGCCATATACACAACTCGGTTACATAATCAAAGGCATTGGAGTTCATCTTTGTTTAATCTTGGGTGAGGCAATCCCTGTGCACATGTGTGATGTGAGAGTATGTTTGGGATGATGCTCTTTGGAAATTATTATGGATGTGTGGTGTTGATGTGATTTTGGCTTTGTGGTTGTGCCTATTCAATTCCAAACCTTGTAAAATTCACTTAATCCCTGTGTGTGTGTGTGTGAGGGGGGGTGTTGTGTGAATGCACTCTCTTAGTATATCCACTTATGGGCATCATTGGAATTGGGTTTCAAGTTAATAGGGTAAGGTCAATCTCAAGGAGAGAAAGGTTTAACATAAGCCACATCTCATTGAACACTCACAACAATCAAAGTGTTATATGATGTATTAGTTATGTGGGGGTAGTCAAAAGATTTACACCATGATTATCTCTCTTGTACTGAAACCAAGGCTACAACAACTGTAGGCTTTCCACTAAACATTGTAGGTTCTTTTTGCACATTGACTATGAGTGGTTTGTCTTACTTTAATTATCAGTAGGGTTAGGTGATGTTTATATTACTAGGGATCTTCTAGACTAGGTAATTGATGCAAAAATAGTAAAGGAAGAAGATGTGGATAGTAACTGACTTTATGTGGATGTTTTGTGTCTTTTGGTAAGCAAAGTCATGTATCTACCTCATGGTTGTACCTAGCAATGGTTTTTTTTGTATAAAATCAAGTTTCTTGTTATATATCAATAGTGTTTATCTTCCTTGGGATGGCTATGGTGATGGGTTGGTTGGTCGTTATTATCATAGGAATTTTGATGTAAGAGTTGTGGTTTTGTTCCATTCAAGTGTGCCAGTGGCTTGCCTGTGACTTGGGTGTATACTTACCCAATATCTAGCATTATACCATATGTGCTTATTTGGAATAAAATTAGTGTGAAATCTTCTTCTTTGGGAGGTTTATGTTTTTTTAGTAGGGGTTGTTCATGGTTGATTTGGGGTTCAACAAAGAGTCTTAGGGTGTTCCTCTCATATGTTCTAAGGGTTGAGGGTTGACATAGAGGAGTTGTAGAGGCAAAGACCGATTGCTACTCACATCCTTTTGGTGCCCCCACTGAGGAACCTATTTCAAGAACCTTTGGTTTGTCAATTGTGCTAATATGGTTCAAGATTTCCCACTTTTCCATGGGTTGCCAGGGTTGCCGCATGAAGATGTAAAAAAATTTGTGGAGCTATTGGAAATCACTTGCTTGATAAAAAATAGGCAAAGGGGATGTAGGAAAAGTGATGGGTAGTGAGAGGAGATCTTTTGAAGAGATAGAGGAATTCCTTAAACCAAAAAAGAATGTAAAGATGTATTTTTCTAACAAAATGTTCAGTTCTAATTGTATTTTAGTGGAACAACATCAATATAAAACCATCTTGCAAGAGTTTCCTAATCTCTTCATCACATCATATGAAGACGTTCGAGGCTTCTAAGGAGAGAGTATTCATATAGAACTCAAGGAAGGTGCCAAGCTAGTGTGCCAAAGGCTGAGGCATGTGGGGGAAGGTCAACAAGATGCATTAAAGGACAAAGTGGAAAAGTTGTTGAAGGCCAACTTTATCTACCTAGTCACAACTTTTGAATGGGTGAGTCCATCCAACCAAAGAAGGATGGACAATGGAGAATTTGTGTGGACTACAAGACACTTAATGTAGCTATCTACAAAAAGAGACCACTATCTTCTTCTTTATATAGATGGAGAATTTGTGTGGACTATAAGACACTTAATGTAGCTATCTACAAAAAGAGACCACTATCTTCTTCCTTATATAGATGGAGAATTTGTGTGGACTACAAGACACTTAATGTAGCTATCTACAAAAAGAGACCACTATCTTCTTCCTTATATAGATGAAGTTTTGGATTGAGTGTAGCAAGTCATGAAAGATATAGTATTTGTGATGGTTATTCAGGGTATTTTCAACTTCAAATTTCTCATGAGGATCAAAAGAAAACCACCTTCATAACCCCTTGGGGGTGTTTCTGCTATTGAGTACAAAGTGTTACCTTTTGGTTTGATGAATGGGCCCTCACCTTTTCAAAGGAGGATTAATGTTGTGTTTGCACCTTATCTTGGAAAGTTCATCAAAGTTTTCATTGATGACATTTGCATATACAATAGTAGAATTTTGCATTGTGAAAAGCTACGTCTTGCATTTGAAATATTGGATAGGAATAGTGGTAAACTTAACCCAAAAAAATGTTTCCTTTCTCAACATAAAGTCAAGTTGCTTGGACATGTTATTTAAAAAAATGGTATTGAAGCAATTGACGACAACGTGAAGACTTTAGTGCTTCTACCTCCTCCTAAAGATGCAAAGCAATTAATGCTTTTATTCACAAGGTCAAGTATATGGGAAGATTTATTCCTTTGGCCTCTCAAGCCTTGTATCCTCTCAAAAAGTTTATCAAGCATGAACCTTTAAAGTGGACTTCTGAATGTGAAGAGGTTTTCAACAAGGTCAAAGAGGTGCTTTGTAGCCTTTCATCTATGCAAGATCCTGATTGGGGCAAAGTGTTTTATGTAAATCCTTCAATAGGTGCTGATGTTGTGGGAGCAGTCTTACTCCAAAAAGGAAAAGGAAGTCTTTACATGAAGCCTATTTACTATGCAACCAGAGTGAAAGCTACAGTAAAAAAAGGCTATAGTGAAGTAGAGTAGGTAATGATTAGTGTGATATTTGCTTGTAGAAGGTTTCGACATTATCTTCTTCCAAAGCCTTTTGTGTTCTTAACAATCTATTCTTTACTTCCTCAACTTATAAACAATGTGGTTTTGTCCAAAATAATGATAAAGTGGGTTATAGAATTGCAAGAGTTCTAATATTCTTTCTTAGTAGAGGAGTCAACTAGAGCTACTTTTGTTGGTATACTCACTTATATATGGAGGACCCTATTTATCATAAACAAGTGGAACCAAGGATGGAAGAAGTTGAGGATGCAAAGATATAGGATGCTTTCACCATTTTTTTTATGGTTCTTACAAGAATGCTCATCCACAAAGCTTCGGGAGTGGTTATTTTATATGACCCTGGAGGGAACGGAGTGAAATAGTGTATTGTACTGTGAAAGGAACAACCACATTGCAAAAACGTGCTTCTACAACACTTGGAACATGAATCTGAGAGTGGTGGAAAGGCAAAAATAGCAAGCATGAGCCATCAACAAGGTTGCCACAGGACCTCAAATCAACAGACCATATGGAAGAGGAGGTGGAAGATTTGTCCAAGGAGCTTATTTCTACTGCAATGGTTTAGGGAACAAACAAAATGATTGCCCCACATTTCGGCATCACCAGCAGGAACTGCAAGAGGCAAGGCCACAAAGGGAGGCAAACCCAACAGTAAATGATGCAGCTGTTAATATGATAAAAGCAAACCATGGGGCAAGAAGAGAAAAGCCACGAGAAGTGATGGCCGTGACAAGATCACAAGGGCAAGCTTGCCAAGATGCTGATAGGCCATAATGCCAAACTTGAACAAAAGCACAAGCCAAAATAGTGGACAAGATAGCAAAGAGGGTCTGTGAACAAATCACCAAGCTGGTGCAAAGTGAACAAGGAATGGTGGTGTGAGGATAATGCATGAAATCTTGGTCCATGAATATTTGGAAGAAAATACAGACAAGACAAACCTAATCAAGAAGAGAGAAGAAATTGAAGCTAGAAAGAAGCCGGTGTGCAATGGGAGAGAAATCGGAGGAAAGATGCCAAAGTGCCAACTAGGGCCTATTAACAGCCCAGAGTAGCGGAAGTGTCACAAGAAAAGAAATGGAGGAAAATATGGAAACCATCCGGATAGGAAAATATGGAAACCATCTGGATAGGAAAATATGGAAACCATCTGGATAGGAAAGCTGACAAGGGAGAGTCAGGAAAAGAAAGAAGCAAACCAGAAGCTACTTTAGGCCATTGTAACCAAATGAGAAACTAGCACAGATAGGAACTGGAAAACTCGGGCGGAATTCAAAATGTGGAAATGGTTCAAGATTGTGACACGTCCATTCCGGAAGTGACCATCAAGGTCAAAGGATAGATAATGGAGAGGGTCATTCTGGATGGAGGATCAGGAGTGAACATTATATTAGATAGCCTAGCCAAAAAGCTAGATATCATTGATTTGCAGCCATTTCCATTCCAAATCCACATGGCTAACTAGAGAAGGGTCTGAACAGTCAGAACAATCAGAGGCGAGTAAATTGAAGTGGCAGGATGCATGTTCACTATAGTGTTCATAGTCCTCAAGATGACAGAGATCAGGTGCATATTCCATGCTATTGGGAAGACCGTGGCTCAGAAGTGGAAGGATAAAGCACAACCAAGATATGGAAAAGATCATGATCTAGAGAGGGAAAAAGAAGGTATGTATCTCAGTGTTGCAAGAAAGAACAAGTTGAATTTGGGACCACTAGCCTCAATTACCTCTGGAAGGGGGAGAAGACGACGAGGAAGAGAAGATCATGAAAGAAAATCTGGATCTACTATCACTATTTGAGGTAGACATAGAAACGATAGTACAGAGATATGATCCAGAGGTCTTGGTGGCTCATTATGAAATGATATTGAATGAAGAAAGCACTCAAGAAGAGGAAGATGACACTTAGGACAATGTGGAAGAATTGTAGGAGGTTGAGAGGCAGGAAAAAGCCATGGTGGCCCTAAAGTAGGAGGAAGTCGAGATCAAGAAAAGGAACATTAGAGTTCAAGAATATGATCTTGAAGAGGTGAAGCTAGGGGACGATCAATAGCCCAAGACAGTCAGAATTAGTGCCAAGCTGAATCAGGAGTTCAGAGAGAGGGAGGCTCTTGGATTTACTAAACTCCTACAAAGATGTATTTTCCCGAAACAATTCTGACATGAAGGCGATTGATCTAAGTTTCTACTAGCATAAAAATAACCTGAAAGAGGATTCAACTCCAACTAGGAAGAGGTGAATGAAGAGATTGACAAATTGTTAAAGGTAGGGTTCATCTATCATGTGGATAGGGTTCATCTATCATGTGGATAGGGTTCATCTATCATGTGAATAGGGTTCATCTATCATGTGGATAGGGTGGAATGGCTGCCACACCGATAGTCATTATTCTAAAAAACAATGCAAAGCTAAGGGTATGTATTGACTATCGCAAGATGAATGCTTCCACTATATCAGACCTGTTCCCATTTCCATTCATGATTCCTTTTATTGAATACAGTAGTAGCTAGGAATGAAACATACTCTTTCCTAGATGGGTTTAGTGGGTACAACCAGGTATGAATGGACTCAAAAGATAAAGAAAAGAAAACTTTTATGATATAATGGAGGGTGTTTTGCCTCCAATGTCATGACCTTTGGGCTAAAAAATGCTCTTGCCACATTCCAAAGGATGGTCCATGAAATATTCTATGAATTTTTGACCTTCTTCATGAGGGTGTTTGTGGATGACTTTAGTGTCTTCGGGAAGAAGGAAGACCACATCACACCTCACAATGTGCCTGGGACAAGTGTAAAAAGGCGAGACTGCACCTAAATCCAGTAAAGTGCACCTTTGTTGGTGACAACTGGATCCCTCCTAGGACACATTGTATCTAAAAAAGGATTAGCAGTGGATCCGACCAAGGTTGCAATCATTGTGAAGCTCAAACTGCCCAAGAATGCAAAAGAATTGGTAAGATTACTTGGTCTAATCAAGTGGCACAATAGGTTCATGAGGCTCCTGGGAAAATGTGACCATACCCCTGTACAACTTGATAGTGAAGGATACAGAATATGCATGGTTAGAATCCTATCAGGAGGCATTTTGGAATCTCAAACGGATCCTGTCTGTAGCACCCATCCTCTACCAATCAAATTTTGACTTAGTGTTTCATGTATTTGTTGATGCACCCATCCTTCTATTTGTGGATTTTGCAATTGGCAATGCCTTGATGCAGTAATCACTAGAGGACTGGTTCAGACCAGTTTACTATGAAAGTAGAAGGCTATCTAGACCAGAAAGGAACTACTGTACTATAGAAAAGGAGTTACTAGGAATTATCTACTCCATCAAGAAGTTCAGACACTATATGTTGGGGAAGGTGTTTGAGTTCCATGTAGATCACAAAGTACTATTGTACCTAGTGAATAAGCTAGACCTGGCAGACAGGGTGTTTGAGATCCATGTAGATCACAAAGTACTATTGTACCTAGTGAATAAGCTAGACCTGGCAGGAAAATGAGCTAGATGGATGCTTTTACTCAAGAATTCAAGTTCACCATTAGGCGCATCCGCCATGGAAACAAACATCCAGGCAGATTTCCTATCAAGATTGGAGATAGGTGAAGATCCAAAAGGGGTGGATGATGACTTTCTAGATGCGCAACTCTTCCTGATAGATGAAAAAAAACTAAGCTGGTATGATGAAATGCTAGAGTTCCTATTAGACTTGTCCTTTTTGGAGTACATGTCCAGAGATCAGAGAAAGATTGACTCTCTGGAGCAAATCGTTCATGGTAGTAGCAAGGCAGCTCTACAAGATGGGCATCAATCAAGGTGTGTCCATGATGAACAAAAGGCTCTTATTGTAGAATCACACTGAGGAATAAGCAGAGGGAATTTTCCCAGAGAGGTCACTAGTAGAAAAGTGTTCCAAGTAAGACTGTGGTGGAAAACTACATTAAAAGATGTACACAAGTTCACAAAATAGTGCGACCTGTGTTAGAGCTTGGGACCAAATGCTGTAGCAGACAGAATGTCTCATAACCCAATTCTACCACTCGAGCCATTCCAAAAGTGGGGTGTAGACTTTGTCAGCCCATTTGAACCAGTTGCTCAAAGGACAAGAAACAAATACATTTTTGGTGGCCATGGATTACTGTACAAAATGGGTGGAGGCCAAGGCCCTTAAAGACTGCAAGGCATCATCTATAGTAGCAAAGTTTCTTTATGAAGCTATAATGACAAGATTAGGATGCCCAATAGAGATAGTTCGTGACCAAGCTATAATGACAAGATTAGGATGCCCAATAGAGATAGTTCGTGACCAAGGGAGCCACTTCATCAATGATGTAATCAAGAAGTTGATAGATTAGCACATGATAATACAAAAGAAGTTGACAGTCTACTACCCGTAAGCCAATGGGAAAGCAAAGTCCACCACCAATAAGATCTTTAAAGGGAATCCTAATTAATACAGTAAATGAGAACATGAATGATTGGGACACAAAGTTGCACTCAACATGATGGGCATTTTGAATAGATTATAAGAACGCAATAGGACTTACACCCTTTAGCATGGTGTATGGACTAGAAGCAGTAGTGCCCATGTAGTTCCTTACATAGAGTCTTAGGATAGCAATTGTAGAAAGGCTCTCTCCAGAAGAATCATAGGTGCATAAGATCAAACAACTCAAGCTGGATGAAAGGAGACTACACTGTGCTTGGACAGTAGAAATTGTACAAAAGAGAAGGAAGTTGCAAGTGGATAGGAACACAAAGTTCAAGATCTTTGAGAAAAGAGATGTTGTCGTGTTGTTCCCATCAAGAATGGGACCCCACCCAGGAAAATTGAAAATGAGATGGACAGGCCCATACAGAATTGTTAGGAAATCGGGGAGAAGAACTTTTGAACTAGTGAATCTGGATGGTGAAAAAACTCAAGAAGTTGGTAAATGGGTATAGGCTGAAGCCGATGGCATACCCTCTTCGATTACTATTTAAACCTCCCTAACACTAACTCATGTGATCAAACCCTATTCATGCTCTATTATGGAAATATGCTAGATGAAGGAAAAGGTTTTCCAGAAGGAAATAAGGATCTTGATCTAGAGATATTTCAGGAACTAGACTCCGAGTCTAGCCAGCATGACATGATTTCAAATAAATTAAAAATGGTAAAGGAAATAGCCCAAAAATATACTTCCCATATGTAAATATGATAACAGTATGTACATATAACGAGGCACCAAGTGGCATTAGCATGGTGTAGGAGGGGAAGTCTAGGCACCACAAAAAAGTGTGCATGGATGTGAAGAAAAACCTATCACGTCACCATCGCCTATTCTTGGCCTGACCATTAATGACCTTGTAAATAGTGCGATAGGCACTGATGGTAGGATAACGAGGAGGATCAGGGGGCAATCATGAAAATATGAAGTAGTTATGGCCACACTAGGGGAAGGTTTACCTCACAAGACAACGACCGAGAAATGCCTCTCCATCAGAGGCTTAGTTTCCAAATCACCTTTCAAAAATTCTCTACTACTACCCTGCACGCGTAACCCTCTCTCAGCTAAACTCTACTCTTTTCCCTGCCTTCTGTCGCTTAGCCCCAGCATACCTGAAGCAAAAAACATGGTGTTAGAATTTGAGCCCCTTTCCTCCACTGTGTTTAAGGAAGTGGATAAGCATTCACAATTGTTGGAGAGGATGGGATTGAAGGAGTTTGCTAAGCTGCCCTAGGAGGAACTCCAATAGAACTACAAAGCCATGGAGTAGCTATGGAAATCAAACACCATCACACTCCTATCGGGAAAGAAGAGGGTGTTCAATCCCCTCCATGTGACCAAAGTCTTCAAACCACCGGGGCTAAAGGGGAAGGGGAGGTTAAGCTAGCGGATGAAGAAGATCTGATAAAGGAGTACGGACCTCTAGAAGGTAAGGCAAAATAATTTAAAATTACAAGAATGCAAGATGAGGACTGGCAGAAGCATATGCACTTTGTGGTGAAGACCATCCATCTCAACCATACGCCATACTACATGTCAAGAAAAGCAATCGGATTGGTGAAGGCAGTTGAGGCGAGAACAAAGGTGGCTTGGGCTGAGGTGCTATACAACAATCTAAAGGATTAGATTGGGAAAGTCAGCCACCCAAACACTAAGACAAAGATTGGCCCTTACCTAAGAACACTTTTGAAAGCATAAACAGGATCCAGAAAAGATGAGGAGAGCCAAAAGGAGGAGGCAAGATACAAAGAAGACACAGGGCGTAAGGAGGATGTAGTTACAAAGCCCCAACAAGAGGGGAGTTCTGGACAAAGCAGTGTCTGGAAAGAAGAGAATTTGAATTTGGAGAGAAGGAGAAAGACAAAACATCAGAAGAAAGAAGTAGCAAGTAGCTCAAGGAGGACTTTACCGAAATTGGCAAGTCCATTCTTTCAAAGAACCTGGAGAAGCAGCAAAGCAAGAAACCTCAACCACAGAATGCTTACATCTCAAACAAGCATAGCAGGAAATCGCAAACAAAGAACGGTTGCACCTTGAACAAGTGTAGTAGATAATCATCGTCACTCACTGAACCTCTTCACCTTGAACAAGCACAAGCTAAGCCCCCTGCACCCTGTCTTGCAAGTTTTTTGGAGTCCATTGAAACAGTTTGGGTGCAGAGATGCCTCAACTATCTAAAAAGGTGTAGGACAAATGGATTAAAGGAAATAACCAAGCTACATGAGTTCATCATCTAGATAATGAAAATCCAATAGGAACCCCTACAGGAAGAGATTAACAAAAGAAGGACAGAAGCAGGCTGGATGGACAAAATGCAAAGGTAGATGCTAAGCTTTCAAAAAATAAAAGAAGGCTGGACGGACAAAATACAAAGGCAAATGCTAAGTCTCCAAAAAAAAAGAAGAAACAAAAAAGGAGATGGTGAGATGATAAAAGAGGCCCTGGCTCAAGAGACAAACAGGCAGTCGAAGGATGAATTAGACAAGACCCTAGAAAGCCAAGCAAGGGATGAAGGCCAAATCCTCCTACTCAGAGAAGAACACATTAATATTATAAGAGAGGTGTAGGATAGGGTGGATGATGACAAGGTGGATCTAGTCAAGGCAGAAGCTAGATTAGAAGTTTTAGATGTGGAAAAATTTCGAGAGGTGTACGAGAGCTAGAGGCGAAGAAAATGGAACAATGGGAAAGCCATACAATTGAAGAGGTGTGGGGAGGATATCCAAATAAGTTGACAGTGGTGGCAATGCAAGCCCCTAGGCAGATGGTTCCTAAACTTAAGACAAGAATTCAAATAGAGGACCCAAAAATCCTAACATAGCAAAACTAACAGGATCAGGGACACAAAGTGATGTGGGAACCCTTGAACATAGCCAAGGGGGCAAGGAGGCAAGACACATCAGGGAAGGTGCCAGCAAAGAAAAGGACATGCAAGTGCAAAACAAGCACTTGAAAGTGGAGCTAGAAGTCTAGAAAAAACGGTTCACTCTTCTGAAGGGTGATGGGAAGAAACCAAGCAGTCTAAGGTGAAGGGGAACAAGCTGGTGCTATACAAAGGGTCATCCACATGGACCTAAACCTGACAATGAGATGCCAGAGCATGCTTGGGAGGCCATAAAGAAGCTAGAAGAAAGGGCTAGCGATGATGTTGCTCTTAGGTTTAAAATCGAAGAACTAGATGATCTAGTGGAGGAATACAAGGAGCAACAAAGGCAAGATGGGTTGACCATAAAGGCCCTTAAGAGAAGGAGTTAGGATCTACAACCCCTACCAAGAACATGAGAGCAAAAAGAGGAAGAATGATGTGCAAATAAAGAAAAAATGATTGAAGAATTCCAAGGATGGGTGAAAAGGGAGAAAAGGAAAAAAGAAGCACTATAGCAAAGACCCCAGGAGGAGAGGGGACAAAGACTCCAGGAGGAGAGGGGACAAAAGAGCACAAGTGTGTGGAAACAGACAGTCCTCAACCACTATAGCACATCAGGGGCATAGTAGTGTTTATTTTATCGAGATGTCAGGGATTCCATTCGCTAATGATGAGCAGCTCTTCTAGCATCGAATTTTTGTTGCTCCATAGAACTTATAGCAACACAATTTTGCTACTGGTGGGGTAGTGCCTGTAGTAGTGAGATTTTGATGCTATACTGTAATTTCCCTGCTATACATCAAAAATAGCAGCGACATTATGCTACTATTTTTGCTGCATGAAATTCTAGAGAGTTGTTGGATGCTGAATTTTAAAAATACATGTCACATACACATAGAAAATAATGTATAGTTAAAAAAAACCATTCATTAGAACCCTTGGAGCCATGTTTCTAGCAAAAAAAAAGATAGTTAAAAACTTTTGAGAACCGAAACAAAGTCAAGATCATGAATCTATCCCATCTTGTAATAAATCCATTTGTGTTTCTTCATCAATGTCTATATCTAATGGAAGCTCAATGAAAATATGGGGTTCCATATCACTATCAATATCACTATCATGATCTAATGAAGCTATGTCATGATTGATAGGTGACTCATCATCTTCTTTGGATTGATGTTCCTTATGATCTTGATCGATCCCCTCCAGAATGTTTTCTTAGTCATCTTCTTCCAATGAGCCAATTTGAGGTAGTACTTGCACCTCATCCAGAGATTTGACCTCCACATCTTGATCTTGAACGATATGCTTTGAATGAGGGAAAACTTGTATAACATACTACCACTTTGGATCAATTCGATTAGCGTGAAACACAACCTAATATCATAAAGCAAAGGGGTTACACTTTTATTATACTACATCATAATTTAATTTGGGATTGGTTGGGTTACTAACCTATTGACAGTGTTGAGGTAGTACAAAAGTATCTTTCTCATCATTCCAAAACTTGGTGGAATCAATTTGAAAGAACCCATTTGGATTTTTCTTCACGGTTGCTTTAGCACCTCTATATATCACCTTGAACCATTTGATATCAAAGATGAATAGACTAAATTCTCTAAATCCTGTTGAAATATACAAGTGAATAGGGTGTGTGCGGGAACAAGCCCTTGGTTAGAGGCTATAAAAGAGGATGTGTAAATGTGAAAGAACCTGTGAAAAGGTGAGAAGAATCTACTGGGAGAGAATAAAGGGTAGCATGAGAAGATTTAGAAAGTGTGGAGATATTCTGGGAAAAGTGAAGAGGTGGAGATATTCTGGGAGAGTTGGAGTGAATCAAGGAAAAATCAGTGGGATTTGATGCTTGGATGTAAACTCTATAAATTGAGGCATTGGCCTAATGAGAATTTGCTGGTTTTTGATTATCCATGCCTACATTAAGCTTTTTTATTAATTACTCACTAATTACATCTTAATTACTCACTAATTATATCTTAATTATTTGCTAATTACTCACTAATTACATCTTAATTATTTGCTAATTACTCACTAATTACATCTTAATTATTTGCTAATCACTTTGTTAATGATGTTGATTCTAGTATTTGATCCACCATAGCTCATCACATTGCTCTAATTTCAACATGGTATCAGAGCCATGCCTAGAATCCATTTATGAGCCCATTATCTAATTAATTAGGATTAGTAGATAATTAGAAATTAATCAAATTTTTAGTTATTTTTCAACTCACCTCTGCACCCCCAGCCAGTGGTGGAGGAGCTCCCTCTCCTTGCACACATCAAATTAGCCCAAACCATTCTAGTACAACATAGCCAACTCATTGCTACTTAAGCTCATCAAATCAGCGCAGCAAACCGCCCGACGGGTTTAGGAGAAATCGTGAATTTAGCAGGCGCCTATTTTTGGGAGAAAATTTGAGATCTTCACTTCCACAGTTCAAATGGGTCTAATTCCTCTTAGCCCCAAGTGTTTTCAAGCATGATCTACAAGCTGGTAAAGTCAGAATTCAATTTGATCAAGTCTACAGTGAGATCCAAGCTCTTCATCAAATCTGTAGGTGACTTTGGTAAAATAGAGATTAAGCATTCAATATTTGGTCAAATCTTGTGTTTCTTGGCTTAATCCTCTACTAGACTCATTGCTATTGATGTCTTTGAAAGCATTTGAGATCATTTGAAGTCTAAGGCACCAGATCTAGACTCCCTGCATACTCTGTTTTTTGCACACAAAACGGAGGATTAATTTGCTAATCAATGATTAATCAATGCTAATCGCTGTATTTTGGTACAATTGAGGGTTCAAATTAACCATTAGGTATTTGATACAGATCCTTATAACTTCAAATTGCAATTCAGAGTTGGTTTGATACTCCAACCATTCCGTACAAATTGGTTACCCTTGATTTAATGTAATTTCTGGTAAAATTATGCTGATAAATTTGTGATAATCATCATTTTGCATTTAACCCTTGGTTAATGCATGTAAATCTCACTCAAATTTAAGATTATTCACAGATAGAGTTGCATTTGGGAATGTGCATAAGAATGAATGCTATATGCATTATGTATTGGGCACATTACATCAGTGTAAAAATGGGATCAGACACTGCCCAGAATAAGGCAAGAGGTAAGACCACCCGCATAAATTTGGGTTTGCATTGCATAATGATACAAGATAAACATCAAAAGACCAAAAGAACTATTAACAAAACATTGAAACATGTTGCTCACATCATGGAGCAAGAAGACCTGACGGACAAGCTCATGGCCCCAGCCATGAAAGAAGAAGAACATCTTCTTTCATGGCCCCAGCCATGAAAGAAGAAGAACATCTTCTTCCAAGAAGAAGATCCACACCAAGAAGATCTAGAGGAAGCATTGAAGAAAGACATGGACAAGTTGCCCCAAGAAGACTGAAAGAAGAGATGGACGCATGAAGAGATGGACGCATGAAGAGAAGCTACCCCACGACAAGAAGACTGAAGACAAGAGAAGATGTGAGGCTCCAAAGAGTGAGGAGCCATGTGAAAATCTCTAAGAGAGAGAGAGAGAGACCCCACAACCCAATGTAACCTGCCCAAACAAAGTAAAACCACCTCTGCGCCACTGATGATATAGGCCATGTGGTAAATGTATGTGTGAGCACTTTAGTCAAGGTCGTGGGCACTTGTAGTAGCCTTGGACACATAGAGAGAGAGAGAGTGTCAAGGACTATGAGTTTAGGGACTTGAGGCACTAGTCTCGCTGGCTATCAGGTAAGAGGAAAACTTGGTACAGGGTCCAGGTGTGCTAAGATAACTTGAGGGGACGTGTGCTAGACACTGGTCGCGGACTATCAAGTAAAAGGGAAACTTGGTATAGGGTCCAGGTATTCTAGGAGTATTCACTTGAGGGGAGATGTTGAAATATACAAGTGAATAGGGTGTGTGCGGGAACAAGCCCTTGGTTAGAGGTTGTAAAAGAGGATGTGTAAATGTGAAAGAACCTGTGAAAAGGTGAGAAGAATCTACTGGGAGAGAATAAAGGGTAGCATGAGAAGATTTAGGAAGTGTGGAGATATTCTGGGAAAAGTGAAGAGGTGGAGAGAATCAAGCAAAAGAGGTGGAGATATTCTGGGAGAGGTGGAGTGAATCAAGGAGAAATCAGTGGGATTTGATGCTTGGATGTAAACTCTATAAATTGAGGCATTGGCCTAATGAGAATTTACTGATTTTTTATTATCCATGCTTACATTAAGCTATTTGCTAATTACTCACTAATTATATCTTAATTATTTGCTAATCACTTTGTTAATGATGTTGATTCTAGTATTTGATCCACCATAGCTCATCACATTGCTCTAATTTCAACAAATCCAACCTCAAGAATATCTTGAACAGTTTCACAATACTTAAGATTGTCCTCGATGACATTGGTATCATGTCTACTACTAGCTCGAATTTCTTGCTCAAAAGTTACCATCACACCACAATTAAATGTGTTTCTTTTAGAATCCACATTCTCCGTGTGAAAGTGCCTTCCGTCTGACCATGTTGCATGATATAGATTGTACTAACATTAAACAAAAGCATTACATTTAGTATAGTGCATTAAACAAGGTATATATGTGAGATAGAGATGAAGAATGTACTTACTTTTGAGGGTCACATCCTCTTGCATACTCATGCTCTTCTCTTGTGATCATCTCTCCATTTTGGGATGCCATAGATATTGCCATACAAAGCCATTCTATATTGATCACATTTGGTAGAGATTCCAAGCTAGGCAGAAATGGCAAGCATCTATTTGCTCTTCTGAAAGCTCTTCTCTCATCCTTTCATCTATTGATTTCATCCTTGTATCTCCCAATCCACTTCTCCATGATGGGACTATTTAGAATGCAGAATGTATTCACCTTGTCGCGTAATGCTTCATCCAGTCTTCATTGCCTTCCTTTTTCTTGAGGCACATTTAGTCATCCTCCTCATTGCTCCACAATTGTGGCATGGAAGGATCTATATGAGATAGATGTTTTGAGATATACACAAGAGAATCTTGCATCAACCATCTCTCTGCCATGCTTGCTTCTTGCCTTTCTCTTTGTACCATAAAGTCCTTTAAGGTTTTCATGAACCTTTCAAGAAAAAACATCCATCGAACATGAACAACACCACACAATGCTAGTTCATCAACCAAATGCACCACAAGATGCAATTGGCTAGTGAGAATTGTTTTAGGAAAGTTTTCCTCGATCATACACATTGCCTCAATAGCATTGAGACAAGCCATCTCAATGGATGTAGGATCTATCTTCTTTAAGGATATGTACCACATAGCAATCATGTGTACTATTTACCAATACATAACTTGTGAGCGTATGAGAATACCAAATAAGAAATATAACTTTGTGAATTGAAGATAAGATTCATACCTCACCAAGCTTCCCATTTTGCAAATAACCTCTCTCACCTTCTTGTCTCTAGGACCAACTATGGAAGGGTGGTTGCAAGATCAGGGTGCCTAGTTTTGTCCACTCAGGCACCCTGTAAACAATTAAAAAAAAGGCATTTGTTTACCTTTAGTGAAATCTCTCCTAGCTAATGAAGGAATTTCCTTTCAAGTTCTTTTGTTCGAACATCACATGCAAAGTTGGGAATATAGTTGCATAATTTGATTAGGCATTAGATAGTGGAAAGTCCTCATTTCTTTAGGTACAAAGTAAATGTATACACCCTGTCCCAAATTTGGATTGATTCTATAAAATTCTAATATCTTTTACATATAAACTCATATGAGATTCCCACTTTGGACCTTAGATCTTCACATAATATAGAGCTTAACTTGATTTTTTGTGAAAATTTTAAGTCATTTGTCTATTCTCTTCAAATATTTCAAGGTCTTTAAAGTGATATAATATATGCCACTTTTTGTACCCATAATAACTACCACTTAAATTGCTCAATATTGAAGATCAAAAGAGTGGTAGGTAGTAAGACATTAGTAGAATGTGGTGGTTAGTCAAAATTGCAAATCCAATGGTTAGATTTTTAATAATATTTTTTTCTAAAATTCTTCTAGGGTATCTGAAGGCCAGAAAATATTAATAATCTAATTAGTAAAATTACATTTTTGATGTAAATCATCTAAAAACTATAGAGACTAGTGTACTTGTAATGGTGTATCTATGGAAAAAAAACTGGATCACTCTAAGTATGGAAATGTCATTTTTAATCATTTTATCATAATTTTTATTAATTGAAGTAATTTATATTAATTTACATCATATTGGACTAATTTGAGTGCATGTCTATTTTCTATTAGTTACTTGATCTTATTTGAAGTACCTTTCCCCCCCAAATTTTCTCTCCAAGCATTGTCCTAGTTCAGCATAAATTGGACAAAATGGGACACCCTGATCTTGCAACAACCCAGAAATTGGAAGAATAAACTATGCATAGGAAAAAATGGAAGTTAGTATATGAGCTTACAAATTATGTACCACAAAGAGAAAATGAATTTATTGGCCTTGAAACGTCATGTACTTTGATACCTCGCCATAGTGTCTCAAGCTCCTCAATCAGAGGCTCAAGGTACACATTCATGTTCGCCACCTTATACTTCTCTGGTACAAGGAGAGTAAGCATGATATGACCTTTCTTGATTGCCACACACGGAGGGAGGTTGTAAATCACCAATTCAATAAGCCAAGTAGACCATGATGTGGACTTGAAGCCAAATGGGTTAACGTCATCCCATGCCCAAGCCAAGACATAAGTGACGAGGCTCATCTGTAAACTCTAGCCATTGATGCTCTACATTTTGCCATGCCGATGAATCAGCTACGATGCTCATGATGCCATCGGTCGCGTGATGAGTAGCATGCCATGTCATGAGTTCTATAATCCCCTTACATTTA
The DNA here is from genome assembly GCF_041138505.1 of Cibotium barometz. Classification (NCBI taxonomy): domain Eukaryota; kingdom Viridiplantae; phylum Streptophyta; class Polypodiopsida; order Cyatheales; family Cibotiaceae; genus Cibotium; species Cibotium barometz. The sequence continues at coordinate 54,228,239 of NC_141049.1, read as the reverse complement.
AACATGTGTTGGATGCAAGGAATGATAGGGAAGTGTCTCAAAACCTTTCGGGAAACTTTATCTCCTTGGCAGATCATCCCTATAGTGGCTCTTTCCACATTGTAGACATTGTGTTGCATCTTTATTAACCCCTCTAAATAGTATGCAATCATTGGGACATGCATGTATTTTGTTTAATCCATACCTAGCATAGAGAGTATTTTACCACACTCGTCTCGTGAGTTCGGTAATAGATTTTGAGGGGAAAGAATCTTCTTGAGAAGCCTGCAATAAAACATAAGAAATTATATGTCAAAATATTAACAAAGAGAGTATATAGAACATGAAACATTTTCTATTTGAGAGAGTAGAATGAGGCAGTCTTACTGAAGAAGACTTGTGACACTTGCATCACCCCATCCATAAGTTGTTGTAAGTTCAATAGCTCCAAGTTTTCTCGTAGTGTGGAGTATGAACTTCCCTCATACAAAGGGGTGCTTGTCTCTCTATGCAAGGTTTCCTCCTCTTGTGAGATTGGAGCTTGCTCACTATCATCTATGACCTCCCATCCAAAGAAGTCATTCACCATGTCATCCATGATGAGATTCTCTTCCTCCTCATGTGGAAATGGTGGAGGCATCTCATTCATTGGTTGGGAAAGATGAGTCTCAACCATGCTTTCCATATGAAGCCTTGCCACCTTCCACACTCTACCCGATGTCATCGAATGGTGTGGCATGTTACTACCTAGCACTCTCCTAGTATGGTTCTCCTCCATGTCATCATCCACACTTGGTCGTGCCACTGCCACATGAAGTCCATATGTCCGGACATGCTCAATTGTTATATGGTGTTGTCGTATATGCTGGCCCTTGTATCGATCACACACACAATGATTTTTTTCTCTCAACCATGCCTTGGAACCAACTTTTGGCCCTTGATGATCACTGTTAGACATCTTTAACCTGGCCAAAACTAATTTAGGGTTCATTCAAAACACCAACATTGAGAACTGTAAGTTACATAAAATTACCCAGGGTTTCATTGCTACATAAAAAACATAGCAGCGAACCTAGCACCAAAATTTTGTTGCTGAGTAATGATGTCAGGCATTTTTTTGAGAGGTATTTTGGGCTTGTGTACATATGGATACATGGCATGTGTGAAGAGTTTGGCTTTGAATGCATTGGCAGGTGTACAGGGTGGACGGTTTTGTTTTGAGCTTGTGCAGGCCTGTCCGGAGCGTGGTCTATTGGAGGTCCGCTGGCAATCAAAGATAAAGGGTCAATGTTGCCTTGAGCTTTGGTGTGAAAAGGAGGCTGTGAGGCCATCTTCTAGGCCTTAGAAGAAAAAAAAAATTGACGTGGCCCATAAAAAAAATAATATTGACATGGCCCATAAAATAAAGACCACGTGGAGGTTTCTTGGGTTGCCAACGTGACATTCTGGAGGCTGGCGAAAGAAGCGAAGGGTGGCCGCCTTGCTGGAGTCGGCCTGGAGATAAAAGATGCCATCGCCTTGTTTTGTTTTTGGGGGCTCTGGTCATTTAGCGCAGAGGCAAGGGAGCTGCCGCCTTCGAGGTGTTCTGGAAAGTTGGCTAGAGGAGGTGGTCAGCGAAGGGAGACGTGCTGGTGTTGACGGGAGCCTCCATTGTGAAGAGTAGCGAAGAGGGCTTGTGAAGGCGCAGCCGTTGAAGAGTGACAGGCTGGTGTCAAAGGTGACAAGCTGGAGTGGGTAGCTGCTTGTGTAGGCGTGCAGAGAAGGCCGCCAGAGTGTGAGGGTCGAGGAAGAATCGCCTTACAGAGGCACTGGGAGCGTGCTGGTGAAGAGCGTGGTCGTCTCGTGGAAGAGAAGACGCTCTGGGGAGCGTGGAGCGCAGCCGTGTGTGGGAGAGGAGAGCCAACGGAAAAGGGGTTGCCGCCTTGTACGTGGAAAAGGTTGGCAGGTAAGCGTGGTCGCCAAGGAGATGCTGGGGCTGGTTGTGAAAAGGCGCTATAGTGGCTTCGAAAGCAAAGGGAAGCGTGTGTGGAAGGCTGGCGACGACTGAGAGGAGGTCGCCTAGAAGACAGGGCTGTGGACAAGTGATCGTGCAGAGGCTGGTGGGGCTGATAGCACGTCAAAGACACAGACAAGGGACAGGTGGTGCTTGGGTTTGTTGCAAGGCTGACACAGGATCAGCACTGAGAGAGAGATGTTTGGGTGCTGGCGACACATACAGAAGTGATGGGCTGCAGAGAGAGTTGAGGGTTAGCTAGTGGGGCGCCCTCTGAAGTGAGAGTGGCCGGGTTGTTTCTGGTGTGATTGGCACAGCAGGCAGGTGAGAAGTTTGCGGTGATTGAGGATGTGGTGTATCCTTGGCAGTGAGACAGGTGAGAGTGTTGATGAGTTCGTGGTTGCAAAGGCTTGGTCATCAGGCGCAAGGTTGAATTCCAGAGGTGGTGTGGCCGTGGTGGAATTCCCTTGGCAGTAAATCCAGGCCTGAGTGTTTGAGTTGTGTGAGTAAGGCTTCTGTGTCGGGAGAAGCTTGTATGAAATGTTTTGACTGGGAATATATTGCTGGGTGTTTATCTTGGTCAATGGTGCCCCTGTTTTGTGCTATCTTTTTGGCGTGGGTGGTGTGGTGAACTGAGAGAAGTCTTCGAGCCGGTGGCTGCTGGTGCCTCCGTTGTGTTTGTATTTCCAAGTTTTGGGAGGTGAAGGGCTATAGAGGCATGGTCTTTTTTTTTTCCACCTCACATTCTTCTAGTGCCCCCACAGAGGATAACTCTGGTGTTGTTCTTTGCCTCCGTTGTGTTTGTATTTCCAAGTTTGGGAGGTGAAGGGATATAGAGGTATGGTCTTTTTTTTTTCCACCTCACATTCTTCTAGTGCCCCCACAGAGGATAACTCTGGTGTTGTTCTTTGCCTAGAAGGGCGTATGTCCCACTGAGTCAGGGATTGTTACAGGTTTTCATAATGTGGTCTTATCCGGAGTGAAAAGATGCAAGGGGGAAGAGAGCTTGAGCTCTTGCAAGCACACACACACACTCACAAAACCCTAATAGAGAACACACAAGGTGAGAGGCTGAAATCTTCTTCTTCTCTACTCAACACTCAACACACCATATACAAGAATAAGAGTACACACTATATGAAAGGTACTCAACCAATACATACACGGGTTCTCTATAGTGTGAACCCGACTAAATGAGCTGGCGCTATAACTATGCCAGTCTCTAGAATGGCTGTCACACAGCCTGTCATCCCACTGGCTGCATATCTCCCATGATCTCACCAACCATGCCAGTGGTGTAAGTGTGGGGCCTATCCCCCAGGCGGGTCATCAGCAGTGGCCCCGCCTCACTAGACGAGCTCGATATCTCAACACTCCCCCTCGAGCTCAACTCCATCTCATGTACACCAAGCGAAGCCCTGAATTTGCGGAGCTTCTCTGTACCCAATGCTTTGGTGAAGATGTCAGCTACCTGATCCTCTGTGCTGACATAAACAAGGTCAAGGTCTCCTGCCAAGACCCTCTCTCTGACGAAGTGGTAGTGGATCTCTATGTGCTTCGTACGAGCATGAAAGACTGGGTTCCTGGCCAACTGTATACTGCTAATGTTGTCACAGAAAATGACAACTTGTCTATCCACTGATAGACCCAAATTTGCAAGTAGCTTTCTCAACCAAGCTACCTCACATGCTGCCATAGCAGCTCCTCTGTACTCGGCCTCCGTACTCGATAGAGCAATCGTAGGCTGCTTCTTGCTGCTCCAAGTCACAGCAGCACTCCCCAAAGAAAACATGAATCCACTGGTAGATCTTCTATCTGAGATACTACCAGCCCAATCAGCATCTGTGTACCCATGTACACATATCTCTGTCCCAGTCTCATAGAATAGTCCACAATGCAAAGTAGACTTCACATACCTCAGTATGTGTCTCACTGCATCCAAATGCGGTCTCCGTGGAACCTGCATAAACTGACTCACCAACCCAACAGCATAGCTCAAATCTGGTCTGGTGATCGTCATGTAGATCAAACTTCCTACTATGCTCCTGTACATAGTAGGATCCTCTAAGATCTCTCCTGAATCTGCACTCAACTTGCCATTCTGATCCAATGGCACAGAAATAGGCTTACAGCCTGTCATACCATACTTGGACAACATGTCCAAGCCATACTGTCTCTGCAGCAGTAATCCAATACCATGTGGTGACCTAATCACCTCAATGCCCAAGAAATATCTGAGCTCCCCTAGATCCTTCATCTCGAACTTCTGTCTAAGCAGGATCTTTACATCAAAGATCTCTGCATCATGGTCCCCTGTAATGATCAAGTCATCTACATAGATGACAACAAGCACAACTCCTCTATCACCATGTCTCACATACAATGAGAAATCAATGAGAAATCTACATTGGCTACATGAAAGCCAATAGTGACAAGATATTCAGAAATCTTGTCAGACCATGCTCTTGGTGCTTGCTTTAAGCCATACAAGGCTTTCTTCAACCTGCAAACATGCTCGGGGTGACCCACATCCTCATATCCAGGTGGCTGCAACATATACACCTCTTCTTGCAAATCCCCATGCAAGAATGAATTCTTTACATCCATCTGATGTAAAGACCATTGCTTTGACGCAGCCACTGCTATCACAACTCTCACCGTTGTCATCTTGGCAACTGGGCTGAAAGTTTCCTCATAATCAATCCCATATGTCTGCGCATATCCTTTGGCTACCAGTCTAGCCTTGTACCTGTTTATGCTTCCATCACTGTTATGTTTAACTTTGTACACCCACTTGCATCCAATGGCTTTCTTGCCTTTAGGCAATTGCACTAAATCCCAAGTCTCATTTCCATATAGTGCATCCATCTCCTCATCCATAGCTTTCTCCCAACACACATTTCCAATAGCCTCATCAATGCATGTGGGCTCAACAACCTGCACAACCTTTGCCATATATGCATAGTGATGTGCCACATAACCATCATATGTAAATCTCTGCACAGGATTTCTCACTCTCCCAGATCTTCGCAGCTTCTCATTCATGGCTTCCATAGCATTCTTTACACCAGGTGTTCTCATAGCTGGGATCCCAAGCTCCTCATATCTGAGCCACTAGACTCTCCATCAACATGAGAATGCCCTGCAGAAATGTCAGGCATACCAAGGGGCTCAACCACTTTCTCTTTTCCTTTACGTGATGTACTAATCACATTTGCAGGGCTGGTATTATGACGCAGCCTGCCACTCCATGGTCTATCAACAGACCCACTAGATGAGGACTCTCCTGGTCCACTCAAAGACTGTGATTGCTGACCTGCATTCTGTGCAACCACACTTCCACTCACATCAGCCCCAACAGCTTCTTTTTCAGCAGCATACCAGCTACTCATCTCATCAAAGACAACATCCCTGCTTACCCTCAACTCACGTGTAGTAGGGTTATAACACTTGTATCCCTTTTGCTCAAGGGAATATCCAATAAACACACATTTTTTTAGCTTTCGGATCTAGCTTAGTTCTCAGCTCATATGGCACATGCACATATGCAATGCATCCAAAGACTTTCAGATGAGACAAATCTGGTTTTCTGCCAGTAAACCTCTCCTCTGGAGTTACATCATGTATGGCTGCAGTTGGAGTCCTGTTCATGATGTATACTGCTGTAGAAACAGCCTCAGCCCAATAGCAATGCGGCATATTCTTCTCTTCCATCAATGCTCACGCAATCTCTGCAATGTGCCTGTTTTTCCGCTCAGCAACTGCATGTAAACTGTCTCCGAATACCATTCTTCTTCAAAAATTCAGAGAACTCATTGGAGAAGTACTCTCCCCCTCCATCTGACCTTAGGCACTTTACATATTTCCCTGTTTGCTTTTCAACCAAAACTCTGAAATTCTGAAAGTGAGTGAACACTTCACTCTTCTCCTTCATGAAATATACCCACACTTTCCTCGTGTGGTCATCAATGAAAGTGACATAGTACCTGTAGCCTCCCATAGACACGGTCTTCGTAGGACCCCATACATCTGAATGCACAACATCTAGTGCATTTCTGCTCGCATATCTATTACGTGGAAACACATGCTTTGTTTGCTTCCCAAATTGGCATGCTTCACAGATTTTATGCATACCTTCCACTTTAAATTTTGGCAGCCCTGTCACAATTCCTTTTGTCTGCATAGACTTCAATCTCTGCACATTTACATGTCCAATTCTTTTATGCCATATGTCTGTGTCTGCAACAACTCCTGAATCATTTGCAAACATCGCAGCACTCATTTCAAGCATGTCTACATTCAATGTAAACATTCTGCCCACTCTGTTGCCTTTTGCAACCAACCTGCACTTGTCTTTAAAATCTTTAACATAACACCCATCAGGGTTAAACCGAACCTGCAAACCTTGCTCAATCATCTGGCCAACTGAAACCAGATTCTTTGTTATGTTCGGTACATGAAGTACATCTGCAAGGTACTTCACCTTGCCATCCTGCATAGACAATGGCACATCTCCCCAATGTGGGCAATTGGATGAGCAGTGTCATCCCCTGTTTCCACAAAACCTGGTCTTTCCGAGTTTTTCATCTCCTTGAACCACTCCCCATGACTTGTCATGTGGTTCAAAGCGCCTGAATCCACATACCATACATTATCTTTTTGTGCTGCATCAACATTTTCAGACATGGCATTCACAACATGCTGCATAACAAACAACCTTTCATTATCCTCATTATTTCTGCTTGAGGATGCATAGTTGTTTTGCTGCACTTTCCCATTTTGCATGTCAGCCTGCTTCTTATAACATTCTGACTGCACATGTCCAGGCTTACCACAATAATAGCATTCACGTGTATCATTATATTGCCTTTGCCAATTTCCATGGCCTCTTTGACTCCCCCTGCCTCTGAATTTGCCTCTTCCACCTGCGTGTTGTTGTTGTTGATTCTGGGACTATTGTTGTTGTTGCTGCTGCTGGCCATAATTCTGATTACCTGTTCGGCCACCTCCTTGACCGCATCCACGGCCTCCTCTACCTCGTCCTCTTCCTGAACTCGTGTAGAAGGCCTGTTGCTCTGAACTGTTTTTGCTTTGTGAAGACTGTTGGCCTTCACCCAAGTTTTTCTCTTCGATAATCAGCATAGACACCAAATCTGTAAAGTTGGGAATGTTATAGACGTCTTAAACGCCTTGTATTGTGGCCCGAGACCACGTAGACAGACTTCCACCTTGTCATCATCATCTACTGACACACCAATAGATGCAAGGGATTCCACAATACCCTTTATCTTCAACGCATAGTCATTCACAGACATGCTCTTTTTCTCCACAGTATGAAGTTCATTCTTCAACTGTATCTTACGTGCCTTGGTATTTGTTTCATAAAGCTTTACCAAGGTGTCCCACGCCTCCTTGGGGGACTTGGCATCCTGAATGTGCCCAATCATGGTGTCCTGTATACTAATGGATAGCCAATACATAACCTTCCTGGCTCCTTGGTTCTAGTCTTTAAACTCTTTCACATCTACAGCAGTAGGATTTATGTCCGGTATCTCCGGTGCCTCTTCATGTTCACCTTCTATGTAGTCCCAATAGCCTTTTCCCATCAGGAAATTTGTCAACCTGAACCTCCAAGCATGGAAGTTATTCTTATCCAGCTTCTCAGCCACAATCTGTGTTATGCCATCATTAGACATCTTGCCAAACACACAATTTTACCAGAAACTGCACTCTGGTTTTTCCTACACAACTGCTGTATTTTCTGCACAGCGGTACTGCAGTCCACTCAAATGTCACAACCAGTGACATTCAATGTGCATACATACACCCAATGGCAAATGTAGACCTCTTTGCAGCACCCACAGTGTCTGCATAGTCAATCTGTCTTCCTGCAGTACTTAAAACAGAGTTCTGCAGAGAATCGATCGAAATCGCCTGCTTTCTGAAAAACGGAGGTCCAGACACGCTCGAAACGCGTTTTCGGCCTAGGAAATGTTGTCCGATAGGACCGTATAGTTGCCCTATAGCTTTACTCCCGCGAAGAAAGCTCCTCAATCAGAGATCGTTGCCGGTGCCTCCCGTAGAGCTCCCGACAAGGGTGTATTCACCAACACAATAGGGAAGAGTAGTTGAAGCTCTTACCCTCGTACCGCTTCCTGTGGTTCTCTTGCTTGTAGCTCAGCCCTTAGCACGAACCAGGCTCTGATACCATGAAAAGATGCAAGGGGGAAGAGAGCTTGAGCTCTTGCAAGCACACACACACACTCACAAAACCCTAATAGAGAACACACAAGGTGAGAGGCTGAAATCTTCTTCTTCTCTACTCAACACTCAACACACCATATACAAGAATAAGAGTACACACTATATAAAAGGTACTCAACCAATACATACACGGGTTCCCTATAGTGTGAACCCGACTAAATGAGCTGGCGCTATAACTATGCCAGTCTCTAGAATGGCTGTCACACAGCCTGTCATCCCACTGGCCGCATATCTCCCATGATCTCACCAACCATGCCAGTGGTGTAAGTGTGGGGCCTATCCCCCAGGCGGATCATCAGTGGCCACCGCCTCACTAGACGAGCTCGATATCTCAACACGGAGTTTCATGGCAGGAAGGGTGAAGATGTGTGTGACTTTTTGGAGCAAATGGTGTTGGCATGCATTAGCAATCATGTTACAGATGAAGAGCAGGTTTTGAAGCTGATAAAGATTTTCTTGAAGGGAGATGCCCGAAGCTGGCTTAAGGATTTTGAAGCACAGGATGCGGCATGTGAGCTACATGGTGTTTTGACCTTGGACAGGTTAAAAGAAGGTGGAGCATTTTCAGTAAGCGCGGAGGATTCTAGTGTGCTTTGGCAGGAGTTGAGCATCTTGAAGTAGGTCCATGGGCAATCACTGATTTTGTGAAGGTATTTTCATGTCTATGGGGTAAGTGGTGTATGACATTAAAGCAGGAAGTTTCTCCTATGTTTCTGAAGAAAAGCTTGTTTATTGATGGTTTGCTACCCCATTTGAAGGTCAGGGTTGAGTTGAAGAATCCCAAGTCATTTGATGATGCAGTTAGGGTTGCTAGGGAAAAGGAAGGCAAGATTTTGAAGCAGATGGAGATGGGTATATATCCGTATGAAGGTGTTGTGTCTGCACAAGGGATATGCATGTAAATTTGGTTGAGGTGGATAAGAGTCCTATGCAAAGTTTGATTAGACAGGAACCTCAAAGGCCTATACAGGTGCAAAGGGGAATGTTCTATATGCCTTCTGATTTTTTTCCAAAGTCTTTAACGCAGGTGAAGGTGGATGAGAAGCAGGTGAAGGAGCAAAGTGAAGATGAGGAGTTGCTAGTGGATTCTTCTTTGGGTTTGGACGTCATGGCTGTTCATGATAGTGATTTGGAATGTTCTAGTGAAGATCATTTGCATTTGGATCTGGATGATATGCATGCACAGGGAAGTAAAGAGGATGATGCCTTGGGATTGGCTGATGATAAGAAGGAAGAGGAGCTAGATACAGGATGCTTTGAGGATGATTCTTTGCCAGATTCTACAAGGGAGGAGGATGGGGTAGAGACTTGTGATGAAGTGAAGACGGTTTGTGATGCGGATGTGGAGAGTATGGAGGAAGATCCTATTATCTTGGATTTTCTTGGACAGCTTGATGGTGGTCTGGTACCTGCGATGAATGATGTGGATGTTTTTCCATTGGATGCATTATGTGTTGGGGAGTCTTTGGACGATGATACCGGGGAAGGTATGCATGTAGATTTGGCTGATGAAGAGCGTTGTGATATGAGTATTATGCTTGAGGATGATATATGGGAAGTTGCTAGCCTTGATGAACAGGAGCCAGAGATAGAGATGGATGCAAATATGGTTGAGAGTGTAGCTAAGGCTTCTTTGCGGGTTGCTGAAATGCTAAAGGCAAAGTGCATGGATGACATAGATTCTGAACCAGATGAGCTGTATGGTTGTGAGGAGATGCCTATTGTACAAGAGCTTGGAAGTGCTTGTGGACACTGCTGTTGGAAAGGATGTGGATTTTTGTGTGCAGAAAGGTCAAAATGTTGGAACCTGGCCTTCACTGGTATTGATGAATTGGATGCCTAAGGTTGCAATGCCACAGGTTTTGAAGACAAGGAGGTTTGTTGTGGGTGAAGTGGACGTGGATGATTTTCTGATGCATGTGGTTATGCAGTGATGTAGCCATTGTGTTTCAAAGATGCTGGGGAATGGAATGGTGAGTTACAGATGTTTCCTTTTGATCCTGGTGAATAGCTATTGGAATTTATCTTTTGCTGCTGAGCATGAATGCTCTAGCAGATGGGGGGGTTGGCAAAGTATGTCAGGCATTTTTCTGAGAGGTATTTTGGGCTTGTGTACATATGGATGCATGGCATGTGTGAAGAGTTTGGCTTTGAATGCGTTGGCACATGTACAAGGTGGACGGTTTTGTTTTGAGCTTGTGCAGGCCTGTCCGGAGCGTGGTCTACTGGGTAGAGGTGGTTTCAGCCGTTCGATGGCTCGTATGTGTATGCATCCAAAAAAATAAATGGGCACTGGAAGGCTGTATTTGAAATGTGTGTGGAGGCATGGGCAATCAAAGATAAAGGGCCGGTGTTGCCTTGAGCTTTGGTGTGAAAAGGAGGCTATGAGGCCATCTTCTAGGCCTTAGAAGAAATTTTTTTTAAAAAAATATTGATGTGGCCCATAAAATAAAGACCATGTGGAGGTTTCTTGCGTTGCCAACGTGACGTTCTGGAAGCCGACGAAGAAGCAAAGGGTGGCCGCCTTGCTGGAGTCGGCCTGGAGATAAAAGATGCCGTCGCCTTGTTTTGTTTTTGGGGGCTCGGGTCATTTAGTGCAGAGGCGAGGGAGCTGCCGCCTTTGAGGTGTTCTAGAAAGTTGGCCAGAGGAGGTGGTCAGCGAAGGGAGACATGCTCGTGTTGATGGGAGCCTCCTTTGTGAAGAGCAGCGAAGAGGGCTTGTGACCCGTTGAAGAGTGACAGGCTGGTGTCAAAGGTGACGAGCTGGAGCGGGTAGCTACTGTGCAGGCGTGCAAAGAAGGCTGCCAGAGTGTGAGGGTCAAGGAAGAATCGCCTTGCAGAGGCGCTGGGGAGAGTGCCAGTGAAGAGCGTGGCCATCTCCTGGAAGAGAAGGCGCTCTGGGGAGCGTGGAGCGCAGCCGTGTGTGGGAGAGGAGAGCCAATGGAAAAGGGGTTGCCGCCTTGTACGTGGAAAAGGTTGGCGGGTAAGCATGGTCGCCAAGGAGATGCTGGGGCTGGTTGTGAAAAGGTGCTGCAGTGGCTTCGAAAGCAGAGGGAAGCGTGTGTGGAAGGCTGCCGCGACTGAGAGGAGGTCGCCTAGGAGACAGGGCTATGGACAAGTGATCGTGTAGAGGCTGGTGGGGCTGATAGCACATCAAAGACAAAGACAAGGGACAGGTGGTGCTTGGGTTTGTTGTGAGGCTGACAGAGGATTAGCACTGAGAGAGAGATGTTTGGGTAGCTACTGCTGGCGACACATACAGAAGTGATGGGCTGCAGAGAGAGTTGAGGGTTAGCTGGTGGGGCGCCCTCTGAAGTGAGAGTGGCCGGGTTCTTTCTGGTGTGATTGGCACAGTAGGCAGGCGAGAAGTTCGCGGTGATTGAGAATGTGGTGTATCCTCGCAGGTCAGAGTGTTGATGAGTTCATGGTTGCAAAGGCTTGGTCGTCAGGCGCAAGGTTGAATTCCAGAGGTGGTGTGGCCGTGGTGGAATTCCTTTGGCAGTAAATCCAGGCCTGCGTGTTTGAGTTGTGAGAGTAAGGCTTCTGTGTCGGGAGAAGCTTATATGAAATGTTTTGACTGGGAATATATTGTTGGGTGTTTATCTTGGTCAATGGTGCCCCTGTTTTGTGCTGTCTTTCTAGCGTGGGTGGTGTGGTGAAGTGAGAGAAGTCTTCCAGCCGGTGGTGGCTGGTGGTGCCTCTATTGTGTTTGTATTTCCATGTTTGGGAGGTGAAGGGCTATAGAGGCATGGTCTTTTTTTTCTTTTTTTCACCTCAACGTGTAAATTGAGACTCTTGCCTAAAACACTTCCTACGGGTGTTAATAGCTACCTACTTCCCCTATCCTACACATGCATAGGCTATGTCTGTAGCCCAACTATTCCTCCCACCACACCTATTCTCTCAAAGCTTTTGCATCAATCAACTCTCCCTCTCCAAGGTAAGCCCTGTTTCTTGCTTTCTCCAATCTTTAATGGAAAGCTTCAATCTTTGCCTTATTCTAAGCTTTCATGGAAAGCTTGTTCATAACTCAATGTGAGCTTTTCTTCCCCTTCCTCTCTCTTTCCTTCCCCTTTCTCCCTTCCCCTCTCTTTCCTCTCCCTTGCCCTAATCCTAGCCTAATGCATAGAGCTCTAAAATAGAGAGCTTTGATGGAGAGCTCTTCATCAAAGCTTTCTATTAAGCATTCTATGCATAGAGCTAGGGTTTAGGCTTAACATAAATTAATTTTTTCATTCACTTATGCATTAAGAGTAGGGTTTAGGGTACTCACCTCTTCTTTCTCTTGTTCTCCTTCCTTGCTAATGTATTAATGAGGAATAACTTTTTTATTTATTATGTTTCTTTTTTGTAGGTTTATTTAAGTGAACAAGGGTTTGGGCAAACACTACAAGGGATCGGGCTCATACCCGCGCTCCTAGCCGCTAAAAATGACTTGTGAAAAAAAGTAGCGGGCCTGTGTATCAGCGCGTGTATCATCGCGGCCACAGACATGCGTGTAAAAGCGCGTGTATAGCACCTTTCAGACGCGCTTTTACACGGGTGTGTAGCCGCGTTGTTTTTACAGACGCGTTGATACATGCGGCTATACACGCTTTTTCTTATTTTGGACGCGCTTATACACGGGTGTATAGCCGCGTTCTGTTAAGTTCAGATGTCTCAGACGCGTTTATACTAGCGTCTATACACGCGTTTCTTTAATTTAGATGCGCTTATACACGCGTAATTTGACGCATTAATACATGCGTATTTTACAGGGTATCCACGTAGATACACGCGAGTTTTAGCAGTTTTGACGCGTTTATACACGCGAACAGAGAGCAAAAAAAAAAATCCAGAGAGTGCTATTTGGTGCCTGAATACTGTTCCAGCATTCCAGCACCCAATAGCACTCTCTGGATTTTTTTTTTTTGTGCATTAGACCATCCCATTAGACCATCCACGAAGAACATATGCACGAGGGAGATTAAGACAAGAACGACATGAATGCATACATTGTCAATACACGATTCAAGACAGACATGAATGTAATACTATCGATCAATCAATTCAATATTACGATCAAAATTTCATACATGTATACAAGGGAGTCCATATCTCGAAGTAGCCCATGGCTTGAGTTTACAAAAAAATATATACAATCACATCCTCAATATGGAATGTGATACTATAAGCCTGAGTACTACTTAGACCCAGATGATGACTCGGTGCTCCCTCCACGCTCAGATGAGCTCACATCGGTCGGAATGTCCGATGAGTAGTGCTCACGTCCACCCTCTGCACGGTGGATCATCAGCAGCTTGTGCCTGTTCAAGTAATATATAGTATATAAGTATATATATATGTAATTCAATAAACCAAAACCATTCGTTTAGAATTTTCAAGTACCTGTCGACCGTATGGTCTCATGGCCATCTCAAACTGCACGTCCGTAATACGTCCCTCGGCTCTGAAGATGGCCCACGTGTCACGTCTGCTATGTCGGCGAGCATACGCAGTATCGTGGGTTGTGGGCTTCCTCCCCGTAACCCGTCGCGCTGTATCATAATCAACACAATTTGTAAGATTAAAACAATCATAGAATCAATGAATCAAGTAAACAATCAAATAAAGTGGCAAGATACTTACGAACTTTGCCTCCCATGACTCGACGCCGCCAGATCCGAAATGCGAAGATCCAATGGTCTCCATCTGGATCCGTCGTGCCTCCACATGCTGCCTGCTCTTCACACCACCCTCTACTCGTTTCTTTGCCTCCTTCCACTCGCGTTTGTGCGCAGTGGGGCAGGTTTCTCGACAGGATAGCCACCCGCAGCTACATTTAGCCGGTCATTGTACGCGAGTTTTTTAAGGTGAGATCTTTTATTACTTAAGATCTCCCTTATTCGCGTCCTTCCCCATACATCCGAGAATGTAGCATGTGGGGGATTGGGGTACCGACTATGTACAGCCTCTATCACCTCCCCGGCTATTTTGATCTTTAAATTTAACAAAACAATTTCTATATGAGTTTGATACTACCCCACGCATGTACTCCATTACCTCCCTCCCCCTCGCATCCATCACTATCCCGCCCCTATCCGTCACATCATAGCAGACCACTCTCTCCATCTCTCTCATCTCCTCCTCTTCCGAACTGTCTCCTCTAACTCTTCTCCCTCTATCTCCTCTCTCACCGCGTGCCCCCACCTCCCCCACCTCCCCCACCAAAGCACCCGCCGCATCCTCCACTCCCACTCTTCCTACTGCTGTAGGTGGAGTCACGACTGGGGGATTGTCTACGTGACGGTGGCTGTGAGCCCTGACGTGACGGTGGCTCTGAGGGAGCACGTGATGGTGGCTGTGAGGGTGTACGTGAGTGTGTCTGGGACGAGGTATGTCTCCTCGGTGGACGTGGAAGAGGAGAAGCTGCATGCCGTCTCGTCGGACTCGGAGGAATAGACGGCACTGGAGTGCCCTGGTGGATACTCGCGGTAGGGGTATAGACACCAGGCAGGGAAGGAGGGGGATGGGCATACATATACTCTGTAAGCTCAACCGGACCAGGTTGGCGCCCAAAATGATTCAGCATCTCCATCAGCCAATTGCTGTATGCAAATGGATCGGATGAAGAACCTGGAATATCCATAAAGAACATGCAACAAACATCTTCATGTACATCATGGGCTGTCTCTTGACTCACACAAATATCATCATTCAAGTAAGTTGTGTTGCCTGCAAATCATGAATTCTGAAACGCAGTCTCTGCAGAAACGCGTGTATACACCCGTCACAAAAAACGCGTGTATACACCCGTCCAGAAACGCGTGTATATCCGCGTGAACAGACTCTACAGACAGATTACACGCGCTTTTACACGTGTTTCTACACGCGACCTACGAAAATTTTTTTTCAAAAAGACCGACCCCCGACAAAGACAGAGTGTCCTTATAAAAGGACTATTGTCACCCCTGTCAGGATCATTCACCCAATCGTGTGCAAATAGCATAAACAAAAGGACGGAGACAAACCCAAAGAGCAAAGAGCAAATAGCATAAACAAATCTGAGGAAAGAGACAAGGCACAGGACAAAGTGTCTCACCTCTGAAAAAGTGAGTCTTCTCTACTCCTTCTCTGCTCCCTCCTTCTCCCGTGTGTGTGCTCCTTTCTCTGCTCCCTCCTTGCTGTTGGAAGAGGCGAAAACAGGCGAAAACGCAAGCTGTGTTGATTTGTTTGTTCAAAATCTATATTTGGGGAAGGCGGGCTATTTTTAGTTTAAACATACCGCCGCGTTTATATTCGCGTTTATAAACACGTGTATGGATTTTAGCTGCGTTTATACACGCGTTTTGTAGAAATTACCCGCGTTAATACACGCGATTTTTAGGAAGTAGCCACGTTAATACACATAATTTTTAGGAAATAGTTGCATCAATACACGCGATTTTTGTGCTTTCATTAGAAACATATTATGATTTTGTGTTTTCTGATTTGTACACAGGATGTCATCAACCTCTTCAAGCAGTTCTGGGAAAGATGAGACAATGCGTCATCGTAATCGCGATGTGTGGTTGGGACAACGGATCAAATGTATGTGTAATCGATGTCAAGGATGCATTGTACGAGCACGTCGAATTACCTTGAATCACATCTCCATGTATGGAGAATGGAATCAAACAGGTTTAGAGGTGAGTAGATGTAAATTGATGGTATTTAAATGACTCATTGTATCCAAATTAAATTAATAGAGTTGTAATATATAAACTCTAATTGAAGTAGGATGCAGTACCACACCCTAACATGGTACCCTACACGCGACGAGAGCACGTAAAGCGTCGACGAGATGATGCTGGAGCTTCGGGATCTATTGTCAGAGATGAGTGGGAAAGGGATGACAATAGCCCTGCACCCCACGAAGTTGTGGAAGAGGAGGTGCTTGATGATATGGTGCGGAATCTTTTTAAGGATGATCCCAAAGGTATGGACGACGATGATATGGAACAAGAACATCTTTATAAGGCTTCATCGACACCGGTGTTTGAAGGGTGCACATTCTCAGTTTTACGTGCTTCACTTGAACTACTTAATATACAAACAGTTTATGGATGGAGCAATGCAAGTCTTGATGCATTGTTGAAGTAAGCATTCTAACTTACAAATTTGAATTAGTGGTTTAAGGTTTAGGATTTAAGACTAATTATAATTGATGATATTGGATGCAGGCTATTATCAAACATGCTTCCAAAGGAAAATAGGCTACCCACCTCAAGAGACATAGCGAGGCGCTATGTGACATCTCTTGGAGGACTGGATTATGATAAAATACATGCATGCGTCAATGATTGCATTCTCTTTCGTGGGACGCATAAGGAGGCTCTACATTGTCCCACTTGTGGGGTGAAGCAAGGTACAGAACAGATATGAAGAGTTTTGATGTACCTCGTAAAGTCTTGCGACACTTTCCTATAATTCCTCGCATCAAACACATGTTCAAGTGCAAATCCATAGCAGAGCTCATGTCATGGCATTCCTCACATCGATCGGATGATGGCATGTGGAGAATTCCCGCAGACACTCCTCCTGTGTAGTCTCTAATTGAATTAAAGGTCACATAGAGCAATCCCTTGTGTAGGTACTCCATTTTTTTTCGGCTGCCATATTGGACCCATCTTAAGATCAACCATCCCATGCACATCTTCAAGAATGTGGGATCTGGTATTTGGGAATATATTATTGGTAAACGAGACAATGTTAGCGTACGTGAGGACTTGCGGGTCGCAGGACGTATGCGTCAAGCTTGGCCACGAGAGGTGGGTGGGCACGTTCGTCTTCCGCCTGCACCATGGATTATATCAAAGAAAGAGGAGAAGCAGGTAAAGCAGGCCATCACCACTTTGCGTACTATATGGGTTGAAGTCCCACGATTGGCACAAGATGCTTCAAGTAAGTGTTTTCCAAGTCTTGTACGTACGTTGAAATTAAATTTTGTAATGCCATAAACCATAAATGTGCTCTTATGTGCGCAGTTCATACTACCTACTAGCATCGACCATTGTGCAAATAAGAGTTTGAAAAAATGTATTTATAAGATGGGCGAGCTTGTGAGGTATGTAAAACCCATGCTCAGATCACCCTTCATTATACCTTGCAAAATGAACGTGCATGAGGTATAACGTACTATTTATTTATTTTTCAGATATGTTAGTTCCAAAGCAATTGATCTAGCCACGTTGGATGATGCGCGTGTTATGGCAGTGGAGGTGGTTTGTTTGGTAGAGGAGACTTTTCCGCGAACCATTCTCACAAGTCAACTACATCTCATTGTGCATTTAGTGGACGAAATTGCTTTATGTGGTACTGTGCATGCACGCTGGATGTTCTTCCTAGAGTGCTTCATGAAGACCTTAAAAGACTTTGTGAGGCAAAGTGCAAGGCCTGAAGGAAGCATGGCCAAGGGTTGGTTGATACAAGAGTCTCTTGTATATATTTCAGAATTTCTTGGTCAGGTGGACAGCTCTTTTCCACGACTATGGAGCAATGAAGAGGACTTGAGGATGACCTCTATTGTGCCTCAAGGAAAAGGACAGAGTAAAGTAATTGACAGAACATTGATTGATGATCTCAATTTCACTTGTATCCTTAATAGTGCTGTGATGAGCAGATGGGTTACAAGATATGAGGATGCAAAGACAAAAAGGCAAGCAGAAAGAGCTCTCTTTCGGAGGCAACATGGCTCTCGGAAGGCGTACCCTAAGCATCTAGCAACACTTCCGAATGATATCCATGTTGATTGGTTGCATGAGGAAATGGAGAGAGCAGAGAGCGACGAGGGGCTGCATATCATGGCGGAAGAATGGGAGTATGCACGAGGATGCATGTCAAAGGTACATAGAACTAATGTTTTGCATTAGTTGTAAGTGATTTGCTTTTAATATTTATTCACATTGCTTATACAAATATTGCTTCTATTTTGGTCCAGTGCACTATGTTCAATGCTATATGGTGTGAAGGCAAGCATTTTCGAACACAAAGAATTGATGAAAAGAGAAATACACAAGATTGCGGTGTCATTAGTAGCTTTGAGGGAGCTAATGGAAAAATGGATGATTATTGTGGCATAATCCAAGACATATTTAGGCTTGACTTTCGTCGCTTCTTTGTGTATGTTTTGGATGTCAAATGGCAAATGAACGTGGTGGAAAAAGGGCCTGATGCAACGATAAAACACCATGCAAGTGGATATGTAACTATTGACTCTACAAAGTTCTGGCAAACAAAGAAAGATAGGCTCGTATTGCCACAACAATGTGAGCAGGTATGCATTTTTTTACTAATGTGTTTCATGTACATATATATCTAAGCTCGTGTACCCCTTGACTTTTGATATGCTAATTAATTACTGTACTGTGTGTATTTGAGTAGGTTATCTATCTACCAATGGTGCATGACATCAAATGGTGGTACGTCATCCCTATTGCACCACGTTCCAAAGTGATGTATAATACATTCACTGATATGGAGCATATGGAGGATGTAACAAGCCGCAATGAAGATGATGTCGAACATGCCATTGAAGATGTTGTGATCGATGATCAAGAAATAAGAGATGATCATGATAATGAGGATGAGCATACCATTTCTCATGATCATGAGAATGACCCTACCATTGAGGATGATGGTGATGTTGATGAGGATGATCAGGACATCGATACCATTATCAATGGAGTACAGAATATCGATAGTGGAATAAATTTAATCGTAGCCTTACCAATTGATCAAATGGATATTGATGTTGATCGTTTGGCAAGGATGGATCTTATTGAAGATGAGATCGAACCCTAACCAATCCGTCACTGTATGTTCTAAATTGATGACATTTCTATCATCTCATATGGATGATTTATTTTTGAATATATTTCATTGTTGTAAATGCATGTAGTGGGATTGTGTAATGATGTATACTATAATGTACTATGAGATGGTTTAAGGAAAATAGTTTTTAATTTTGTAAAGGAATTCAGTTTTTCTTCAGTTTTTCTCTGCCATGCGTGTATTAATCCGTGTATAGTAGCGTGTATTAATCCGTGTATAGTAGCGTGTATTAATCCGTGTATAGTAGCGTGTATTTATCCGTGTATAATAGCGATTAATCCGTGAATATTACCGTGTATAGATGCGTGTATATAAACGCATTTATACACGCGTTGATAAATGCAAACATACACGCGAACTTAAATGCTAAAATACACGCGCCCGATTCAAATACAGGCGCGACCATACACGCGTTCGTAATTTATCGCATGTATGAAACGCGTGTATGGCAGCATTGTGTTGTAGTGATAGCCTCTCATACGGTAAGCCCTCTTTCTTCATTTTGGCTTATGCTTCTTGTCTTTGTGTTTTTGTGCCCTTGGGTGCCGGGGATTAGGGTTAGGTCAATAGACCTTATGCAATAGGTCAATAGGACTTATGCAATAGGTCAATAGGACTTATGAATAGCCCTTATGCAATAGGTTTATGCATAGCCTATGCATAGGGCTTATGCATAGGGCTTATGCAATAGGGCTTATGTATAAGCCCTGTGCAGCAATAGGTTTATGCATAGCCTATTGTATAAGCCCTATGCATAAGCGCAATAGGGCTTATTGCTTAAGCCTTATGCATAAGCCCTATGCAATAGGTTTATGCATAACCTTATGCATAGGGCTTATGCAGCATAAGCCCTATGGAATAGGTTTATGCAATAGGTTTATGCAATAAGCCCTATGCAATAAGGCCTATGCTTTTTGCTAGGTTTGGGGGGATATGCTACTGCTCTGATTACCGAAGCTCATTTAAGAGGAAACCAAGCTAACCAAGAGCATGTTAGTCCTTGTGTAGTTTTCATTTGAGGGCGAAGCTCAAGACCATCGTGGTGACGGTGTGAAGAACTTCAATGCTACCTATGCTGAGTTTTCCTGCACCAGAGAAAGATGCTGGTTTTGCTTGAAAGTTGAGCATTTTCTACAGAAGAGGTTCAGCGCAACCAGGCCGGGGGCTTTTCACATGAAGACACTATCCTTTGGAGGCTTGGGCTGTACACACATCTTGGTTTTTGGGGAGGGGGGAGGGGAGGGGAGGGGACAGGGGCATATACAGAACTTGGCTATATAATCAAAGGCATTGGAGATCATCTTTGTCTGATCTTGGGCGAGGCAATCCATTATATGCATGTGTGATGTGAGAGTATGTTTGGGATGATGCTCTTTGAAATATTGATTATGGATGTGTGGTGTTGATGTGATTGTGTCTTTGTGGTTGCCTATTCAATTCCAAACCTTGTAAAATTCACTCAATCCCTTTGTGTGAGAGAGATGTGTGGGGTGTTGTGTGAGAGAGGAGTTGTAGAGGCAAAGACTCATTGTCACACCGTCGTGAAATCACACACCCATAATTGATATTCTTGATTCATTAATCAGATGCCCAACCAAAAATAGTTCATGCATACACCACAAATATTTGAAATTTACAAGTATACTTACATTGTTTAAGGGTACAAAAAAACCCTCAACTTTTGTGTCCACATAAGCTTTCACAAGTGTAATAAATGTCTAGAATTCAAGGTAAAAGTAGCTGGGCTAAGTAAAATAGGTAGTACACACTATAAGAAGAGTAAATGGGGATTATGATAACCTAGAAGAACATGGAAAAATTTGTGGATTTCTAGGTAGCTGCTCTGCTGGCGACACATACAAAAGTGATGGGCTATAGAGAGAGTTGAGGGTTAGCTGGTGGGGTGCCCTCTGAAGTGAGAGTGGCCGGGTTCTTTCTGGTGTGATTGGCACAGCAGGCAGGCGAGAAGTTCGCGGTGATTGAGGATGTGGTGTATCCTCGGCAGTGATAGGTCAGAGTGTTGATGAGTTCGTGGTTGCAAAGGCTTGGTCGTCAGGCGCAAGGTTGAATTCCAAAGGTGGTGTGGCTATAGTGGAATCCCCTTGGCAGTAAATCCAGGCCTGAGTGTTTGAGTTGTGTGAGTAAGGATTCTGTGTCGGGAGAAGCTTGTATGAAATGTTTTGACTGGGAATATATTGTTGGGTGTTTATCTTGGTCAATGGTGCCCCTGTTTTGTGCTGTCTTTCTAGCGTGGGTGGTGTGGTGAAGTGAGAGAAGTCTTCCAGCCGGTGGGCTGGTGGCCGGTGGTGGTTGTGTTTGTATTTCCAAGTTTGGGAGGTGAAGGGCTATAGAGGCATGGTCTTTTTTTTCTTTTTTTCACCTCACAACGTGTAAATTGAGACTCTTGCCTAAAACACTTCCTACGGGTGTCAATAGCTACCTACTTCCCCTATCCTGCACATGCATAGGCTATGTCTGTAGCCCAACTATTCCTCCCACCACACCTATTCTCTCAAAGCTTTTGCATCAATCAACTCTCCCTCTCCAAGGTAAGCCCTGTTTCTTGCTTTCTCCAATCTTTAATGGAAAGCTTCAATCTTTGCCTTATTTTAAGCTTTCATGGAAAGCTTGTTCATAACTCAATGTAAGCTTTTCTTCCCCTTCCTCTCTCTTTCCTTCCCCTTTCTCCCTTCCCCTCTCTTTCCTCTCCCTTGCCCTAATCCTAGCCTAATGCATAGAGCTCTAAAATAGAGAGCTTTGATGGAGAGCTCTTCATCAAAGCTTTCTATTAAGCATTCTATGCATAGAGCTAGGGTTTAGGCTTAACATAAATTAATTTTTTCATTCACTTATGCATTAAGAGTAGGGTTTAGGGTACTCACCTCTTCTTTCTCTTGTTCTCCTTCCTTGCTAATGTATTAATGAGGAATAACTTTTTTATTTATTATGTTTCTTTTTTGTAGGTTTATTTAAGTGAACAAGGGTTTGGGCAAAGCCTCTCATACGGTAAGCCCTCTTTGTTCATTTTGGCTTATGCTTCTTGTCTTTGTGTTTTTGTGCCCTGGATGCCGGGGATTAGGGTTAGGTCAATAGCCCTTATGTAATAGGTCAATAGGACTTATGAATAGCCCTTATGCAACAGGTTTATGCATAGCCTTTGCATAGGGCTTATGCAATAGGGTTTATGTATAATCCCTGTGCAACAATAGGTTTATGCATAGCCTATTGTATAAGCCCTATGCATAAGCGCAATAGGGCTTATTGCTTAAGCCTTATGCAATAAGCCCTATGCAATAGGTTTATGCATAACCATTGCATAGGGCTTATGCAGCATAAGCCCTATGGAATAGGTTTATGTATAGCCTTATGCGTAAGGCTTATGTAATAGCCTTATTCATAAGCCTATCTTTTCATTCTTTGTTTATGCTTCTTTTCTTTGTGTTTTTGCATGCTTGGGTTCCGGGGATTATATTTAGGTCAAGAGCCCATGGCCCCTATGCATATCCTATGCATAGTGCTTGTGCATAGCCTATGCATCATACTATGCATAGCCTATGCATAGGCTATGCATAGGGTATTCATAGGCTATGCCTAGGATATGCCTAGGCTATGCTTAGGCTATGCATAGGCTATGCATATGTATGTATAGGCTATGTGTAGGTATGCATAGGCTATGCATAGGATATGTATAAGGGTATGCATAGGGTATGTATAAGCTATGCATAAGGGTATGCATAAGCTATGCATAAGGGTATGCATAGGGTATGTATAAGCTATGCATAAGGGTATGTATAAGCTATGCATAAGGGTATGCATAAGCTTATGCATAGAGATATGGGGCATTGTTATATGCCATCTAGAATGCTGCTTATATCAAGCTAGGAGTGGGTATCCACGAGTAGGTGGTTATAGTGGAGGGGGAGCCCTTGATCTTCTCATTATCCTTCTCTTGTAAAAGAGGAGTTTCCTTTGGTTTTAATAGTGGGAGCATGTGGAAAGTCCTCAGAAACTATCATCCGAAAGGGGCACTGCCCACCCTACTTGTCTAAGAAGCAGTATTGTAGGAGGTCTTAACAATGTTCTAATATCACTTGATGTATTTTTTGTCTAATCTTTAAGCATGGATTTTGTTAGAGAAATCGTGTTTTGTTTCCTCATGCATGTATGCATGGGCAATGTCGATCGACCCCTCACACAAGACCATGATGTGGAAAATTTGCTATCTATTATAAATGGATGATATTGGAAGCAAGCTTGGTCTCAGTTCACTCAGACACATGTATTGTTCCATCAAACCTTTTCACATACACAAAATCTTTTATTCATTTTATAAGTCTTATTTTTAATCTTATATGGAGGTGGGCTTACAATCAGGCCAGTTGATGCCATGGGGCTAATCTACCCCACTTGGCCAACCGACGCTATGGGAGAAATCTACCCCACGAGGGCAAACCACACCTTTGATAGGCATGGGGACGAGTGGTGCATGCCCATCATGATATGGTTGTGATGAGCCTACACCACCTTCCTCGACTAGACCCACCCCCGTTCCCTCACATCCGTCATCACCATGATGACGACATAGTAGGGAGTCTGGGGGGGTAGTAGATGTGCTAGCAGGGGGGAGCAGGCTACTTTTGCTTTGGCAAAAATAGCACTAGGTCTCCCAATGCGTCTCCCCAATAGGGGGCTCTTTATCTACACATTATGAGCCAGCCCCCAGGAGACCCATTCCACCATTCGATCCACACACCCTACTATATAACATGGATGTCAATGGTGCCATCATGCATTAGGACCTCAATGGAAGGCTTCTTGGGCCCTTTTATTTGGCAGTTTAAGGGAGTCAAACCTTTTCTCTTAAGAAGAAACGTTTTCTAATTAGAAGCTTCAAAACGGCTACTTTATTCGAATTTGAATTTTGGAGGAAAATAGAATTTAAAATCTAGCAGATAAAACCATATCATGTAACATATCTATGGAAAGCTCTTGATGCGTAGATCACGGATCTGTAATCTCCGCTCAAATCGGAGCTTGTATGTAGAAGTTATGGAGGTCCGAAAATTGTAAAATTGCCCCGTCCCCCTTTTTGGGGGAAAAAGTGCACCCTTTGACCACTCTTACATCTCTCTTAAAAACCCAACATTTCAGTCCACATGGCAACCCCCCATTTGGCTATTCCTTAATCACCTTGATTAGGCTTGGGCAAATTAAAGGGCCCAAGAAGACCCCATTCACTTCCTAATGGATGGATATACAAGGAAAGCAAGCCATGAACTACATGCATGTACTTGCAAACCTGGAGTTCATGAACTCCTTCAAAAAGTGAAAAGAACAAGATGAAATTTCAAAGTAATACGTCATTGATGTGCTTAAGTCGGAGTTCCCAGTTCCACATGCGGGTCTTTGCTTCTTCGAGGAGTGGATGAAGAGACGAGAATCAAGCTTTTGCTATTTATCTAATAGAAGAGTAAATATCAAGAGAGCACCAAAGAATAATTTGGAGAATCCCAGAGTTTGTACGGCGAAGGAGTGGAGGCACGCACTTAGCTTTGTGAGAAAGAACCCACGTGCTTTTCCAACAACAAGCAATAGTGAGTGCTTCCCGACTACGAAAGCGAAGGGCTTCACACTTTGGCTCTGGACGAAAGTCCTCCTTGATTGCTCGTTTTGTAAGTATCATTTTTAGTAATCATTTCTTCTCCTCTTTCATTTTGCTTTGTACTATATTATTTTCTTTAACTAATTGTATTGTTTTTTTGTAGAGGGAGGTTGTTGGACATGACCCAACAAAGGAGGAGTACGATTATGGGTACAGAGCCCCCGTCCGCAATTGTGGGCATGGATGTGTACACGAGGCATACACTTGGATGAGTCCATTTTGGGGACTCAAGTACATGAGGTAAGTGAACCTAAACCCTTCTCTTTTCTACATCTAATTTTATTTCATTGCCCTTGCTTCTCTTGGGCTTGATGGCATGTATGTAGGATGAAGGGGAAGGGGAAGAGGAAGAGGAGGATCCTGACTATGAGCATGAAGCTGAAGGAAGTGAAGAGAATGATGAAGACAATGATGATAATCACTCGAAATCCAATGAGGATTCCAGTTAGCCACCTCTTCATTGTAGACATTTTTTGTATATATGGCCAAAGGCCTGACAGTTTGTGAAATAAAATAAAATTTGGGCTCAATTGCATTCTTGAATATTTCAAGTGTTTCTTATGTTTATGTCATAAAACTAAAACTGCGACTCTGTTTAATTAAAAAAAAGAGTTGGGACAGATTGGGGAGTCTTGTGGAGAGCTTTCCCTTTGCTGAGCAGGGCAAATAGTAGCGATCGCTGCAAAACAATAAAATTTCTCTACTATTTGTACTATTGATGAGCAGCAAACGCATTGCAGTGAAAATAATAGCATTTCTAGCAGCAAATGTAGCTTGACATCTACCTATCCTTCTAGTGATAAAAATGAGACTATTTTCGATTTGCTGCACCCTCATTTTGTTGTAGTGAACCAGATGCAGAGCTTAATTTAGGCTGCTAAGCAGGCAAGAGCTATAAGACCGTCTAACTAGGATGACATTGCAGAATTAATGAATCAATTGGATGCGTCTCAAGTAGAGAGACAAGGGAAAAGCAGCTCCCAACAAGCAGAAGAGTTAGCACCAAGAATAAGCCCCTCATCTAGATTCCGAGTAGTCCGAGGAAGTGGCAGGATCTTGTGATGCAAGGATTCAGGTGAAGAGGCAACAGTTCATGCATAGAGTAGGACTGCTAGTGCCCCTTGCCCAACAGAGTTACTTGACAAAAAGAGAGAGGAAAAACTCCATGTCAGAACCAACAGGAAGACCACCATATGGGTGGAAATTGAGTCAGGGTGGAAGAAGAAGACCAAGAGAGCCTGAGTAGACCGTATTTGAGGATGAAGCCATTACCTCAGAGTGAATATAGCCATTACCTCAGAGTGAATATAGCCACACACTTTTGCCACACAGGGATGGCCATCGATGCAATGGAAAGGGATAGGAAGAGGCATCCAGATGCCAAGCCCATTGATGTACAATTCCATTGGGAAGATGAGAAGACTAGGCTTGGGCATGCCCGGGTGAGTAGCAGGAAGAGGGCTTATGAGCCCAGATAAAGCCCATCAAGTTTGTTTGAGGAGGCGTTGCCACCACAGGTAGAGAACTAGATGAAGGGGGCTAGATAAGGCCTTAGATGTCTAGATTGCAGAGTTCAAATTAAGATTCCGGATACAAAATTTTTGATCATTCATGAAGGAAGTGGTTCTAGTTGCACAGGATTAAGGCCAGAGTCATCCAGTGTTGTCTCCACCAAGTGAAGGCCGCTAGTCAAAACTTTCAGCGTTTGAGCTCCTTCAAATTGGACAGTAATGAAAATAAGCTATTGTGGGCTTTGCTGCTGGTGTGCAGCGTCCACCGTGATTGCTAGTTGTTGGTGGCTATCCAACTATCGGTCTCGTTGCCCAGCCTTGCTGCCGCCAGCCTCATCATCTAGTGTATCCGTTGGGAAATAAACACTTGGGTTTGAATATTATTTCTTGTCACAACCTTGTAACTGATCTTGCCAATGGGTAATATCCAAGAAGATGTAAAGGAAGTAAGGGAAACTATATAGAGTTGAGATATACATGATAGAAAAGAGAGTAGAGAGTGACTACTAAGTGTGCTACTACATTGTACTATTGGGCTAAGCCTTCACTTGAGTAATACAATGATTTTTTTGTGCAATTCTCTATTTTGCATTGTATATGTCTATCTAATTCCTAGTCTATGTTAAGTGCTTTCTTGTCTGGACATGTCTTCTAACTCGAAGCTGGATCCAGAGACATTCCTATTCGGACGTGACTCCTATCTGAAAATATAATAAGGAGGAATCATGTCAGACATAGGAACAAACCTCTGCATTGTTATGAGGACTAACTCTCGTAGCTTAGGCAGATTGGCGATGCAATGCACTAGCATTAGCTTATCACGTTGTATATAACAACAAGCTCGA
Organism: Cibotium barometz; assembly: GCF_041138505.1. NCBI lineage: Eukaryota > Viridiplantae > Streptophyta > Polypodiopsida > Cyatheales > Cibotiaceae > Cibotium > Cibotium barometz. The sequence goes on along the minus strand of NC_141049.1, from coordinate 54,201,134 downwards.
TAGTACTTTTCAAACAAAAATCGTAGCAAGATTGTGTGTGGGTGAACATCATAGCTCAAGAGATGATGATGTATTTGGTGAGGGTTTTTTCCTATGAGATAAGGGATGGTGATGACTGAGGTTAGTTAGCATTAAGGCATACCCTTGGGTTAGTTAATAGTGATAACAAGACATGTTTTTATCATGTACATAAGGTGTTGTAGTAAGGCAGTGAAAAGGTTTATTTACTAAGGTATGTAATACCTTAGTAGTAGCCGTCGTTACGATCAAGGTGACGAGAGCTCTGAAGGGGTCGTTAGAGGAGCTGGTCGTTGAGATCTTCCAGATCGCCGCCAAGAAGAAGCGGCCATGAATAAAATAGCAGGAGCATGGATATAGCATGAGGAAGGTGATGCGGCCGACTGAAGAACCAAGGAAAACACGTGAAGGATGTGGCACCGTTTGACAGAGATAGAAAGAGTGGAAGAATCAGTCGCCTCCGAAGGTACTCAAAGCTTGAAATATTATAAATAAACGTGGTGAATCCTGAGGTCGAGAGCTTTTTGCTAGGTTTGGGGGGAGCTCTGATTACCCAAGCTCATTTAAGAGGAAACCAAGCTGACCAAGAGCATGTTAGTCCTTGTGTAGTGTTCATTTGAGGGCGAAGCTCAAGACCATCGTGGTGACGGTGTGAAGAACTTCAATGCTACCTATGCTGAGTTTTCCTGCACCAGAGAAAGATGCTGGTTTTGCTTGAAAGTTGAGCATTTTCTGCAGAAGAGGTTCAGCGCAACCAGCTTGCTTCCCATCATATCTTTATTGGTGTTTGCTGCCGGGGGCTTTTCACATGAAGACACTATCCTTTGGAAGTTTGTGAGGCTTGGGCTGTTCACACGTCTTTGTTTTTTTTTGGGGGGGGGGGGGGGGGGGGGGGAATATACACAACTTGGCTATATAATCAAAGGCATTGGAGATCATCTTTGTCTGATCTTGGGCGAGGCAATCCATGTATGCATGTGTGATGTGAGAGTATGTTTGGGATGATGCTCTTTGAAATGATTATGGATGTGTGGTGTTGATGTGATTGTGTCTTTGTGGTTGCCTATTCAATTCCAAACCTTTTAAAATTCACTCAATCCCTGTGTGTGAGAGAGATGTATGGGGTGTTGTGCGAATACACTCTCTTGATATGTCCACTTATAGGCATCATTAGAATTGGGTTTTGAGTTAATAGGGTAAGGTCATTCTCACGGATAGAAAGGTTTAACATAAGCTGGAGTCACATTTCATTGACCACTCACAACAATCAAAGTGTTATATGTTGCATTAGGTGTGTGGGGGTAGTCAAAAGATTTACACCATGATTCTCTCTCTTGTACTAGAACCATGGCTACAACACATATCAACTAAAGGCTTCCACTCAACATTTTAGGTTATTTACGCACTAACTATGGGTGGTTTGTCTTACTTCAACTACCTGCATGGTTGGGTAATGTATGTATTGCTCGGAATCTTCCAGACTGGGTAATTGATGCAAAAATAGTAGAGGAAGAAGATGTGGATAGTAACTAACTTTATGTGGATGTTTTGTGTCTTTTGGTAAGCAAAGTCATGTATCTACCTCATGGTTGTACCCAATAGTGGTTTTTTGTATAAAATCAAGTTTCTTATTATATAGCAACAACGTTTATCTTCCTTGGGATGGCTATGGTGATGGGTTGGTTGGCCATTATTCTCATGGGACTTTTTATGTGAGGCTAAGAGTTGTGGTTTTACTATTACATTCAAGTGTAACAGTGGCTTGCTTTGTCAGTTGGGTGTAAACTTACTCAATATCTAGCATTATACCAAATCTACTTATTTGGAATAAAAATCAGTGCAAAATCTACTTAGGAGGTTCATGTTTGCATAGTAGAATAATAAAAACATTGAAATATCATCCATCTGAATAAATAGTAATAATATCACATGCATCTAAAATCTCCTCGCACCACATCTTGGATCCTTAAACTAGGAAGATATGCACCTATCTGAGCTTGAACACTCCAACTTGTGCTACCGTCTAGTGAGAAGCCTACAAGTCTCGCATCCCAAACTCGTGGGAGATGCCTTTGATGGGGATATCCTTCCCAAGGCATGAGTACTCTAGGTTATGTTTGCACGAGAGTCTTGTGACCGACTTGTAGGTCTAGCCTAAACCTTCCTCGCCCAGTACACTCTGGAGCCACCTCTGTCCTCAAACCAAGCGTGTCAAAAGCACACCCACATCTGGCAAGATGGGTTAAGGTCTTAGACGTGACCATCTTCACTCATGACATGACTCACCAACGTGATGACATCAATCCCGACATCATATCAACTTGTGAGGTATCTTAAATAGTTCCATTAAGTATTTTAATAGCTTCCACTAAGTATATTATAGAGGTATCTAAACAAATATCCTACATGGTCAAGCAACCATGCATTACGCATGCATCATGAAATGGGGTAAACCATTATTGTAAGTTTAGATGAGACAGTCTCCATCCTCCATCAAACCTCCAAACACATTTCCCAATCCAACCACTTTTCAACCAAGTCTATGAATGACAATTCTAGTCTTTTCAATCTCTAGGTTAAGTCCCAAGGTTACTGGTTTCTGATTTGATCCTTTGTTGCTATGATGAGCCTTAATGTGTCCTTTCACTGTAATTTCACTAGACCAAGGCCCAAGATCTCTTGATTCTAATCTACACACTTTTTCTTAAGACCTCTTATCTTTTTTACCAACATTGCAATTTCTCTTGTTTCTCTAAGGTTTCAACTAAGCTTTAGTTAGCTTCTAATCTTTTTGCTAAGGTCTTCATTTCAGTATCTCAAACTTCTAGCTTTTCAACTAAATTAATGTCTATGAGGTTGGTCTTTAGGGTTCATATCCTTTCTTTAAGTGCTTTATCTTGTATTATTGATTCCTTAAACTAGAAGAGAAAGATTCTAGGATAAGCTCTTCTCATTGATCAGATAGTAGCACTGGGTTAACTTTACAAAACAAGCTTTAAAAAATTACTCTAGATTTCTCTCCAAGGCCTTAACAGAAATTTATATTAGTCCCTATTCTTTTTAAGAGACTAAGGTTATGTAAAAGGGGAGGAGAAGGGTGTGTGTGTGAATGGACTTATGGTCCACTAGCTCACCTATTTAAAGGTGAAGCTAGAAGGCATCTCATGAGCATAAAGCTTAGTTGTATTTTGAGCAACTTAATAAGCAAGATCTTTTCTTGTATTTTGTGTCGCTCTCTCCTCCACATATTTGATCTCTCATGAGCACCACAAAATTCTAACATGGTATCTAGAGCTAGGCAACTTGCAAGGTGTAGAATAGGTCAAAAAAGTGGGTTTTAGAGTGCACCTCATCTACCCCCAACTAGTGGAGGCCCTCCAGCAGCTTGAGGAGGCCGAATCTTGGCGTGATTTCAACTGTTTAAGGCTGAAAATTAGATGCTCTTTTTTATCTACTTTTTTGTCTTTAAGTTTGTCATAATCGGATGTAATGAAGTGTGTCTTTTGGGATCTGGATGGAAGTTAGAAGTCATGGAAATCTTTATATGGAAAGTAGTTCTTGGTAGTTAGGGGAGAGGAAGACAAAGATGAAGATGTTTTCTAGGCGGATTTTCTGTGTATTTATGGGCAGATTTCTGAATGCAAGATGCAGTTTTCTCTTTGTTAATTTATTATGTCAATCTACTTGTCAATCTAGTTGTCACTCTTTTTGTCACCAGTGCTGTCATTTAGTTTGTCAGAAAGTCTGAAGTTCTTTCAAGCTTTGGGAAAGACGTGATTAGCAATAAACATCAACTAAGAACTTGAAGAAGACCTCCGGGCGCTTGGGTTCGTACAAGCAATTGACAGATTATATCTCTCCTGGCCGCGGCATTTCATCTGGTTCAAATTGGCGCCCATTTTTTTTGCGTAGCTGCTGTCGAACAGCCATTCGCCATTTGTAGGCGATTATAAGCTATGTGGGCAGGGCTTTTGAAGCCCATAGTCTCAACTATCTACAGCTGAGAGATCAGCCCCAATGGTTGCTCCACGCATACGCTAGAGTCAAAAAACCAGACTGCTCACTTGGTAGCCATTGAAGCTTCCATTAAAGCTTCAAAATCAAGTGTCCTTTTTGCACTAATCCTCTTCTCTTAGCTTCAAATCTCTTAAGTCCTTCTTGAAGTGTTTTGCTCCAGATTCTCTGATGTTATGGGCATACACCATGAGATGTTCATAAGCCTCATTGCCGTCAAGCTTCATCAACATCTTCAAGTGCACAAAGCTTCTCAAAGTGTGCTTATAAGCACTAATAGTGTTGATTAACACTAATGAGGCTACTAATCCAACAAAGGGGAGCCATTCCAAAGTGTTTCTAAACACTAAGAGTGTTCTTAAACACTAATGGTGAATCTAATCACCAATGCAAGTGTCATTAGATGCTATAAATGTGCTCTTACGCACTAATAGTGTTGCCAAACACTAATGGTGATCTTAATCACCGAACAAAGTGTTCTTTGACACTAATAAAGCTAATCTCCATCAGAATTAGTGGTTGGGCACAAACCCTAAGTGCTAAACCATAAACTTCACCATCTTAATCTCCTTTTTTATGCAACATCCTTCGCTTGATTAAGGATTGTTGCACTCTCATAAGCCTTTCTCTTGCTACTTAAGCCAAAACATCACAAATTTTTAGTTTTTTTCTTCTTCATAAATCAGCCCATTACTCTCTAGTAATCTCCTTCAATACCCAATGTCAAAGGACAACACCCAAATTAAGAAGTTCTTAGGAGAGGGCTTCCACACTTGGCAAGTCCTTGTCAAGTACAAGATGATATCCAAAGGTTTTTGGCCATTCATCTCTGGCACTAAGGTTATTGGTTATTGATCGAACTAAGGCTAAAGATATTGAAGATGATGAGAGGGCACAAGCCATCATCATGCTTCATCTTGAGATGAGGCTCTCATTCACCATGTGGACCAGCTTTTGGCTGCAAAGGAGAAATGGGATGAGCTTGACAAGCTCTATGGAGCTCATGGTAAGAATTCCAAGATCTCACTTAAAATTGAATTTTTTAGCTTGGAACTCAAAGAGGGAGACTGCATTGGAGCCTTCATCTCTCACTTGAAGGGCCTTATGGCTCAACTTGCATTAGTGAATGCGAGAATGGATGAAGATGATGCAGTGGGCTGTTTTGCTAAAAGCAGTCAAGAAGGTGTACCCCACCTTAGTCACCACTCTGAAGAACACACCTAATCCCACCCTTGAAGGAGTCATTCAATCTTGTCTTGATGAAGAAAAGAGGCCAAAGGGAGGAGCTGAATCTTCAAATGCAACAACTTCATCGAATATCGAACAAGCTTTGTCACATCAAGTGATCAAAGTAAGATGTGTCCATTGCAAAAGGTGGATCATTTGGCAAATAATTGTTGGGTGAAATATCCCAACAAAATGAAATGTAACAAGTGTAAAAAAATGGGACATATTACTTCCAAATGTCCTAACAAAGAGTCAGAAGCTAACTTTGTGTCAGCCTCTAACTCCACTGAGAAATTGTTTTAAATCTTAATGTAACCACACCTATATTCCTAACCTTGTACGCCTAATGTTATAAAGGCATCCTATGTCCAATACCACCTATTCTAATTTTTTCATAGTTGGTATTGCGAGGGGGGGGTATTAAGAGACTAAGGTTATGTAAAAGGGGAGGAGAAGGGTGTGTGTGTGAATGGACTTATGGTCCACTAGCTCACCTATTTAAAGGTGGAGCTAGAAGGCATCTCATTAGCATGAAGCTTAGTTGTATTTTGAGCAACTTAATAAGCAAGATCTTTTCTTGTATTTTGTGTCTCTCTCCTCCACATATTTGATCTATATCATGAGCACCACGAAATTCTAACACTTCTTTCATCAATGTCTTAAATCCTTTTTATTTCTTTTAGGTTTAAACCTCTACTGACCTTGATTTTTCTAATTCTTAAATTCTATATTTTTGACTTTCTATTTCTAGAGTTTCACTACCTCTCTCTAGTATATTGTAGAATTTTGGGCCTCTTCTTTACTTGAGACTTTTCTAGATTTAATCTTTCCCATATAATTCTACCTTCATTATTAAACTCACCTTCATTATTAAACTCACCTTTAATCTTTCCCATATAATTCTACCTTCATTATTAAACTCACCTTTAATCTTGGTTTCTATGGGGATAATTCAGTCTATTAGAGCAAGTATTTTCTCTCTAAAGATGACTAAATCTTTATTAGGAGATTATGGTCGCGTTCACAAGGATTCTCTTTCCATTATTTTAGTCATTAATGAGAACTAGTACTTATTATTTTACCACCTTTTATAATAAGGTTCTTTCGGATGAAAGCTATGGTATGTGGCCATATACATTTAAAAGTGTATCTAGGTTACACCAGTTTGGCATGTGCAAATCTTGAATAACTTGCCTATTTCTCATAAATGAATAAGACTGTATACCTATGTGTATCTCAATCCTCCAATTCTGAATTACTCTTATACTATTATTAGTTTAGTTTATTTTTTTTCTAAGTTATCATGTGAATCATCGATGGAGTGATTTCCCCCATAAATTGCCCGAAAATAGGGTTTATAGAGACAAATGTGCGCAAACTAGCTTAGGCCCATCTTGAATTTTTATTATCCTAAGGTCCCTAAATTAGAGGGTTTTTATGCCTAAGGTTAAAAAGGTCTTTCAAAGACATAATTTCCTACCCTTGCTACAAGGGTTTATCTAAATGAACATGCTTTAATAGTCTACCTTGACTTAATGCAAGTCTTTGGATTAGGATAAAATATTAATTAGAAGGAAGAATAGATCAATAAGTTACCTATCTCTAATAAAGATTGTAAATAATATACACTATGGTCAACTTAAAAGGTTTTTACACATTTAATGGTTATCTTAAGCAAAAGGTCATAAAGTCTTGATTAATTTTTAGTCTCTTATTTACTGTAGTATGTAAAAACCAGAGAATTGAAATGAAAGAATTTATAAATACAAGGGTTTAATTACATCATGGGTATACATGTACTTAAGAAATTTTTTTAAAAAATCACTAAGGTATAAATCACTTACTAGCAAAGATGCTTAGGCTTTATTTTGATGTGCTACCTACTATATTGTAGGAAGCCTCCAACTCTCCTAGAAATCCATGAAATTTTCTCCCTCAACTTTTGTGTCCACATAAGCTTTCACAAGTGTAATAAATGTCTAGAATTCAAGGTAAAAGTAGCTAGGCTAAGTAAAATAGGTAGTACACACTATAAGAAGACTAAATGGGGATTATGATAACCTAGAAGAACATGGAAAAATTTGTGGATTTCTAGCTTGGTGAAAGAGGTTTTTATAGGAATTCTACCCTATGCATGTGCCACTCGAGGGGTGCACTACTAAGAAACCCTATGTATCACGTGCATTCTCAAGGTGCATTCAAGGGTATTAAAAAAACCCCTTGCCTGTGAATTTTTCATGAATAAAATAACCCCTTTTTCTTTCTAGATTTATGGGTTTTTTTCAAAAGAGATTAAAAAAACCACTTCTGTAAATGTTTTTTTTAAATTTACCTTAAAATTTTGAATTAAAAAACCTCTTCATTTGAACTCATGTGCTATTCTTACATATTTTTAGGTGAACCCCCCGAGATGTGCCATAAATGCTCTATGAGTTAATTCTCGATTCTTGGTGGCTCAAGCTTCACGCATGCATGTATACCTTACATTCATAACAAATGGAAATTAAGTTTCTCAAGTTAACTAAAGCTAAGGGAGCCCGACACTACCAAACCACTAAGCTAAACTCAAAATCATCAACTTTTTCCACTTTCCATAAACCACCTTGGCAAAAACATGAGTATTCAAACTACTTTCCACTTTTCAACCTTGTTTTAATGCAAAAACCATGGTTTTGCACCCAACCTTAGAATCTTAGACCATTTAATTTAATTTTTTGCACAAGGAATACACACACTAGGCTAAGCCTATTTAATTTTTATTTCTCAAGATGCTACCAACACCATTGCCCAAGCTCTTGGTCCTAGGATAAACCCCATATTACAAATCTGATTAAATGTTCAATTGTTTCAAATTCATATGGGACCTAAGTGCTTTCACACAGGGGTATACACCCCCCTGTGAGCACATGTGTATAATTCTATGCTCAAAAAATTACAAAAGTAATTCTTGGATTATTTTCCTCATGTGCATATTTGTTTCTTTAAGAATTTACATTTTTTGAGCTAATGTTTTTTGGATCTTGATCCGTTGGTGATCCCCAAGACGGCCACATCTATAAAAATTAAGATCGATAGTATTAAGCTCAATGTACTAATAATGATGCAGTAAGCTTTAAGCTCTAGGCATGATCTATATGTATGCATGCATAGAGCCTATGTATACTCTAATATATGAGAGAATCCCACTTCACAATACTTGCCAGAACTCCTTAGATTAGCATGCATGTTTGATAGTTGCTCATACTTGAAAATAGAACGGTGTTGGAGGGCATAAGAATTGCAAAATGGTGGAGATGGCAAGGAGTATGCTCAAAGACAAAGGATTACATAATTCTTTTTGATCCAAATTAATAAATAGTGTAGTGTGTATCCTTAAGAGGAGTAACTACATAATGATAATAAAGGGCATGACACCTCAAGAAGATTATTTAGCCTAAGAAACCCTTAGTTGCATATTTCAAGACATTTGGATATGACTATTTTGTGCATATTCTAGATCCATCCAAAACCAAGTGGGATTCTAAGATCTTAAAGTGTATCTTCTTGGGGTATAGCATGGAGTCAAAGTGTAACATCCCTCTCACTTGTGTTTCATTGGCATTCTTTATCTTATTCTCTTCCTTGTGCACCTTTGTTGGGTGTTCACGTCTATCTGACTATTTGCCCAAGTCAGATCATTTTGACTCTGATTCTATTTATTTTTCACATTCCAAAATAGATCTGAAGCACTGTAACTCAAGTGCCACAACTCTTTGTATCCGTGAAATGTAACCTTTCAGCATCCATCTTTATAAGGATAGCAAATCATGAATAAAGAATACATCTATTTCTTGTGCATGAGCAATTTTGCAATATATTTTTTGTTTTGTCTATGTATATAATGTTATGGGATTCTATTTTCAATTACTTTCAATATGATGTTTTTGTTAATGGTCATCTACCATTAACAATTTGGCAACCACGATTCCCAAATGGACTCCGGCAGGTCAGGTAGAATCTAAGTTTCTTGGCTGGTGGATGGCCGGATGGGTTCATGTCTAAAGCGCGATGAATGTCAAAAGCAGCTAGAGAAAGAATCAATCCGAGCTAACATTAACATAGTGAGATAGCTCCACTCTCGATGTACTGACATTGAAAAATTCTCTAATGAATAGCTAATTGGAAGATTCCTAGAAGTAATCCTTGACTTAACCTTGCACAATGCCTTATACTTTGACAAACATAAAAACTTTGAGCCATGTTGTTGCAGGAGTGCCATAGATTTCCAATGATAACTTCATGGGAACTAATTCAAGGAATCTCCCTAAAGGAACCCCATCTCATTATTTAGCACAGTGTCCTCAAAGGTCAAAGTAACAAAGGGAAAGAACTACATGTTGCACAACACTGATAGTAGAAGACCTAGTGGCCCACACTGTTGAGAGATGTAATCGTCGCGGTGATGTGTGTATGTGGGAAAGCACCCTACAGGTGCAAGATATTGTGGCAAGATAAGAATGCCACACATGTAATATTGAATGGTGTGTGAGTGTTGACCAAAAGAGTGGAAAAGGAGTTGCCACATGGATGATGATGTGTAAACTGGGATAAGTCTAGAAAGCCTATAACATTGTATGGCTCAATTGAGATAGGCAAATAGAACTTGTGTTACGTGTGAAATCTCTCTCTTTTTCAAGGAGTTCTTAGTGTGGTTTAATCCACCCTAATTATGTTGCTTAATCTATGTCTATCATCATGATCAATCCCATTTTAGGATTGTTTAACATGGTATCAGGGCTCTTGGTCATGGTGAATATCTATATATAGTTTTTTCTTGGTTATGAGTTCTTTGATTAAGCATTATTTTCAGTTTATTATGAAAAAGAATTAGCAAACTCATATTATCATTTCGATTTGCATTTGTGAGGATTTCAGAGAGATTTGGAGATGCCATTCTCAAGTTTGAGAGGAGATTTGCAACAAGGAGGCTGCATAGAAGCTGCCCAAGAGAGTTGCAAATGGGAGTTTTGCAACATGGAGAGCCTGCTCATCATCATCAAAGAAGCTGAAAATGGAGATTTCAGCAAGTATGAAGGCTATGGAGTCTCGGTGTCAATAAGGAAGCTGCCAAGGAGACATGTCAAGGTATTTTGGTGATTTTACCTCATTCAATTTTGCTTTAAGCATAGAAGAATGCTCATATTTGAAAAGGGTTGCCATGTTGGGATTTGTGAATCCTATGGTTCTTTGCACTTGGGCAAAGAGCATGTGTGGAGGTGCATGCTTGTCGAAGGTGGCAAGCACTTATGGGCTGCTATGGTAGTCCTCGTGTTGAGAATATCAGAAGGGATATTACTCATTGGTTTGCTCATGAAATGTGGGCAATGTTGGTGAAGTCCTACGGGAGCTTCACATGGTTGGCACCTCGGGCTTCCTGTGGGAAATCCATGTTGAAGGCACCCTTGGAGCAACTACATTGCAAGAGAAGCTGCATGCTTGTCAAAGGTGAAGACAAGTGGATTTGGAGCTCAAGTGTGAGCTCAACATGGTAATTTTGAATACTATGATGAAAGCCATAGTGATGGCTATTGGAACCCTGGAAAAAAAGGGTAGTAGCAAAGGAGGAGCTAAAATGAGCTTCTATATCCTCAAAAAGGCAGCAAAATGGCTCTATTAGAGAGCTTTACAGGCTCTATTAGAGAGCCTGTAAAGCCATATTAATGGCTATAGTGGAATCCTCATCTTGGAGCTTGGTTGAGAAAGAGTTTGCAGCAGTAGACCAAAGAAGAGAGAGCCGACTATGGATCTTGGCAAATAGTGCAAACAAAGGATTTGGCGCACCTAGAGAAGCTCTAGTTATGAAAGACAAGATGGAAAAAGAGGCCATGAACTAGCAAGGGGACGAGTAGGTTAGTGAGCAACTAAAGCAAGCAAAGGAGCAATAGAGCTTTATAGCAACTATGGACATGGGAGAACCTATGGAAATTGACGTAGCAGAACGCACATGAAGAGGTTTGATAAGGGTAACACAATAGCCAATTGAGCAGCAGGTCATGGAGGTATAATCGCAGTAGAGAGCAAAGGTGTAAGAAGGCCGATTGGAGCAACAGCTTCAAAGCCCAACTATCGTAGGGGGTAGGTGCATAGGTCACTTGGAGAAGATGAAGACTTGATAAACATTGTGGGTCCTGCAATTGGCAGTTAGCATTGAAGAATTGCCGTGTGATGCTAACCACAAGGAAGACGACCGAATTTGTAGCTCTGACAAAAACAATGTCTTAGCCGACACATCCTTGTAGTAGGTGTCTGTGTAGAGAACCGGTGTGGTTGGTGGAGAATACATCAGTGGAGCCGGCACGATTTCAAGAAATCATTTTTCAAAGTTTTTTTTAAATGAAAGATTCAATATTTTTTTTTAAAGGTTTTAAACTTAGAGCCATTTGACACCCCCATATTTTTTTTAAAGGTTTTAAACTTAGAGCCATTTGACACCCCCCATATACATTGTCTAAGACATTGTTCACACATAACAATGTCATTGCTAAAATATTTGTAAAGCTGGAATTCACACAAATACAAAAGGCATTGTATTTGTTTCACCCATGTATATGAGGGCAACCATGCCTGAGCATGCGTGCTCAAAATTAGATTTTTTTTTTGTAATCACCCACAATGGTATAAGGATTGCCCTGCTCGAGCCCATTGAGGAGCTCAAAAAGGTTGTCATGATGTGTGCATGAGCGATGCACGTGTGAGGTGCATGCGCATGGGTTGGTTCCCACCCGAACTTATATGTTCAAATTGGACTCAGTGGTTCTGTTGTGAGCAAGTCGGCTCAAAATGGACTAGGTGTCTAAGATGGTAGACACGCGCACACATGTTCGTTTGATGGACACTCCAATGTATCATTGAGGGGGGTGAGTGTTGAGATGTAGCGATTGCGGTTGTGCAATGCTACATTGATGGGTGATGGGAGAGTTGTAGAACACCTCGATTAAGAGGGGGTGTTGAGAGATGTAATCACGGTGATGTGTGTATGTGGGAAAGCACCCTAGAGAGGTGCAAGATATTGTGGCAAGATAAGAATGCCACACATGGTGGTGTGTGAGTGTTGACCAAAAGAGTGGAAAAGGAGTTGCCACATGGATGATGATGTGTAAACTGGGATAAGGCTAGAAAGCCTATAACATTGTATGGCTCAATTGAGATAGGCAAATAGAACTTGTGTTGCGTGTGAAATCTCTCTCTCTTTCTCATGGAGTCCTTAGTGTGGTTTAATCCACCCTCATTATGTTGCTTAATCTATGTCTATCACCATGATCAATCCCATTTTAGGATTGTTTAACACACACACTCATGTAACAAATGATTGAGGAATGTAAATTCAGGCTAAGAAAAGACAACATGGGACAACCACATCTATACCCTAGACACGCTACTCATGAAGCTAGAACACCTTTAGCTCCTCATACTCAAAAGGCAAAGAGACCAACCTGAGTTCTACCCACTAAGTGAAGTCTGACAAGTGAAGTCTGAAGACATGCTAGAGTCACCCCTAGAACTAGAAGATGAAGGTCTAAGAAGATAGGACAAGGGGAAGACTGTGTGACAATTTAAGAGGGTTTAGGCTTCCAACATCTCGTCATCCTTTTCTAAGGAGTAACAATCCACCACCATCAACCAAGAAGAACTAGTCATAGTATACCCTAGTAGCCTACCTAAAAAGTCCTTAGAATATCCAACCCAATTGAGGAGAAACAAAGGTTAGAAGTAGCTCAAGAAGAGCATGCCAAACACAATTGGATGATGGTGAACCTTCAGCAGTTCTCACTATCAGAGTCGAAAACGTAGACGCTAGTTTCACTTTTCTCAAGAGAAGATCGAGGAAAGAACTAGTCCATTCTGCAACATGAGGAGACTTGGAATAGGGATTAGGAAAAGTGGACAAAAGCGTTGAAGCCATTGTCTCCAAAAACTTGGGAGATAGTTTCACACACAAAAAGGCTTTATACACATTCCATATACCATTACTGGACTTGATAGCTATGTAATTCATAATGGACACACCCCATGAGACATAGCATAACTCACTGCCTTCCTCTCCTCCCATGTCTAGAATTCTATTGGCTTAACTGTAAGGATGCCCAAGTCTATGGAAGGACCTAAAGGATTGGATGGATGAAAGGATAAGAGTGGGCATGGAAGAACAACCTCCACATGAGTATGATGATGAGGACACTAGGAAGAGGTAATTTACAAATATTTCCAAAGCACCGATGAAAAATTAGGCCACTACTTTGAGAGTGATGACATGAATGCCGTGATTCTGGTAAAATAGAAGGATAGAACAATCCTAGTTATGAGCATTATTACCAAACAGTACTGGGCGAAGTGGGGGCAACCTTGTGACACTACTAGCCTAATAGTTAATCTTGCTAATAGGGTCACAACAAAACCCATGGGGCTTTTGTGCAATCTGAGAATCAAGACCTTTAGCGTAACTTTTCGCCACTCTTTTATGGTAATGAATTTTTCTCGGTAGCCTAACTCTAATGATGATTGCATTCTAGGTAGACCCTTCATGAGAGAGAGAAAAGAATGGTTCATGACTAGGACGACACAAACCACATATACATACGAAAAATGAATGAAAACCTCAAGGTAAACCTCAAAACATGGAAAACTCATCCCATGAGTGGTGGACCTTTTTCGAAGAATCAGTATACCACAAATAACATTGTAGAACTAAACATGTGCCTCACATGTCAGAGCGCAGAGAATTGGATGCACATCCTTAAAATGAGGGACATCCTCCCAACAACTAGAACAAGCATGAGATATGCCACAGTGGCATGGCAAGGAAATTCTTTTTGGTCTATATGTTTAAGTGTTGTAGCAATGCAATGTACGTTTAAATTTAAAGGTGACATCTGCCAAACCAGAACAACTTGGGGCCCAAAATGCTCAAAAAGAGAAGATTTATCTCTTCTAGGGAGGAAATTAGGGAGGGAACAAAGACCATGAGCTTCAATACACTGAGGCCATAGACTCTCATGTGGCTTTTTTACTACATCTCCATGGCCCAAGTTATCAACCTTGAAGAGGAAGATGTAGAGCAGATTCTTACTGGGAATGACCATAGAAATTGGTTTAAGCTAGCACTCATGGACATGTAAGCTAGCCATATTAATTTCTCATGAAATTTGGTGCATATGCTACAACACATTGACCCCCATAAAAGTGTAGGTGGAAGGAGTGAACTCGTTACTACAAACCACATGCATAGGAGCTTTTATTGCCATGTCTCATTTTGGGAAGGGAAGTTTTATATCTTTCCTTTGTGTGTAGGTACCATGCATGAAGAAGTACTTTTTTGTATAAGGATAGATGGGGCATAATAGATGCCAAATTGATTGGGACGACCCAAGAACTACTACCTTGTAAAACTAGCCATAGGAGGGACTGATACCTTGTAACTAGACCAAGACTCAAGAACCGCTACTAACCTTAGGATAGGTAATGTTCTGATGAGACAGAAGAAGAGCCCATGTATAGCAAAGCCTCAACACAGAATACCCATTCTCCCAATAAAAAAGTGATAAAGCTAGATAACCCACCAAAGGGAAGCCTTGGTTGTGTGCTCACACAGAGATTTCCAACATTCCCACATAGCTATCACTTATTTATTATCATGGTTAGATAGAAATTGTCTGGATCTCCTTGGGCGTTTATGCATCCTAATATGCATAGTCATATATATGTCACATTGACAAACAATAACACCTTTGTGGCTTTTCATGCCATGCTTTATATGCTTACACTTGCTAAGGGGTCAAATTTTCTTCAGCTATCTCCAACTCCTTTTATCACGAGTGATGAGCTCCCAATATCCTTTTCTATAGGGAAATTGGTCATCCTGAACTTCCATTCCTAAAACTTATTCTTCTCTAGCATATCATTCACAGTCTGTGATGGACTATCAGACATATTTACTTGCACCAACTTACCAAATAGTGCTTGCAAAAAAATCTTTTGCACTTGTAGTAGCAAATATACAACCTTCTATTGTGGTACTATATACTTGTTATAATGCCACTATATGTGAACCAACCACATACATATACATCCGCGAACACTTTGCAACACTTAGATTCTCTACACAGACTATATTGCAAAGCCAAAATGGGTCTCAAAATGCGCCCAAATCTTGTCGAAATGCACAAAAATTAACTACATTAATTGCAAATAATATAGTCTTCTTCCTTCACCTAAGAGGATGCCTCAATATTATGAGATAATAGCTTCCCTGTTTGCTTGTAGCTCTCACAACTACTGAAGATGTTACTCCAAAATCAAAGAGATGAAATACCCTTACCCATGTACCGCTTCCTTACTTTCCTCCTTATTAGCTACTAAAGTTGTTGCTCCAAAATCAAAGAGATGAAATACCTTTACCCGTGTACTGCTTCCTTGCTTTTGAAATACCCTTACCCGTGTACCGCTTCATTGCTTTCCTCCTTAGCTCTCACACAAATCAGAGTTTTGATACCATAAAGAGAATATAGGAGAGACGAAGAGTTTAAGTTCCTTGCAAAAAAACACACATAAACAAGAGAGAGCAAGACACACGAGAGATGGATGCTTAAACTTTCTTCTATCTTCTTCTCTTCTCTACAACAACAATTAACATAAAGAGATAAGAGTACATACTATAAGGGAAAGTACTCTCCTACTATAACATACAATAGTGGCTCAATAGTGTGAACCCGACTATATGAGCTAGCACTATAACTATGCCCTACTTCTAGTGGTTACGCGTAGTGTGTCATCATGCACTAGTGGCATATCAACCATAATCTCACCAACCATACTAGTGGCATAAGTGTGGAAGATTTTACCTAGGTGGGTCATTAGCAAAAGTTGAGCTTGATATCTCAACATGCCCTACCACTGGGCCTATGGAGCTTGGTGTGAACTCACACAACTTGTTGTCCCACTAGTAACATATCAACCATAATCTCACCAACCATGCCAGTGGCATGAGTGCAAAAGCTATCACCAACCATGCCAGTGGCATGAGTGTGGAAGCTATCACCCAGGCTAGTCATTAATGTTTGCAGAAGCACTAGTTGAGCTTAATATCTCAATGTGCCCTATCACTGGGCCTATAGAGTTGGCATGAACTCACACACCCATAATTTATATTCTTGGTTCATTACTCACACACCGAATTGAAAGTAATAAAAATAGTTCATGCACTTCATGGCATATAAATCTTTTGAAAATTGACATTTACGTTAAAACTTTTATATATCAAATGTACTAAAAAACATACATGCTAAAAAAAATATGAAAACTCTATAATACCATACAACTATCAGATAAAACAATTTCATATATAACCAAAATATCTTCTTGCACCATGCCTCTATTCCTTAGACTAGGAAGGTATGCACCACTGAGCCCGAGTGCTCCAAATTATGCTACCATCCTCACATCCCAGATTAACAGGAGCCACTTCTGTTGGCCATACCATTCCTAAGGCATGAACACTGTAGGTCACAATCGCACTAAATTCTTGACATCGATACATACATCTAGCCTAGACCATGCCTGGCCCATTAATACTTAGGAGAGCCACCTCTTTTCCTCACACCAGGCTCCTAAGGTTCACTACAAATAAATAATTATAGAGAGCATGATTAAAAAATCATATCTAAAGGCTTAGCCAATGGATGATTGTTTAAAGCCAAAAAGGTTAATCTATTTAAATTGTCCTATTTAATGGTTTCCAAGGGCATATGGTAGATGCCTAAGATACTAAAGTCAATTTTTATTTGCTATCAAATAACAAAATTCTAGAAAAGAATTCAATAAAAAAGTAAGGATTAAAAACATAAAAAAAGGCTACTTAACTTGACCAAATTCAATTATTTCAAAACTTAAAGGATTTGCTTATTTGTAAAAGTGTGTAAAAATGATGTTGATACACTACAAGAGGACCCTCCAAATCCTCCAAAAGAACTCGCTTCTTTATAGCCTTGGAATCAGTGCCCTCATAAACTTTAATAACTAGTTTGACGACTTTTGCTAGTACAATGAAATGTAAGGGTACTAGGGGAGTACTATAGGGCTATGATGAAAATACTAGCTTAGGGAAACATAATAGCAAGCATGGGGATTTTAAGCAAATGGGACCCCATTTTATAGATGATACCCCCTTCACATGCATGTATAAGACCATATTTGCTATAGCCTCCATCTAGGCTATTTAAACTCGCACATACTGAAGTAAAATGTGGCTTTACTAATGCTTGCAACTCTACTAAAATTAACTCAAGTATCTCAAGTCTATCTAAGAGACAAGTGAGCTCGACTCTAGAAAACCACTAGCTCCCCAAAACCATCCACCCATTTCCACTTACCACTCAAGAAAAACCATGTGTGCAAGACCACTTACCACATTCCATACACCACTTTTGAGGAGTTCGGTGCAATGATGGTGGAGGAGGAGATGTGTTTCAAAGCCAAAGATGGTAGCGACATGGAATTAGTTGTAAATACAAAGAAAGGCAAGGCAAAGGCCAGTAAACCCAATGTTTTTGAAAAGAAGAAGAAATCTAAGGCAAAGTGTTTCTAGCTTGGTCGCATGGTCAAAGCATGTAGACTAAAAGAAGTAGATGAGAAGAATGGCACTTTGAAGCCTTTGAAGGAGTTTGGGAACAGTGCTGAAGCAAAATTGGAGGAGCTATTTTTGGTAATAGAAGAAATCTATGCAAAAGTAGAACATTCCTAACATTCATATTGGTGATGGTTTATGAGTCACATTGATAGTATGGGCGAGTCCATCTTGGTAGCAATTAGAAACAATGACAAATACCCAACCATGGGTTCAGGTACCATGTCTTTTATTTTAAGAAATGATGATACTAAGAAGCTACCGATGTCCTTTATCCATATTAGTAAGGTGGTTCTTCCTACTTCTTGTTACTGATCATTGATGACTTTAGTAGGAAGATGTGAGTGTATTTTCTTCGAGATAAGGCTAAAGCTTTTGGAAAGTTCAAAATATGGCATAACATAGTAGAGAATGAGATAAAAAGAGGCTAAAGAAATTTTGAATCGATTGAGGAGGAGAATTCACATCATAATGCCTACTGGAAGGAGCAAACCGAAGTTTCTACATCTTGTCCATCACCTGCTACTCTTCTAGAGTCACAATTTCCACCAAATTCATAGTGGGCTAATTGGTGAAGGAGGAAGCCTCACCCTTTCTCCTTGGTTTTGCTCCTCCTCTACCTTGTTCCAATTCTAGAGCTTGCAATCTATATTGCGATGCCCAGGGGAGCCGCCATAGTAGAAATAAACAAATATCCTTTTTGTCATATGTCCCTCTACAAATGCGTCTGCCTGAAAAATTAACTTATTCATGCAGCGCCCAGCTTGTCCAGCACATGTATAGAGGTTTGCTCTTGGGAAGCAATCCAGGAATGCACCCCACAATGCATCATAAGTAGCAAAATGAATCGCTCCATACTGTATGAGCCGGGAATGCATCCCACATTGCATCATAAGTAGAAAAATGAGCTACTCCTCCATACTACACGATCGACAATGCCACCTTCTTATGTAGATTTTGATCTTCAGTTTGTTACCCCAAAGATGTAGTAGGCCTCCATGCAGTTTTGAATAGTCTTAGGTTCATATTTTGAGAGCTAAGAGCTAGCATCATCACACTATCACTCACACACACAATCCTCAAGCAAGCATACATCAAAGAGAAGAGAGCACGTAAGCTAGCATCATCACACTATCACTCACACACACAATCCTCAAGCAAGCATACATCAAAGAGAAGAGAGCACGTAAGAAAGCATCAATCACAAGAGCGAGAAAGATTCAAACTCAATTGTGAGAATGGGATTATGTGTATTATCATTAGTCAAAATGTATTATATACAAGACCCATATTACAAAAAAAATGTAAATATCACGTGCGTTCAACAGAAGCATATTTTTAATTTATGAAACTTACACAAATATATTTACATAGGGGTATGATTTAAAAATTTTTCAAAAAAATTTACAGATTCATAAAGAAAAGGGGATATTATATGGATAAAAAAAGTCACAGATAAAGGATTTAAAATATAGGCCTTGAACGCACGCGATAGGGGTATTCTACATATAGTGACCCCCCCCTCCCCCCGAGTGGCACACATTCAGAGCATTGTTAGCCACCCAATATAGTTTAATATAGTTTATTGGGCCTAAAAGGGCAAGAGATGGTATCAGAGTTGCCAAAGCTTGAGGCCCCTCTCAAGCATGTATGTCGGGGTGAATTTTGGGCAAGATGCAACGGACATCATTCGTGAAAGATGGATCAGTTAAGGCTATCCATAAATTATAGCTTATAGATAGTAATGTATGTGGTCCTAAGAGGACACTATTCGATCGAGGATATCTCTATTTTGTGACTTTTATTAATGACTACTCCAGGCACCTCTGGGTGTATCCATTGAAAGAAAAGTTATAGGTTTTTACATGCTTCAGATACTTTGTTTCTATGGTTGAAAATGTGTCTACATGTAAAATTGGTACCCTTCGTATAGATCAAGGGGAAGTGTTAAACATTAACAGAAAACATCATCTTGTAAGTAAATTGAAAATAGAACACCATAACATTGCAGACATAGAAGAAACAAAAAAATACACTACAAAATTGCTCATGTGCAGGAAACAGACTTATTCTTTATTCATGATTGGCTATCCTTATATAGATGGATATGCAATGCATTGACTATCCTTATATAGATGGATATGAAGAAAGGCTACGATGCATGGATACAAAAAGTTATGGCACTTTAGTTACAGCACTTCAGATATACTTTGGAATGCGGAAAATAAAGAGAGTCGGAGTAAGAACGCTCGAACTTCGGAGTCCAAAGAGTTGGATAGAAGAATAATCAGATCTGTCCAATACTTGGCATACGGAGTTGATCGAATGAAATTCGATGTCCTGCATCTAGGCACTAATCAATTGTTGGAATGACTCCACTATTGGACCCCATGCACTAAAAAGAGGCACTTGGGAAACCCCCCAAAAAAAAGAAAGAAAGAAAGAAAAATCCACTTAAACAATAATAATAATAATAATAATAATAATGAGATCGTCATTCAAGGGTCCGCCGACTCTCTAACTGGATGATCTTACTATTAAATCACCAATTCTGCACCTCCAATTGCCAATCACCCAAATGGATCACAGGTCCTCCAATCGTCAACAAGCACAATCCAATCATCGATAAGACCAATTTGTCCTCAACTTCAAATCGTCAAACCCTCTGATTGAGGGTTTGGTCGGCATAGTTTATGCCATTCCAGTTGTTCGGAGTGCGTGCTGCAATCTGATTGAGAGTTTGGCCAACATAGTTTATGTCTAGTAAGGGGGATCTTTTCATCGCACAACAATTTTGCCAGTGCGCAGCGTGAAAGACCTACTAGAGGTATTACTGCTGTAGCTGCATGCAGCAGGTTGCTGCCACCATTGAATGCTTGGAAAGGATTGAGTGCTTGCAAGGCAATTCTTGTATACAAACCAGTAGTTGAAAAGGGGTATCTGGATTGAAATAGTTAAGACATTATAGGTTACATGCATGGCCATTGCTTTGTATGTGTATTCCTTGGAAGCACTGCATAGACACAATGGTCTCAGGATCCCCCCAAGGGGAAACATTAGGCCCATGAACCCAATGTAGGACCTTATACCATTATGGACCTCGGTGAAACCAAAGAGAGCTACATTGACAAAGAGAGCTTACAAGCGATGGGGGTTAACATCCTTAGATTCTGCTTATGGGATCCCCTCGCCTAGCTCAACTATGTCGTGTGCCTACACCAGATTACACGAAATTGGCACTTGAGAACCAGCAGAGACAAAGCAAGCTTTGGAAAAGATAGGAATGATGCCTATCTTAGAGTTGCTACCATGGGGCGTGGACCTCTGACAGTGTTGTGAGGCTAGCAAAAAAACACCTCATCAAGGTCACACCACATATCTAATCTGGTAGGCAGAGGCGCTGAACTTGCCAACTATGAATAAGGGCTAGGACAAGAAGATCGACACCCTAGCCAAGAAGAGTGAGTGCTTCAAGACCACTCACAACAGAAGCCCTACTGGAGCACGATTATCTTGCCATAGTTGGTGGTGCCGTGTAGGTTATATTATGCCTATTTGTCATTCTACAAACCTTCCAAGACAACTCAAGCAGATGTAAGCATATTGACAAGATTCAACTAGGATTTGAAATGCCAAAACCCTAAGCAGGAAAAGGAAAACTTTGTGGGCAACTCTCATTATATGAGGTAGTGAGGACATTCAAATAAAGAACCCCAAGGAGCCTACCTTGGAATTTCACCTCTACTTACCAGGATTCTCTATCATGGCATGCAAGCCACAAAGAGGTTCCCCCCCATTGCAAAGGCTGACTAGCTCAATAATAAAGGGGCGGACACCAAGAAAGAGGAAGAACCGAAGCCACAAATGATATCCAACAAGAGACCAAGGAGAAGAAGCAAGAAGACACACAAGAAGCGGACATGGCTATGGCTATGATTCCCTCACTGTAATGGTTTGGAAAGTTTAGGATACTTTTTCAAAGAAGAAAACAAGGTCTTAATAAAAGAGGAACCCCCCTACACTTTAGAGCCAAAAGTGGTGGAAGCTTATGCAGAATCTATCATTTTTCGCACTCTTAAGTTGTTGTAAACCCACACTTCCGAAATAGACCAGTATGAAGCACAACTCTAGGAAGCCCAAAAACAACAATCAGTAAGCTAGAAAGGGAGAATAATCAGCGCATTCAGGGATCAAAGGACTTGTTGGACGCGAAGTATGAATAGCTTATACGCTCTTATACCCAGCAGTAGGTCGTGCTTTCTACAGAATCATAAAAAACTGACACCTTATAGAGACACTTGGATAGGGCCAATGTGTATTTCAAACAACAGGATGATACCAACCAACAGAAAGATCAACGTAGTCCTGAACAAGGCTTGGCACACCATTAGCAAGGCTAAATATTCAGTTAGAAACTCTGCAAAGGG
Source organism: Cibotium barometz (assembly GCF_041138505.1). Classification (NCBI taxonomy): domain Eukaryota; kingdom Viridiplantae; phylum Streptophyta; class Polypodiopsida; order Cyatheales; family Cibotiaceae; genus Cibotium; species Cibotium barometz. Next base: position 54,178,790 of record NC_141049.1, on the reverse strand, counting down.
ATCTTGAGATGGCACCAATGCGAGCATGAAAGCTCATTTGGATGCAAAAGATGAACATATCAAAAGACTAGAGGATGAGGTGGCGGTGTTGAAGCAGAAAGAAGTTGGAAGACCCTTGACACCTTGTCGATCCTCAGAGCGTGATGCTAGCGAAGAGACAGTCTTAAGCCAGATAGCCACTGAGCTCCTGGAGCTTGTTCATTAAAACCATTGTGCCTAGTAAAGTATATGAAATTGGTAAGGCATGCACTCGGCCTTATGGCCCTATATCAGAATATATCATTGGAAGTGTCTCTACCCATATCTCAACTTGGAAATTATAAACAAAGAAGTTCTTGTCTTAATGGACATTTAAAACATAGTGTTTCAAGCAATCTTGTTGTAGTCCGATCCCATGCACATATACACCGCTGACCAACACCTAATCAATTATATAGCTTGGTTTTTCCTATAGCTTGGTTTTTCCTTTTTTGACACAATGATGCAACCCCACAAAAAAGCTAGATCAAGAGAAAAATATACAGCTCAAAGTAGAGGTGTATAGATAAAGGGCATCCTTGTAAGATGAATAGTGTAATATTACAGTCGTGTCACTCCTCCCAATTTAATTCGAATGGTGGCATTCATATCATCTCCCTCTCATAGTATTTCCCTACCGCATTAAACTTGGTACATCTTGAATGTCCTTATCTATTTTAGTTTGGTTGTCTCCTTAATTTCTCCAATTAGTTTGAGCTTTTGTTTTCATCAAATGATGGACTTAATCCCAAGCTTCTCGCTTGCATGCCAAGTATTTGGCCATGGTTACAGGTGACTGGGGATGAGATAATTTCTTTGTTGTTACCGCTTTTAGATTTGCTTTTATGGGACATTTAAACACTCTGTGGGGGCCTTGTTATCTAAAAAAAGAAAGAGGGGATCTCCTTGGGCCATGAATATCCCATGGTCTCTATAGGCTTCCCACGCTATCTTTATGAAGATGATCAATTATTGCATATCCCACATCATTGGTCCTAGTTGTCCTAAATGATATTCACTTCTAGATAGCTTCCAAGGATTGAATCTGGATAGTTAATGTAAAAGTTTGATGTGCTATCAGGTTCATCTGATGTGTGTTTAGTATTAACTAGCCTTGTAAGCATGGTTCCTAGTGGTAGTGTTCAAAGGGTTCATTGCTATGCAAGTAGTCTCAGATCAAGCTGTAGGTGGGGCTGGTAAAGCCAATGGCAAAAACTCATACCATTTTTTACATTCATTGTGGTAGAAGCTAGATGCTTCATGATTCCATATGTTTTTCAATACCCACACCATTGGTCCCCCCTTACTCTCAAGACTAGGCACTCAGGCACTGGGTGGTTGCTTTTACAAACAACACACACACCAAGTCATTTCTCATCTTGAAGCTAAATGTGTATGGCCCATTAGGAGAGGCTTTCCACACTTCTTCTAGCCCTTTAATCATTGCTCTTAGGAATGTCTTCTATGCTCTTAGCCTCTTATATTTTCCTAGTGTCTTGACTTTTAACACTAGGTTCTGTTTTGACCAAAGACTTGGTCTTCTGCTTTCCATGGAAGGGATGCCTGTAAAGTTATCATGAAAATATATATTGTGTCTAGGAGGAAACACTCCACTAGTGCTCTATGCCTTTGGGCATATAATGCATCATGCAATTGTTTGCTTCTCGATCCCTTTATGATGAAATCATCCTGGTTTGGTTTGGTTTTTCCTTAGTAAGACATCTACTGTTCACAAGTTCTTAAGGCGGTTGATACAGTCTCTCACCAACCTCATACTCAAGTTTCTAGAATTGATACAATTATGTAACTGAGTTGTGCTTTGACATCAGTCTTTGAGAATCCCATGGTAAATGCTAGCTTGAGATCCTCCATGGTCCCTTTTTGTGAGTCTTCTAGCATTTGAAACAATAACAATTCATCACCCTCTAGGGTCAATCCAAAGGCATTAATCTTAGTTCTAGGATCGGGTTACCCTCTCAGCCATGCAAAATTGTCTAAATGTGGCTGGGTGGTTATCAAGATCCCTTGATCCTTCAAACTTGTAACTAGCTTGGATATGTGTGAGGCTATGGTGCAAAGTGTGTGCGTGTTATTGTACAATGTGTGGGTGGTGTAGAAGTTTGAGAGAATTTTACATGATATGCTCCAAAGTCCATATTAGGAAATTTGGAAAAATCCCAATTTCCATTTTCATATGTTTAGGACAAATCAGCCAATAATAGGTCAATAAAATGTATTAACTTCTTTTCTCCAAAGTGCGTATTTGTGATAGTGAGGCTTACAATACTCAAAGTATATTATATTTAAGGAAAATCTCATAGGAATGCTTTATTTAAAATCAACATTGTATGCCACTAATTTTGTGATCACAGTCATCATGTTGCGTTAACAATATATCCAAAAAATTCTAGAAAATGACTTTTTGATTAATTCATCAAAGTCGTTAATTAACAACAAACCCTTTGCAAGGATAGCATGTCCTACTCCAAACTCAAAGTTCACAAATATCTTTAGTTCCATGAACTCAACATTACATCCATGAACATTACTCAATCATCGAGTGTGTTAACTTGATGACATCCTTATGTCTATTGATAGAGCTACCAATATCCTTCGTTCACAATTATCTTCACTTCCATGAACTCAACATTACATCCATTAACAATACTCATCATTGAGTGTGTCAACTTGATGACATCCTTATGTCCGTTAACATTACTCATCATTGAGTGTGTCAACTTGATGACATCCTTATGTCCATTCATATAATTACCAATATTTGTTAAGTTAGCCAAAGATAATAATAGAGATAGAAAATATGATATTTGCAAATCTAAGAAAAATTACTGTTCATTAAAGATAAGGCCTTAGAAAATGATACTTACAAATTGCCATGACTATACAAGACTAACACTCATAAAAATATAGTTGTAGATAGACCAATTATTAAAGATAATGCCTTAACAAAATGACACTTACAAATTGCCCATAACTATAAAGGACTAATGCTCATTTTAAAAAATAGATTGAATGAAACATAATGACAAATTATGGAAACTTAATATTAACAACACATTGCAATCAAAACTCATCGGCAAAGAGCTCATCTCTTGCCTCCTTGAGGTTACATATAGATTTAACATAAATATACGTATCCATATTCAAGGTTATTGATTGACATGTGAGTTTGTTTATGCCAAGGTGGCAAAGATGGAGAAAACACGTGTCTCACATTTTCTTTCTCATTGGAACCTCTATAACTATTTTTGTAACCTACCACATTTCTATCTCTAACATCACCCACTATATAGACTTGATCCTCTTCAATGTCACAACTGTTGGGTCATCAAGAATGGAGTACCTCCTTGATTTGGGGTGCATGGAACATAACAAATTCCATTCATCATGAAGAAATTTAGATCCACAATAGAGCAAAAAAGCTTGGCCAAGAGGAACACTTGATTGGATGAATAGCCCTTGACCAGCACCCACAATTGTTGAGTTATTAACCATGAAGGAAACCTCATTAATGTAAAAGACTTCACCATTTTGAACTGGCCACCAATGAGATGGTTGTAGTAAATGCCATTGCTATCGCAATGGCAAAGTGGAGAAACTTCAAATATCCTTACCATTGAAAACAATAAAAGTTCATGAGATCATTAGTGTTTACACTAGATAAACAATATAAAAGAACCCAATTAGTGTTTGCACTTGTAATATGCTTGGAGTTGTGATATGAAACCCTTAGCTATAGCTCCTATGATGAACCTTTTATTATAAACTAGTTGTTCCGCATAGTGCATTGCAACCATTTCATTTAGTTTTGACACTGGTGGTATTTTTTTCAATATCTTTAATTGTGCAGTACTACTTAGAGTCAATGGAGGAGAGTGTATTGTTCTTGAAAATATAAATTTAGAATCATGTGTTGTATGTTTAATAACACCTTGGCATGAACTAAATACATCATTTTTATCACATGTTGAGCCTACATATTCCTTGGATTCATCCTTGTACATCTCCTCCCACTCTATAATCACACGTTGAAAGTATTCATACAATGTATATCCTTGTTGGACTAGCAACTATCTATATCTATCAAAAGAAATCATTGTACGAATGTCTCTAGCCATATCCAAATGGCATAAGTATCTATATAAGTCTTCCAATGTGTTGTCATATGAATTAATGTCAAATTTGGGTGGAAAAATGCAATTCTCTAGTGGACTCGCACATCCTTTGTATGTACTATCATCAATGAGAACTGTCCTTGTTACATAGCATTGTGCATTATATTGGTGCCAAACCTTTTTGAGAGGTTTGAACATGGTCTCCACACCCATCTTTTCTGGCTGAAATATCTTCTCACGATCATATACATAACACTGCTCTTGTCCCCACACAATAAAAAATGGTAATTGTCTCCCTACATGCAATTTTAGAGTTTCCACCATATGCACCACATTTTTGTGCAAAGTTTTGGACCATATCCCAACATGGAACTTTATGAATAGATTGGCTAAAAACTCTATGCATCCTGGATGAAGTACAATCCATTGTTTCCCACAACGCAAGCTTGTATGCTTATTTGACTTTGTGAAGCAATGTTCTAACAATAATCCATTCAAATCCAATATTACAAACATTTGGCATGCCACATTCCTTGTATCCAATCATATGTTGTCATTATCTTCGTTAATACATCTGTGATATACTTTATTTATGGAAAAAAAAAGATGGAAGACCTGTTGTTAATCGACCAAAACTTAATAAAAGAAAGATGGAAGACCTGTTGTTAATCGACCAAAACTTAATAAAAAAATCACACATATAACTTCTCACAAATATTATATATATTTTTCACTATAAAAATAAAATTTGGTAATATGATACATTTTTCACATATTGTGGATGGATTTGAATTTTGAATTTAGTTAGTTATCCAAATCTCACTAGATAATGTCTTGTACATGCGTGCTATAGGGAAAAGAAAAGATTGAAGACATTGAGCCAATCGACCAAAACTGAATTAGAAACTCACAAACACATGATTTTGATTACTCTTAAAATACATGATATATCTCTAAGTACATAGAACTAAATTTGGTCATAAAGTTAGTTGTTTGCATATTTAGATAGACTTGAATGTTGGATTTGGTCAGTTGTCCAAATCTCACTAGATGACAATAGACATCTTGTAATAGACATCTTGTGTATGGGTGTTATTGGCTAGATTCAATTACTTGTGCATGGGTGTTATGTTGAAAGAACGGTAGAGGGAGAGGAGACACACACACAGCAGAAAACCCTAATGTATATTACAAACCCTAACCATAGAGGGAAGCCATGTCCACTCTCACACAAAGCATAATGCACTAATCCATAATCCACACAACACACAATGAGTTGTGTCCACACTCTACTAACCCTAGCTAATGTCCACACACTATGACCAGCTGGACACGCGGTCATTTATGTCTCACACATGTTCCTACCTAATCTGCCAGCACATAGCATAGCTGGCTCACACTGACATCGAGCTTGAATCTCAACAGCCCCTCTCAAGCTCATGATGTACTGCCGATGAAGATGTAGATGAGCTTGGGATATCAAGACTCTCAACACTCCCCCTCAAGCTCATCCCATGTACTCAGCTCATGATGTACTGCCGATGAAGATGTAGATGAGCTTGGGATATCAAGACTCTCAACACTCCCCCTCAAGCTCATCCCATGTACTCCCAACATAGTCTGGAAGTACTCAAACTTCTCCCTGCTAAGTGGCTTCGTAAAGATGTCTGCCACCTGCTCATCAGTCTTCACATAGTGAAGATCAACTGTACCATCCAGCACCTTTTCTCTGACAAAGTGATAATGGACCTCTATGTGTTTGGTCCTCGCATGAAACACTGTGGATTCTTTGCCAACTGTATACTACTCATGTTGTCACAATGAATGACAACTTTACCATCAATAGGCTCACATAAATCTGTCAAGAGACTCTTTAACCATATAGCCTCACAAGTAGCAATGGCTGCACCTCTGTACTCAGCCTCTGTACTGGATAAAGCAACTGTAGGTTGCTTTTTGCTACTCCAACTCACCACGGAACTTCCAAGTGTAAAAGCATATCCACTAGTAGACCTCCTGTCATATGCGCTACCTGCCCAATCAGCATCTGTGTAGCCATGTATGTCTAAGCTTTTACCACTCTCATAAAATAAACCATAATGTGCTGTGGTCTTCACATATCTCATGATGCGTCTCACTGCATCCAAATGTGGTTTCTTGGGGCTTTGCATAAACTGGCTGACTAGCCCCACAGCATAACTCAAATCCGGGCGTGTGATAGTCATATATATGAGACTACCAACCATCTTCCTATACATAGAAGGATCATCCAATTCCTCGCCATAATCAGCCCGCAACTTCACATTTTGCTCCAATGGTGTACTCATAGGCTTACACCCTGTCATGCCATACTTTGCCAACATATCCAATGCATATTGGCGCTGTACTAACCAAGTACCTGCATGATCTTTCACCACTTCAATTCCAAGGAAGTATCTCAACTCACCAAGATCTTTCATGTCAAATTGCCCACTCAAAGCTTTCTTGACATGCATCACATCTGCACCATGATCACCTGTGATAATCAAGTCATCCACATAGATGACTAGTAAAACAATCCCATGCTGTGTCTTCTTCACATAGAGTGAAGAATCTGCTGTAGAAATCTGAAAACCAAGTGAAGCAGGAGGGAGCACACACAAGAGAAGCAAACCCTGATCCATATCCATCAATCATAAAGAAGGAGAGAAGACATAGTCATCATCTCTCACACAAAGCATAATGCACTAATCCATAATCCACACAACACACAATGAGTTGTGTCCACACTCTACTAACCCTAGCTAATGTCCACACACTATGACCAGCTGAACACGCGGTCATTTATGTCTCACACATGTTCCTACCTAATCTGCCAGCACATAGCATAGCTGGCTCACACTGACATCGAGCTTGAATCTCAACATGTTATTGGCTAGATTCAATTACTTGTGCATGAGTGTTATTGGCTAGATTCAATTACTTGTCTAAATCTATGTTAAGGGTGGGTAATGCTAGAGGTCTAATCTTATAGATAGATGTGAATTTGTAGATTTAGTCACTTGTTCAAATCTATGTCATGGGTGTAAATGCTATAGATGTGGCCAATTGTCCAAATCTTATGTATAACTATAAAACTTATGTAGCCTTATTGACATACCCAAACGACGATCAACTATATGTAAAGATTAAATTTGAATAAGTGTCCAAATATTTGTTTGGGGTGTCAATAAAAAAATCGTAAACACATGGTCTAATTGATCTAATGTGATCATGGAATTATTTTACTTTATAACAATGAACAAATTATGATGTAGTCAAATTAGCTCAATAATAGTGTCTTGGAATTTTACAAAACAAAATAGAAGTTTTTCTACTAAGTTAAGATCATAAGTACCATATATAAAAATCTAACTAATGATATTCCTAGAGCATTTACTTACATATCACAATGGAAAAAACTATCCTACCAATAAAACGAGAACTAAATATGTTTTTTAAACACCTGTTGTGTCTGGATCATCAAGAAGAAGTTGATCAACAAAGTCTAACATTGCCCCTTCATGCTCCTTTTTGTAAGTGTAGCTATATGCTCTGGTGCAAGGCTTTCTATCATAAGCTTCCCATTTGTAAATAAAGAATCATCTCCTTGCTTTGTGATTCCAGCCCATGAACTAATTCAAGATTCCCCTCAACAAAGCTTGAACACATTGATTCAATCTCAAGTAATTCTTGTAAACTTGGAACCATTGCTAGTATCTTTCCTTTGTTTGTGAGCCATTCTACATGCACTTCCCAATGTAAATACATAAAAAACATACTCACCCTCCCTACAAAAAGATCATATAGTTGTAGAAATAGCATCTTCCATCTTTAGTAATAGTCTTTGTGCACTAGTTTGCTCTTCATGTCCATCTGAGTCACCACTCTCACTATCACTATTATCAGAAGTATCCAAAATAGATGGTCTATGCTCCAAATCGTCGTAGCGACGATTGTCCATGAATTCCTTCTCTTTACTCACTAATACATGTGCCAAAAAAATATTGATTGATCCATCCACATGATCTATATTAGGAGGGTTAATATCCACGGTACCAATTACCATCTTGTATTTCCCAGTTACCTTCTCTAAAGCACTCTCCAAGGCTACAAGTTGCTTGAATGTTACAAATGCGATGAGGACAAATTGTGCAGGTTCAACAGCTAGTTTTAACAATCCATGCAATATCATCTCAAACCTGTTTGAGCTCCATGTCATGCTATGAACCCCATGAACTACATTAATCACCATTGTGCCAATGGTAATTGGTTCGTTGAATGTGTTACACATGAACTCCATGCCTTCCATGTCTGGTCCAGCTTGGTATACACGTAGCACTACTTATTAGAATGCAAAGTAGTTCCCTCTTTTTGGTTTATAATCCATTGAATATATGCTTCTACCGATGGAGGCAATGCATCTTTATGATCTCTACAAGCAAGCTTCTTTTTCAGCCATATTTGACTTGATCCAACTATCTTGTCATAGTATTCTAGCTGGATGTTGTAGTAAGTCACACACTGATCCCATGGCCTATCAACCTTGTCACTTGACTTTTCCTTAAACTCCTTCACAAGCTCTTCCTGCAGCACCTTATCCTCCTTCATTTTGACGTGCTTTTTCCACCATATCTATCTTGTCTATATCATGCTTTCCCCTAACTAGAACAATCTTGGAATCCAATACTTCTTCTTGAATGATTTTAATATTCTCCTCGTCTAAACCTTGTAAACACCTGAGCATGCTAGGAATCGGTTGTCTCCCACCCTTATCAATATCATTACTATGCTCGACGATAGGGCAGTAATCCATCTCTGTATGCATCCATAATCCTCATCCATGTCTCAAACAAGTCGTTTGGGCATATTATCATGTGTGAATCCTTTGTCGCGCAACACTATCACCAAATGCAACTCGTGCTAGCTCGATAAATTGCTGCACAAAATTCTCAACATTATGCAATATTACAAACTAATTTATCAAGGAGAACCAATAAAATATTGAGGTATTTCTAAAAATACCAAATATTGAAGGTTGATAGTTACTTACATCCCATTCTACACATTGTTCACTTCCCTTTGCAACTCCTTGGTAAGGCTTTGTAGGCCAATTGAATGCAATCCATTGATCCCTTACTTGCTTTTGATTATCATGATATAGAGATTGTCGCATTATATTTTGAGATTCTAAGTTTGCCATTCATGATAATTCCACACTCTCCTTTGGAGGGAAATTTTTCACTATTATCGCCACCCTTTCCATATAATACTTCTTTCTTTAATTCATGGCTTCATCAGTCACACTCTCTATGAAAACTATGGCTGCATATAAATGGAGTGTTGACCAAAAAGTATCCAATACTTGTATTTATGAAGACGGTCTCTCCTCACTATCTTCAAGGGTTTGCCAGTTGCCTCATCAAAAGGCATTAGATCAGCGCATGATGCAGTTGGTCTAGAATTCAATCCAAAGTCCAGAGCTAATTTTTTGACATGCTTCTTGCTCAATTTTCTATAGACATATATTGCAGGAGCTTATACACAATTTCTCACTGAGATGTGGAAAGTATCTTGTAGTCCAAATGGGTAGTATTGCTCATAATAAGTGACCAACCCCGAACGACATTCACTACTCTTTTTTGCAATCTTCTTCTTTGTTTGATCATAGTCCCCCATAATAGCAGTATCACCAAATGGAACAATGGCAGAACCTTCAACTGTATTTATCACCAAAGTAGATGATGTTTGTTGTTTTTGATTCACTATTTTGGTTTTACCTCTAGCCTCATCCTTTTAAATATTGGCTTGAACCTTGTAAAATCCATCTATGTATTGTTTTATCATAGGCTCATCATCCTCCTCCTCTATACACCAACCCATTGTTAACATAGACTGAGCACCATCGGTCTTCATCTTTGCATCATCATAAGAAAATGCATCCAACAATTATGATTTATTAGAGTCTCTAATATCCACACAAATGCATGTAACTCCTTCTTTTCCTACAATCCCCTCAGACAATGCCTGTACTACACCAAGCTTTTTGTATGCCTCTTTCTTGGGTTGTGATGCAAACAATTATGCATGTTTTGTTGGCTTCCCCTTTTCATTGTAGAAGTCACGGTACCAAGTCCATGCCTTGTCATCATTAACGCCATGAAAAATCTCAAGTCTTGAGCTTTCCTTGGAACTTTTAGCAACAGTGGATGATGTCTTCCTCTTTGACATTTTGAACCTATTCAAAGTTTGATGTCATTAACTTACTAAGTTTCATACATTTTGTAGATCTTCAAAAATTTTAATCATTTAACATTTACATAGAAAAAACAATCTATTAATCAGATCATGATTGAGTACTCTAGAGGGATGAAGCTAAAATATTAGACTTAGTTAAATATTTTAAAGGGATATGAGAGGGAGTGAGCTATGAAGTGTATATATATTTGGATAATTGTATTGAATGGTTGGCAAAATCTATTGTGAAGAGCATTAGGCAAGTCCTTAATAGGAGTGATATGAATTGTTTATAGATTTGGAGAATTATCTAATTTATATTAAATGGTTGGTCAAATATGTAAGAGGAGCATTAGGTGAGTCCCCAATAAGAGGGAGCTATGAATTTTATATAGTGAGACAGTCCGGGGCGGGCAACAAGAAGAGCGGCCTCTAAGCACTCCTCAAGGCTCCCGTGTTGCTCAATGGGCTTGGGGCACAATGCAACACAAACATAAGAACCCCAAAACCACACACCCAACAAGAAAAGGGGCACCACCTAGTTATGTGTGTGAACTAGGACACCAAAGATCTTTCCTTGCAGCCAATCAATACAAGCTAACCATATACATCAATCAAAAGATACACACACTCTCAACAAACACTCATAACATATGGTATTATGTGTGGAGGAGACTAGCATAACACAAATAGAGAGACAATATAAGCTTGATTTTGTTGTCGCTAATGCACTTGGTCTTAAGGTTATGGGAGCCCTCTCACCATACAACCCTCTTACCATGAATTGAAAAGCAACAAATCAAAAACAAGCCATCAAGCCTCAAAGCATAAAATCACACCACAAAATACAAGGATCAAATTTACCTTAAATCAAAAATTGGACCGCTTCGCTAAATCAACTTTGGAGATGTAGGAGTCCAAGATTTGTATGCAATTGCACCCAAACTACTAATCTTATTTATGCACAAAGGCAAGATACAATTATGATAGGGAGTATGGCATCACTCAAGCCCTCACAATGACATAACTAGCTTCAAGCTTCAAGCTTCACTATCTCCTTACACACTAGAGTTGGGAGTGGTGTACAAGGTGTGTAATCTCCTTCTTTACAAGGAATGGAGGGGGCTCTATTTATAGGCTTGAGAAGCCCCAATTAGGATTAAGCTTAATCAATCTTATTATGAAAAATCATAGATTATGGATTTTTTATTTTGAATTGAGAGTGGGCCTCTTCTTATCCCTTGAGTCGTCACATGGATGTGGGCTCAAGATGAGAGAATTATTGAAGATGAGAGGAGAGTGTGATGTAGAGGTTTGAGCAAATAACTTGTAGTAATGCCTACTCCAAAAGTAGTAGAGTGGGTGCTTATTTACAAATGTTAGTGGTTAGTAGTTAGTAATCACTATAAAAGGTTAGTAATACAATGTACAAAATGAGTGTGAGGAGTAAAGATTTGGAAAGATCCTTGTGTGGTTGAAAGCTCGAAGAAGCTTGGATTCTCCCATGTGTAGATCTTTAAGTTAACCCCGCCGGTCTCCTTCTTGCATTTGACGCCACAAAAGTTGATTGAGGTGAAGAACATGGGGGTTTTTGTAGATGGAAACCCCATATTTGCAGAGGTTAATATGATATATTCATGCTGAATTTTTATGTATTTTTTGAGATTGGGAAAATAATTTAGTAATATGGGAGTAGTAGGGAGAGAAATGGAGATGAGGTATGGGTGTAGAGTAGATATGAGAGCAAATGGAGAGGGAAGGAGAGGGCAAAGTTGGAGAGGGTGAGAGAGGACATGAAGTTTGCAGGTTTGATGGAGTGAGAAAGGAATGAGTAAGTATGTAGGTGATGAATGTGTAAGGGAGGTGAGAAGAGACTAGGTGTACCTTGCCAAAAAGTGGGCAGACTGGGGTCCAATAAAAAATTCATACCGCCATTAGCTCCAAAAATTCTCAAAAACATTGAGCATATTCCTGAGCTCCCGAGCTAACTTTTGTCTTTTGATGACCAGTCCAAATTCGGAGTGGAGGCGGGCGCAAAAAATTCAGCAAAATCATGTATTTTCTGAATTTTTAAAATCTTTGTGTGGGTCCCCATTGGTGGAATTTCTTGATAGCTCCAAGAGTGAGCCCCCCAATACATCATACCCTGACCTTAGAGACTCAAGTGTATGTGGACACTTGCATGGAGGAGATTTTTTCCATTTTATAAAGGATTTACATAATAAAAAAAAACAAACTAGTATTTAACTAGTCAACATATCATGACAATATGGTTATTATGATAGGAAAATAAATAAAGAGATCTAATTGTGAATAAAATATACAAAAATAATTGATATATGAAAAAGTATTTAATAAAAATATATAAAATATTTAATAGTAAAAATATATACAAAAATACTAAACTATGGAAGTCAAAAGGGAGGGAGACCCTCATTATTTTAGGGTAGATGAGAGAATAAAAGATGAAATAGTCTAAGGGAAAAAGTGATTTGGGTAGTAGGCTTTCTACATGGTGTGGATAGAAATGTGAGGGCATAGGATTTACTTATGTATGGTGAAGTTGAAGCATATGTACAATGATGGTCCAAAAGTATTATGAAGAATAATAATAATAGTAATAAATAAATAAAAATATATTAAGGTTTTGTAATACACACACCTAATGAAGTATTTACATAATTAGAGAAAATAGAGACCCCCATATTTAGGCCCTTATATGAAATGAAATATTTACACAAAAATAGGCCGTAATAATTTTATGTATTTTTGATGAGTAGCTAGCAAAATATATATATATATATAGAAGATATGGATAAAGTCCCTAACACACACACGCCTATTTACAGTGAAAAGGTATTTATGACAAAGAGTTTATATGATTTTCCTTGGCCGAGGTAGCTCCTTGTGGTAATGTGGATAGCCGAAAAAACGGCTATCATTTAGCCCTCCCCCTAGATGATGGTATATTCATGTACCATCATAATGTAGCCTTCTAAAGCAAGTGGTGTAATGTGGTTCTCTTGTCCATCTTTCTTCTGTTCCTTGTGTTTTGCACCACATCCATCACTCAAACCACATAACTTACATGCCCTTTTATCTCCTTTTTCTGGTTGCTTTTGTAAGTCTGTCGGTAGAATGCGACTCAAGTATGGCTTGAGTCTGTAGCCATTAACCTTCTTAGAATGTTCTTTGCCATCCAAATCCATGAGCTGATAATAGCTAGAGTTGAAAACCTTCTTGACAATGTATGGTCCCTGCCATCTAGTTTCAAACTTGGCATCAAACCGATTATCAAGTCGATTGTCATACCTTAGCACAAGATCTCCTTCTTTGATGCCCTTGTCTTTCAAAGTTGTATTGAACTTCTGTGCTGCTTGCATGGCTTTTCTTCTATAGCACTCGTATGCAGCTTCTCTTTTCCACTCTAGCTCAACTAAAGTGAGAAGTTGATCTACCCATGCATCTTGATCTCCTAGTCCACCTTTTCCATGTAGCCGCATTGTTGGAATGTTGAGCTCAATAGGCTGCAATGCTTCTTGACCATAAACCAAGTGAAAGGGCGTAAACCCCGTTGCTTCTCGGTAGGTAGTCCGGTATGCCCATAGTGCTCCATCAAGGAACTCATCCCAAAGCTTCGTCTTGTTCTCCACCATCTTCCTTATGATTCCTGCAATGACACCATTAGCCTTCTCTACTAACCCATTTGATTGGGGATAGTAGGGTGTGCTATGACAATGTGAAATATGAAGCTCTTCACAAACTTCGGTGAGCAAACCTTTTCTAAAACCTGGACCATTATCAGAAACAATCTCCAAGGGGGTGCCAAATCTGCAACATATATGAGTGTAAACAAATTTGCTTACAGTCTTTCCATTCACCCTTGCCACACTTTGAGCCTCCACCCACCTAGTCATGTAGTCTATGGCCACTAAGATGTACAATTTTCCATTTTTAGTTCTAGGTAGTGGACCCATAGCATCAATGCCCCATTTTTCAAATGGACCACTTGCAATGACTAATTGGCGTGGACCATGTAGCAACCTCTTATTACCATTGACTTGGCAGTTATGACAGCTCCTACACCAATGTTGGACATCCACATGTAAGCTTGGCCAAACATACCCAGCAAGCAAAATCTTTTTCACAGTTAGTTCTTGAGCAAAATGGCCACCACATGCTTCTTCATGCAAACCCTCTAAAATGGCTGGAATCTCCTTGGTTGTTGGTACTCTTCTGCACACTTGATCTTTTCCTTTTTGGTAGAGGGCACCTTCTAAGAACAAGAAAGAACTTGCCCTCTTCATGAGCCTCCTTTTTTGTGCCCTTGTGAAGTCTTGTGGGAATTCACCTTCCAAGATGTAGCTCACTATGGGAGCCAGTGCCTCCATTCCTTGGTACCGTGGTTGCTTAATAGCTGCTGCAGCCAAGACTACTACTTGCATTTCCTTCTTAACACATGCAACAGCTTGTTGTGCAAGTAGATCAGCATCCTCATTTTGTTTCCTAGGAATATGATACAATTGCACCTCCTCAAATTGATTAAACAGCCTACGAATAGCATGAACCTTTTGCCTTAATCTTTCATTCTTGCATGCCCAAATGCCTAAAATTTGCCTTACAATAAGAAGTGCATCCCCTTTTACCAGGAGACGTTGTATCCCTTGATTGATGCACACCTTCAAACTATGAAGTAGTATGTCGTACTCTGCTTCATTGTTGCTAGTAGAACTTGGCAAGTTGACCTTCTCCTTCATAACCACCTCTCCATTTGGGTTGAGCAGCACCAGCCCTCCCCCTGCTTTACTTGTGGCTTTTCTAAAAGCTCCATCAAAGAATAAGGTGAATGCATTAGGTATAGTTTTGGGTGGTGGCAATGGTTGGATCTTTACTTCAGGCACCTTAATCTCCTTTTCATGCACTCTATGAGTGAGAATCCCTGCCAATTGTGCACGCACACTATCTTCTACCTTGAAAGAGTATTGGAATTCTTGCAATTCCATAACCCACTTTGTGATTCTAGCACTGATAGTCATTTGGGAAGACACCCAAGGAAACAAATTTTCTGTAGTGAGAATTACAAAAGGTTTTGGTAACAAGTAGGATCTAAATTTTCTCACCGCAAAAATGAGAGCAAGCATCATGAGTTCTGCTTCCGTGTAGCCTTTCTCCAAGACATTCATGACCCTACTAACAAAGTAGATGGGCCGCATCCTAGTACTGTGGAGATCTTGCTGTAACAAGACTGCACCCACTGTTTCCTTTTCAACACTAGAGCTAACAAAGAAAGTGTACTCCTAACAAGGAGGCATGAGTGTTGGTAGCTCTGACAAAATGGCTTTAATGTTACAAAAGTACTCCTCAAGCTCATCAGACCATGCAAACTCTACTTGTTGAGTCAATTTTTGCAAGGGGTGAAGTAACTCTGAGGCTAAGTGAATGAAGCGTGACATGTACTTCACCTTTTGAATGAATGAGATGGCCTCCTTGAGACTCTTTAGAGATGGTAGGTCGATAAGAGCCTTTGCCTTTGTGGGATCCACCTCAATGCCTTTGGAAGAAACCTTATGACCAAGCAAGATTACTTCATCCTCACCAATATGACATTTGTCGGGATTGAGTTGGCCCCCCATGTCGTAGAGTTTCTTCAAGCCTTCTTCCACCCTCTGCACATGCAATGACTTAGAGCTATAGATGCAAAAATCATCTATGAACACTCTAATGGATTTCCCAAAGAATGCTTGAAACACCATGTTCATGAAACGTTGAAATGTCGCTGGAGCATTGGTTAAACCAAACGACATGACTCTGAAAGCATAACAACCCCAAGGAGTGATGAAGGTTGTTTTCAATTGATCCTCCAATGCAATCCCAATTTGAAAGTAACCCGAGTAGCCATCACATATTGTATACTTCTCATGACCTGCTACCTCATTTAGGATCTCATCTTGAAATGGGAGAGGAAAGTGGTCCCTTTTTGTCGCCTCATTGAGTGGACGATAGTCCACACACACCCTCCATTTGCCGTTCTTCTTGGGAGTGACCACGACGGGAGAGACCCACTCTGAATTTTCTACCGGATATATGAATCCCGCTGCTAGAAGCTTCCTCACCTCTTTGAGTAGGGCTTGCTCCTTGATGACTCCTAGTCTTCGTAGCTTTTGTGCCTTAGGTTTGGCTTCTGGCTTTAGCTCGATCTTGTGTTGAATGGCCTCTATGCCACACACATCTGTGTAATCTTTAGCAGAAAACCTGGGAAATTTCCTTAATACACATTTAAACTCCTCTCCTTCCTCCGATGTAAGCATTTTTGAGAGCATAGCATCAAACATTTCTTCGTCATGCACAATTTGGTCTTCTTGAGAGCCTACCTCCTCCAAACCTTGGCAGGGTGTCTCTTTGTCTTTTGCTCTGAATCTTACCCCCATGACTTCAATGGAAGACTCCTCGTCCATAGTGCTACTGCTGCTTTCTTCCTCTGAGGCATCATCGGTCCAATCCTCCTCTGTTTCGCCTTGAGAAGATTCTTCATTCATCTCCTCTTGTCGTTGCTCCTTCATGTCAAAGATAATCTTCTTACGATTTTCATTCCTGCAAATTAACTTTCCATTTTCCCAATCCTGCAAAGCTCGCATTCTCATTAGCCATGGTCTACCTAGGATAAATGGATAACCACTTCCCTTGGTAGACATAACATAAAAATCAACAACCTTCTTAATGCCAAAAACTTCCACAGAAACATTCTTACAAATCCCAAGACACTTTGCTTTGCTATTGTTTGCCATTTTCACCTTAATTTCAGGTGTTTCATGAATATGCATGCCTAGTTTTTGCATAAGGTCCTCTGTCATGATGCAAATTTGTGCACCCCCATCTACTAGACCCTTCTTAACTAGCCTTCCCTTGATGTAGCAATCTAATATAGGTGTAATGTCCTCATTCATCTCGGCTTGTGAAATTTTTACAACAGGCACATTCTCTTTTGTTTTTCTCCTAGTGCTCACGGCCTTTGTTAATTCCCTCCTAACTTGTGGACATAAGGCTAGAAATTGAGGCCACGAGATATCAGGACCCTTACCTCTCATGTCTTCCAAAAGGTTGTATGGAGCCATACCATGTCCAAGGGGGAAATCTTGGAGGTTTATACGACGTCGTCTCCTCTTGACTTCCTTGTTTTCCTTCACTTTCTTTCCTCGTCCATGGTCACTTTGTGATGCCACACCCTCCTTTTCCTTCTCTTTTCCACGCTCTCGTTTGACACCATTTGCTTCAATGTCTACCTCCTTGGCCTTTGTTACCTCTACCACATGTACATTTGGGTCCGGCAAGGGTGGCATTCCTTCCACTCCTCGTGGAGGTGGTCTTGTTGCATTGGGCCTCTGCAAAATCATCGGTTGTTGTTGACTAGTACCTTCACCTGCATTCATCACTGGATAATTCATGTTAGGCTTCCCTGGCTCCCCACGAGGCCAAGGACAATTATACATCCCATGCCCTGACTCTCCACAATTCCAACATTGCAAGAGTCGCCTAGGTCGTTGCTCTCGTTCTTCAACCCTTTTAGCTTGGCCCTTCTGTTCTACAGCTTGTGCAAAGTGGATAGACAAGTTATTTAAAGACTCATTTAACTTTTCTATCACCTCGACTGTGACCTCAGGTAATTCTCTACGAGTGCAAGACTGTACCTCTTCCCTAGGCTTTGAGTCATCGAAGATAAAGCCCCCCCCAAGCATACACCTCATCTTTCGGAGTTTCTTGGTAGCCCTAGCCTCAGCAGCATCAAATGTTGTGGGCTCTCCTGACTCTACTTGCAATTTTAGTGATGGGTACATCCCTGCAATAAATCTCTCCTTCTTCAAGAATTCAGCACCATCTCCAGGGTTAGGAAGACTACGCAACCAAAGAGTCCAAAGACGTAAGAATTCTTGCTTATAGCTCAAGTAGTCCTCTAGATCCTTTTGCTTATGAGTAACTATTTCTTGCCATAGCTTTTGGGTGTTCAAAGGAGTGAAGTAATTGTCTCTAAAAAGTTGCATGACCCCCTTGTAATCTACTCGTACAGGTGCAGGTAGAGATTGAAACCAAGTGGAAGCATCTCTTCGTAGGACCAACTCAAACATGTCTAAGCATTCTTGGTCTCCTACCACTCTCTTTATGTGGAGTGCCATTCTAAAGTTTGATAAGAATAACTCGGCATCCTCGCCGGGCTCTCCAAAGAATAAGGGATAGCCACTCATTTGCCTAGTGGTATCCATGCTTGAGAAGAAGGAAGCACAAATATGATTGCACAAAGGTCTTCCTTCACTCTCTTTCTCTCTCACTCCTTTTTGCCTTTTTCTTTTTTTTTTCTTTTTTTTCTTTTTCAAAGTAGAATGAAAATGTAGACGTCAAAGCTTATGTCATAACGAATCAAAGGCAAAATAAATGGATTAACTGAGGCATTAATGGCTGCTACTTGCCTAGGTCCAAACATACGACGAATGACACGCTGAAATTGTAACTTACTACCAACAACTATGTGTATTTCTTGCCTAGCATAAGAGATTGGCCTACGGTATAAGTCTTCTTGATTCATAAAACTAAGCTAAAACAAGATGAAAATATGCACATCAAAGGAAATGGTGTAATCTACAATGGGAAGTATGACAGGATTAGGTGATGCTAAAATCTCACTTAGTCTTTCTGGACCAAAAAGAAGAACCATGCGTTGTTGGTAGAAAATCTTTCTATCAATGCAAACATTCACTCTAATGGAGTGCACCCAATGAAACTGGTTGAATTGAATCCCAAGAGGATTAGGAGGAGGTGGATTGTTCATGAAAGATCACACAAAAGTACCACTTTCCTTCTTAAAATATGATACCCAACAAGCAAACAAGGAAATTTATGTGTTAGAGAGATCGATGTACCTTAAATACCCATTTAAAAACTGCTCGATCCTCAGTGGGGGCACCAAAATTGAGACAGTCCGGGGCGGGCAACAAGAAGAGCGGCCTCTAAGCACTCAAGGCTCCCGTGTTGCTCAATGGGCTTGGGGCACAATGCAACACAAACATAAGAACCCCAAAACCACACACCCAACAAGAAAAGGGGCACCACCTAGTTATGTGTGTGAACTAGGACACCAAAGATCTTTCCTTGCAACCAATCAATACAAGATAACCATATACATCAATCAAAAGATACACACACTCTCAACAAACACTCATAACATATGGTATTATGTGTGGAGGAGACTAGCATAACACAAATAGAGAGACAATATAAGCTTGATTTTGTTGTCGCTAATGCACTTGGTCTTAAGGTTATGGGAGCCCTCTCACCATACAACCCTCTTACCATGAATTGAAAAGCAACAAATCAAAAACAAGCCATCAAGCCTCAAAGCATAAAATCACACCACAAAATACAAGGATCAAATTTACCTTAAATCAAAAATTGGACCGCTTCGCTAAATCAACTTTGGAGATGTAGGAGTCCAAGATTTGTATGCAATTGCACCCAAACTACTAATCTTATTTATGCACAAAGGCAAGATACAATTATGATAGGGAGTATGGCATCCCTCAAGCCCTCACAATGACATAACTAGCTTCAAGCTTCAAGCTTCACTATCTCCTTACACACTAGAGTTGGGAGTGGTGTACAAGGTGTGTAATCTCCTTCTTTACAAGGAATGGAGGGGGCTCTATTTATAGGCTTGAGAAGCCCCAATTAGGATTAAGCTTAATCAATCTTATTATGGAAAATCATAGATTATGGATTTTTTATTTTGAATTGAGAGTGGGCCTCTTCTTATCCCTTGAGTCGTCACATGGATGTGGGCTCAAGATGAGAGAATTATTGAAGATGAGAGGAGAGTGTGATGTAGAGGTTTGAGCAAATAACTTGTAGTAATGCCTACTCCAAAAGTAGTAGAGTGGGTGCTTATTTACAAATGTTAGTGGTTAGTAGTTAGTAATCACTATAAAAGGTTAGTAATACAATGTACAAAATGAGTGTGAGGAGTAAAGATTTGGAAAGATCCTTGTGTGGTTGAAAGCTCGAAGAAGCTTGGATTCTCCCATGTGTAGATCTTTAAGTTAACCCCGCCGGTCTCCTTCTTGCATTTGACGCCACAAAAGTTGATTGAGGTGAAGAACATGGGGGTTTTTGTAGATGGAAACCCCATATTTGCAGAGGTTAATATGATATATTCATGCTGAATTTTTATGTATTTTTTGAGATTGGGAAAATAATTTAGTAATATGGGAGTAGTAGGGAGAGAAATGGAGATGAGGTATGGGTGTAGAGTAGATATGAGAGCAAATGGAGAGGGAAGGAGAGGGCAAAGTTGGAGAGGGTGAGAGAGGACATGAAGTTTGCAGGTTTGATGGAGTGAGAAAGGAATGAGTAAGTATGTAGGTGATGAATGTGTAAGGGAGGTGAGAAGAGACTAGGTGTACCTTGCCAAAAAGTGGGCAGACTGGGGTCCAATAAAAAATTCATACCGCCATTAGCTCCAAAAATTCTCAAAAACATTGAGCATATTCCTGAGCTCCCGAGCTAACTTTTGTCTTTTGATGACCAGTCCAAATTCGGAGTGGAGGCGGGCGCAAAAAATTCAGCAAAATCATGTATTTTCTGAATTTTTAAAATCTTTGTGTGGGTCCCCATTGGTGGAATTTCTTGATAGCTCCAAGAGTGAGCCCCCCAATACATCATACCCTGACCTTAGAGACTCAAGTGTATGTGGACACTTGCATGGAGGAGATTTTTTCCATTTTATAAAGGATTTACATGATAAGAAAAAACAAACTAGTATTTAACTAGTCAACATATCATGACAATATGGTTATTATGATAGGAAAATAAATAAAGAGATCTAATTGTGAATAAAATATACAAAAATAATTGATATATAAAAAAGTATTTAATAAAAATATATAAAATATTTAATAGTAAAAATATATACAAAAATACTAAACTATGGAAGTCAAAAGGGAGGGAGACCCTCATTATTTTAGGGTAGATGAGAGAATAAAAGATGAAATAGTCTAAGGGAAAAAGTGATTTGGGTAGTAGGCTTTCTACATGGTGTGGATAGAAATGTGAGGGTATAGGATTTACTTATGTATGGTGAAGTTGAAGCATATGTACAATGATGGTCCAAAAGTATTATGAAGAATAATAATAATAGTAATAAATAAATAAAAATATATTAAGGTTTTGTAATACACACACCTAATGAAGTATTTACATAATTAGAGAAAATAGAGACCCCCATATTTAGGCCCTTATATGAAATGAAATATTTACACAAAAATAGGCCGTAATAATTTTATGTATTTTTGATGAGTAGCTAGCAATATATATATATATATATATAGAAGATATGGATAAAGTCCCTAACACACACACGCCTATTTACAGTGAAAAGGTATTTATGACAAAGAGTTTATATGATTTTCCTTGGCCGAGGTAGCTCCTTGTGGTAATGTGGATAGCCGAAAAAACGGCTATCAATAGATTTGGATAATTGTCCAAATCTATATTAAATGGTTGGTCAAATCCAGTGAGAGGAGCATTAGAGAAATCCCCAATGAGGATTAGCCTTAGGAGGTAGGTCTGCAATATGGGTGAGGTCTAGTGAGAGTAGCATTTTGGAAGTCCCCAATAGGAGTGAGCTATGCATTGTAGTTAGATTTGGACAGTTCTCCAAATATATTTTGAATGGTTAGCCAAATGTGGTGATGGGCTAGCCTTAATAGGGGTGATGTGTAGTGAGAGGAGCATTACGGAAGTCCCCACAATAGAAGTGAGCTATGAATTGTAGATAGATTTAGACAATTGTCCAAATCTATATTGAATGGCTGGCCACCTCTAGTCAGAAAAGCAATAGGCAAGTCTCCAATTGGGGTGATCTATGGATTGAAAATAGTGAGAGAAGCATTAGGAAAATTCCTATAATAAGGGTTAGTATTAGGCAAGTCCCCAATTGGGATGAGATATTGATTAAAAATAATGAGAGAAGAATTAGAAAAATGCCTAATAAGGGTTACTATTAGGCAAGTCCCCCCAATAGGGACATAGGGTCTAGTGAGATGATCATTAGGAGAGTCTCCAATAGGAGTGAGCTATGAATCATAGATATATTTGGATTGTCCAAATCTATATTTAATGGTTGGCCAAATATAGTGATAGGAACATTAGGCAAATCCCCAAAAGGAGATAGGTATGGATTGTAGGTAGATTTGGTTATTTGTCCAAATCTACATGGAGTAGTTAGTCAAATATAGTGAGAGAGGAGCATTAGCCAAGTTTGTGGTTAGGGTTAGTATAAGGAAATCCTTTCATGGGGTTGAGGTCTAGTCAAAGGATCATTAGGTAAGTCTCCAATAGGAGTAACCTATGAATTATAAATAGATTTGGATAAGTGTCTAAATCTATATTTTATGGTTGGCCAAATCTATTGAGAAGAGCATTAGGTAAGTCCTTAATAGGAGTGAGATATGAATTGTTATAGATTTGGAGAATTGTCTAAATCTATATTGAATGGTTGGTAAAATCTATTGGGAGGAGGATTATGTGATTCCCCAATGGAGTGACCTATATAGATTTAGACAATTGTCCAAATCTATATTTAATGGGTGGTCAAATCTAATGAATTAGACAAATTCCCAATAAGGGTTAGCCTTAGACAAGTCTCCAATAGGGATGAGGTATAGTGAGGAGAATTTTTGAAGTCCCCATTCGGAGTGAGCTATGAATTGTAGTTAGATCTGGAGAATTATCCTCCCCAATTGGGTGAGCTATAAATCTAAAATAGTGAGAGAAGCTTTAGTCGAATCCCCAG
Source organism: Cibotium barometz (assembly GCF_041138505.1). NCBI lineage: Eukaryota > Viridiplantae > Streptophyta > Polypodiopsida > Cyatheales > Cibotiaceae > Cibotium > Cibotium barometz. The sequence continues at coordinate 54,155,549 of NC_141049.1, read as the reverse complement.
TAAGGGTTAGTATTAAGCAAGCCCCCAAAAATAGGGATGTGAGGTATAGTGATATGAGCATTACGCAAGTCTCCAATAGGAGTGAGCTATGAATTATAGATAGATTTGGATTATCCAAATATGTATTGAATGGTTGGCTAAATAGCATTAGGTAAGTCTCCATTAGGTAAGTCTCCAATAGGGGTCATGGATTTGGATAGTTGTCCAAATCTACATTTAATGGTTGGCCAAAAGTATTGAGAAGAGCATTAGGCAAGTTCCTAATAGGAGTGAGCTATGAACTACATATAGATTTAGATAATTGTCCAAATCTATATATTGAGTTGTTGGTCAAATATAGTGAGAGGAGCAAGGAAATTCCGTGGTAATGGTTAGCATAAGGGTGTAGTTAGAGGAGCATTAGGCAAGTCTATGGTAATGGTTAGCATAAGAATGTAGTCATAGAAGCTATGAACTATAGATAAATTTCCCAAATCTATATTAAATGGTTGGCTAAATCTAGTGAGATAAGCATAAGTGAAGGGTTTAGGATTGCAGGTAGATTAAGAAAATTATTAAAATCTATATTGGTCAAATCTACATTTAATGGTGATTAGCCAAATGTGGTGAGAAGAGAATTAGGTAGGCAAGTCCCTAATAGGAGTGAACTATGAATTAATTATAGATTTGGGAAATTGCACAAATCTACATTGAGTGGTTGGCCAAATCTAGTGAGAGGAGAATTAGTCATGTCCATGGTTAGGGTTACCATCAGGCCAATGCCCATTAGGAGTGAGCTATGAACAATAGATAGATTTGGACAATTGTCCAAATTTGTATATTGAATGGTTATCCAAATCTAGCATTAGGCAAATCCTTAGTAGGAGTGGTGTATGTATGTATATAAATTTGTCCAAATCTATATCAATGAATGTTTGGCTAAATCCAAAAATAAGAGCATTAGAGAAACCCCCATTCAAGGTTGGCCTTAGGAAAGGTGCCCAATAGAGTTGAGGTGGTCTAGTGAGAGGAGAACTATAGAGGTCCCCGAAAGGGTTGAGGTTTGGATTGTAGGTAGATTAAGATAATTATCAAAATCTATATTTAATGGTTTGTCAAATCCTTATTTAATTAGTTAGTAAAATGTGGTGAGAAGAGCATTAGGTAGGGAAGTACCTAATAGGAGTGAACTATGAATTAAATATAGATTTGGGAAACTTCACATTTAGCGGTTGGCAAAATCTAGTGAGAGGAGCATTAGTCATGTCCATGGCTAAGCTTAGCATTAGGTTAATCTCAAAGAGGAAAACACTAGATTTCCATGTAGCTACAATTGATTATTGCAGGAGAAAATGTTGCCAAGTTGCTGATCTTGATGCAATGATACAACTCTGTAAAGATTTTTAGGGGTGTTGCTTGCAATATCGCACTGATTATGTGCATGATTCCATGGAAATGGCATGCCGTGTGGATGGAGTGTGGACAAGACAATATAGCTTCACATTCAATGGTATGGAAGTATGTTCAAGAAGGGCATGGTATGAGATGCATGGTATTCCAACTACAACATTTTACAGATACAAGGGTTAGTTTGAGAATGGTATACGAAGGTCAATGCATGGAAACAAGGGGATTATAAGAAAGGCATGGGATCACAGTGAACTAGGAAGGGCAATAATTTGAGAATTTATATAAAACAATTCTGAGAAGATGCCTCATAGGAGTAGGACCATGACAGATGGTTCTAGGGAAACCCAACTAGTTATTCCAGATGTCTACAAGTAGGTGGACATTTTGAATGAGGGTAATATGAAATTGAAGAATATCAATCAAAAATAAATGTCCGCATCAACATTTGGTAGGATCTGGAATACAGAATTCAAGCATGTTAGCCTTGCCAAAACAAGTGAGTTTTCAAAGTGCACTATATGCAGAGGAATAAAGGATCAATTGGGAGACACAAAGTGCCAAAACAAGTGAGTTTTCAAAGTGCACTATATGCAGAGGAATAAAGGATCAGTTGGGAGACACAAAGTGCCAAGATGAACGTAATAGATTGATGCATCAAAGAAAGGCCCACATGTTGCAACAACTTAGTTGTAGGAATCTCTACTATGCTTGGAGATTGACCTCACAATTAAATCCTAATAAGTACTTATGCATAATACAGGATAAGATGGACCAAAAGAAAATAACAATCCCGAGATTGAAGGTGCGTTCCAAGGAGAGAGATAAGTCAACACAATTGCTAGTGTCACTAACAGAAATGATAGCCTATGGACATGCACAAGGGCACTATGGACATTTTGCTATCAACTTATGGCCATCTGATCCAAATTTCACAATAGGTTCTCTTGCCTTGTGCTAAGAAACCTTGAGAGGTGTAACAGACATGAGTATAGAGATCTTTCCAATGATGGTATGCCCAGATCTACTAGCACATTATTGAATGCTTTAAACTCTAGAAAGGCTCTTGATCAACATCACCCGCATGAGGGTGGATACATGGGAGCTTGCTCAACTACAAATCCTTGTTCAGAATTCAAGAAGTTGCCAGAGAATTTGATGTTGCAATTGGATAATTGTGCATCAGAGAACAAGAATCAATATTTGTTTGCCTATCTATCATTGTTGGTTCCCAAAGGAGTATTTAAGATGGTCCAGTTAGGATTTCTGATGGTTGGTCATACACATGAGGATATTGATGCAATGTTTAACACGTTTTCTGAGAAACTAAGGACTAGCTAGACATTCACCTTCCCACATTTAATGAAAATATTCAAGGATAGCCAAGTATCTGCTCCAACCCCATTCTTGATGACAAATGTGCCAGACTTCGAGGAATTCATTAATGGTGGGTAGTTGTCTGATGGGACAAGATGTGCTAGTGGGGCACTCAAAACCATTACATGTAGGAAAAGGTTCCAGTCATGTAATATAAAGTGTATCCTACATGAATGGCTGCCAAAGGATGGTGGTATTGAATTATGGAAGAAGGATAGTGATGGTAACACAATTCTACTGACAGGGGTTCCATGTGTGATCATTCCAATGTTTGAGTACAATAAAGATCACTTAGAGGTGGTAAAAGGAATTAAGGATTACATTTGATATTGGAAAAGATGGGTTGATGTTCAAGGATCTGATGTAGATTTCACCTTGTACATCAGCCCAATGATTGAGTATTGGGAGGCCATGGTTCAGGCACTAGAGAGACCAAGTGTCCAGGATGGAGGTTTCTATCAAAACTTTTGGCCAAGAACTCTAAGCACACATGTGAATGACATAACAACATTTGAAAAATACAAGAGGATTTTAATACAATATTGGGCACCAGTATGCAAAAAAAGAAATGTTAGTGATGCTGAGGTTTATAAAGATTGTTGGAACAAATTCTAGATGTGTAACAAGAAGGATCCTATGCGTTGGGAACTATCAAACACGATAGTTTTTCGGTGGGTCACTAAGGGGCAAAAAGTGCCACAAAAGATTAAGATTCTAGCAAATGTGTGTGCTAAGGCAAAGGAGAGTTTGGCAACATCCGAGGGCTGTGAGTGAGGAAGGCCAATGAGTTTAGATCATTACAGTACTAGTTGGATATATGTTGGTCACCTTTTGTCTATGAGTTAGTACATGTTAGTCTCCTACTATTTAGAATTTGATCGTTTTTTTATACTTTTCTTTAAAATTTTATGGATATTTTCTTCGTTACACTGTAATAGTGTTTGTAAACACCCCATATTTGTTATTAGCAACCTTAAGTAGCAATACTTTCTCTTTCAAATTTAATGAAATTACCAAATTCATCAAAATTACCAAAATTAATTTAAAGATATCAATTTCATTTTTTCCAAAATGCATGGATTTTTCCAAATTCCCTAATATGGAGTTTGGACCACCCTCCTCTAGAAAAATAATGATTTGACTCTTATTCTTGCCCATCCTACACAAGAAGCTTGACTTAGACTCTTATGCATGTCTCTCTAACACACACGACTCAGATAATGATGTATATTTGGAAAAGTTGAGTACAATGAGTAAAAGATAAATGATAGCTTGCCCCACCACATTTTGGAATTTAAGCAATGTGACAAGAAAATTTGTTAACCCTTTTGCCATAGTTTTGTCTTCAAGGTGAATCATCAGATTTTGTTGTGGTGCCATTGCTTGTCTTTGTTAGAGATGTTGTGTTTCTCTTTATGTTGTTTTCTTGAAGTGACTTTGTCAAAGTCAACTAGTTAGATACCTTGTATCCTTTGAGCACGAAGCGGCTTGTTTTCCCTCACTGAAGAAGTTGAGGCTTTTTTCTTTGTGGATTTTATTTGTGTTTGAGTTCCCAGGATGATGATAAGCTTTGTATGTTAGTAGCTACGTGAGAGTTATTTCTTGTGAGATTGGATCTAATTGCATCCCCTGATCACCAACTTTAGTTGCGTACTTCTTCATTTCGAGGGAATTGTAACTTCACTTTGAGCTGTAGGCTCAAGGCCTTTTCTTACTTTGTTTGCTGGTTTGAGATAGTATCTAGGACCTTGATTACATGGGCAAACAGGCTATGTAGAAGTGCCAAAATAGTCGATTACATGGGATGAGAAGGCTATTTAGCATCTAAGACCTTGATTACATGGGTGAAGTTGAGAGTTTGAGAAGGCTATGTAGAATCACCAAATTAGGTGATTAAAGATTTGGAGTATGAGGGAAAGCTCACAGATGTATTGTTCCTGACAAGGGTCATGTGATTCATCAAGAATTATCATGCCATTGAGGAGCCGAGAAGGCCATGAAAAAATATAGCTTTTGTTACTGTTTTGTTTTTGTTTTGTTGTGCAAGGATGTGGTGCATGGGTCATAACAATTTAGAGTGCCTAATGCATGCACCATGTAATGTAGTGCCTTATGCATGCATAATGCAAATGTAACATGTGTGGTGCAAGAAACTCAATGAGGGCCCATGGGCTGTCATTGACGAGGTCTCTATTTTAAGTGTTTGGTGCATGAGTGAGGTACACTTGCACAAGTTGGGATAGGTAAAGCAAAGGAGATTTTATGACCGAATATGGTGAAGCAACTTCACACCGATTTATTATGTTCTATAGAAGCACTCCTCTAGGATTTTTTATCTTACAAGACCATGAAAATTGTTAGCAACCAAGAATAAAACATTTATCATAGTTAGGAACAAGTTGTTATCTTTTGTAGGTGTGAAAGTTTCCTAGCTAAGAGTAGTTTGATCAGTTGTAAAGTTAGTCTCACCATGTGATGTTGTTTCAAGGAATCCTCTGCATGATACTTGTGTGAATAATATTTAGTAGGAATAGCTTGAATGCAATTGGTAGCAGTGGAACTTAGATAAACAACCTAGTCTCATCAATAATATGTGTGAAGAATTTTCAGTAGGAAAAACTTGAATGCAATTGGTAGTAGTGGGACTTAGATAAACAACCTCGTCTCATTAACACGTAGGATATGGCATGGTTTAGTAAGTTTATTATATAAGGTGTCAACCATTTTCTTTTTTGAAATCCACAAGGATGCCATCCCCTTACCTTGGGCTAAGTAGTGCCTTAGGGACCCACACTTGTCGAGGTTAGGTGGGTCAATTTTTGGTGGGGGGGTTTGCATGAAGAATGGTTTCTTTTTACCTTTGGTTTGTTATGTTGTTAGGTGTATTGTTTTTGGAATTTTGTGACTTTAGGTACCCAAATCAAGTCATTTGGGAGGATAGTTTTGACCTTTGAGAAGGCATTTGGGTAGCCACTTTTGTGATTGCTGGGATTGTCGTATAGCTTGATGTCTTTGTCTAGGTTTTTGTGTAAAGTTGTTTCGGTGTGAACTCATGCAGCTACACTCAAGTAAATCCAAGACATCTTTGGAAGTGTGCCCACATGTACAGGGTCTAAGAATTGCATTCCAAGGCATATCCAATAGAGTTTCCTCATCGAGTAAGATCAGAGATTTATCTTTTAAAAGAAGGATATTGACTTGTCGACCTGCAATCTTCAATGAAGTAGTTCTAGAATCCCAATCAACATTACATCTATAATGTCCCATCTAATTTATTTCAAGCAAAAATCTCCTCAGATAATGATCTAAGAGGCATCACAAAGCCTCGGAATCTACCTTTGCCTGGGTGGTCTACAATGTCAAACACCATTTTGCACACTCCCAAACAATTAACTATTTGATTGCCAATTGGTTTGACCTTGGCTATATCGTAGTCTCATCTATTACAAATGAGTGTAGAGAATGCACTTATATAGATCTCCAAGAGGGAGGGGTCTAGTATCCCTAAATCACCTCCATCTCCCCTAGATTATCTCACCTGACTCACCTAAAAGTGACTCCTAGATCAGGGGGAGTACCCACCATGCCTACCGAGGGTAACCATGGTAATTGGAGAGTTTATAACCTTAGGACCTCTATCCCTAAGGTGCACATAGCATTATCCACTAAGGTTTAACATTAATGGATGCTATATCTCTAAAATCTCAACACCCTCTCTTGATCTACATCCATACCATGCAGAGTGTGTAGTCAAGGAGGTTACAAAGAGTGTTACACAGACTCCTAAACATAATTAGCACAAAGCTTAAAAAGTGGATCAATGGCCACATTGGCCTCATGATGGCTACTCCCAATCTTATTGTCTTTAGTCTTCTTATTCTTCTCATCTCGCTTCTTCTTATAATAGAACCTGGCTTCATGTCCCTTTTTCTTGCAATAGTAGCAAGTTTTGGGAAGCTTCTTATTCTTCTTCTTCTCGTCCATGGTGAGAGCTGTTTCACATGTAATCTATGAAGTAGGTTCCTTGGAAGACTTCTTTGATTCCATCCTAGTTTCTTCAAGAATAAAAGAACAAGAAATTGATGCAAGAATCATGGATTTATTTGCAAGAGCAAACACACACTACTCATAAGCATCAGGCATACTAGTAAGTAAAATGAAGATAGCTTCCTCCTCATCAATATTGACCCCAGCTCCGCTGAGATGATCAATGAGACTCCTTACATTGTTAACATGATTAGCCACTTTATTGTTTTCATCCATTTCAAGCCTATACAATTTCTTTCTAAGAAACATCCTAGTTGCTGCATTAACTTGACCAAAGATTGATCTAAGATGGCTTCGACCTTTATGAGAACTCTTAGCAAATCTCACTTGATAAATTTTCTTGTCAGCTAATCTACAAATGATAAATGAAAGTGCCTTAGAGTCATTGCTTTTCCACTTAGCAATGTTGTTAGGGTGTCTGGTTGGCTTTGTTTCTATGCCAATGATGACAATGGCCCAAAGATCTTGATTCACTAAGCCCTCGGGGGGGGGGGGGGGGGGGGGGGGTCACTCATAAATATGTAAGCCTAGAACGTGCGTTTAACAGAAGGGAATTTTAAAATCCATTTTTAACACATTTTTTACATACAGAAGAGTAACATTTAAAGGGGGTATTCATAGGTTGAATAGAAAAAGGATATGCTTTATTCATGAAAAAATCACAGATAAGGGATTTTTAAAATAGGCCTTGAACGCACGTGATACAAAGGGTTTACTTATAGTGAACCCCCTGAGACTAATCCCATCTACATCTTGATGCTCCATGTGTGAAATTCGGAGCCATTAAACTTCTCAAATTTATCCAAAATGGTGACTGGAAGAGTGAGACATGATGCATACACTATGCTAACTGACATAGAATGATGAGAGAGCTCACGGGGCACACTACTAAGAAACCCTATGTATCACGTGCATTCAAGGGGTATTTAAAAAACCCCTTGCCTGTGAAGTTTTCATGAATAAAAATGACCCCTTTTTCTTTATGGACTAAAGGGTTTTTTTTAATCGATAAAAAAACCCCTTCTATAAATGTATTTCTGTAAATTTACCTTAAAATTTTGAATTAAAAAACCCCTTCAATTGAACTCACGTGCTATACTTACATATTTTTAGGTGAACCCTCCCAGTGAGAGAGATCTGTTATCTGTCACAAGATCTTATACAATTGGTAGAAATGGTATTTTAACCAAGCTCAACTAAGTGACCCCTCACACAGAAAGGTGACCTTTATAACTGGAGGGCTACAATGGAAAAAACTTTTCCCAAATCCCACTTACACAAAGTGATGGAAAAAACTACCCCAATTAGAATTTTCCTTCACCAAAGAGATTCATATGAGTGCACATAAATTCTGAAAAATCAAGTGATTTTACAAGGCAATAGTAGTAGGACTATTACTTCTCCCTTTTTATTTTATGAGACTCCTGAGGTAATTTGATTTGTGCATTGGTTTTGGTATAAATGGACCTAGGGATTTCACACTGAAAAAAGCCAATCCTTCACACACAGAATGAGATGCGGTGTTGCTCTTTATAACTTAGAGCATATACATTATGAGCTTCACAAAGGAGTGCAAAAAAATCCCTAAGAATTTTAAACGAGTCCCATTAACCAAGGTAAAAACTTGATAAAGGAAAAAATAACCACAAATTTGACTCCACTTTCCCTCCTAAAATGGAGTAAGAAAAGAAGAAATTTGATGGAGCATTGACAGCGCTTGAAAATTAGTGCCACTTGACCTGTAAGATTTTGCCACCTGCAACATGAGCCATGCCAAATGTCAATGAAACTAATGATGACTGATTAGATTGTAATAAGCACTGTGATTAGATGATGCTCCTGCTAGGGAGCTACATTAAACCTCATCTTTGAGAACACCTCATAGTGTTGCTTTGATTCTATGGAATATGACCCGCCATTAGTGGATAATTACCACCATATTAAGTGTGATTAGGCTACCAACACTGTTTGCGAGCAGGTAACTAACAAGTGTCACCTAAAAAGATTCTCTCCCAAAATATGTGAAATGTCAAAAATGGCTTAAAAACATAGTTTTTTTGAAAACATCTAGAATTCCATGTATAAATTTAAAAATTACATGAATTTTGCTATTTTTTTCAAGATTGAGAACACGTGTGACCTTCGTAGATTTATAAGCTGCTGTTGTTTGTGACATAAAAATAAACTTGACTTACAAAATGACATAGGAGTCTACATAACTTAAAGAAATATAAATATTTTTCAAATAAAAATTTATTTTATAAATTTCATCAGTATAAGACACTTTTTTAATGGACTTTCCTGGGACAAATTCTACCACTATGCATAAATATGCACATTATTTGATAAGCACTCAAAAAATTATTATAATACATAACAATATAAGCTCCATAATTTATAAAAAATCCTACAAATATCCTTGAGTCTATTTCTAGACCCAAATAGCAAAGCCTTTAGTATATACTTACCCTAACAGTTTACATGACATAATTATTTGCTCTATTATTTATAAGCAGATAGTGGGCATGATATACAACCATTACTAAGAGTTTAAAGAGGTCAGCTTATTGGTGTGCAAAGGTAGACTTCTTTTCATATATATATGTAGAAGATGGTAACTATGGAGGCTCTGAGTAAACCTAAGCATGTTAAAAGACTAGAAATTTGAAATATTTTTTTTGCAAGATAATTTTAGAGGCAGACATCATATATCCTATGGGTGTAAATTTTGACCCACACAGGCATTTATTTTCATGAAAGAAATTCTTGTTATGCAATATGGATAAGGGTGGCGGTGGGAAGAAATTGTAGCATATATCATGTACATATGTAGTGGTGGCAAAAATTCATAGTTTGCATATGTTGATGTTTGATCCAGATAGCCATTACCATGAACATAGGTGATGGTATATCCAAGAGTAGTGTAGGAATGAGCTCTAGTTATAATTATTTGGAATAGATGTGAAGGATGTTGAGAAATGGTATGTCTAAGGGTAGTGTAGAATGAACTCTGGTTATAATTATTTGGAGGACATGCGAAGGATGCTGAGAGATGCAATCTTTGCCCGCGACATTATCTTTGTGTACAAAGAGAAAAGAGAGGAGCTTAGGGCTTCTGGAATGGTGGTAGAGAGGAGCTTTGAGCTTTTACAATGACGGTAGATTTAAGGTCTCCTATGCTAGAGAGCATACTACTGCACATATGCATGGCAGAGTCCAGGCTCACATGCACCCCCCTCCCCGACGACATAGATGGTCCCACCACGTGTATTTTCTTATAGTTATTTAGCTTTAAAATTGAATTGTAGAACAAAAAATAGGATTGGCGAATCAATCGACTCATGGTTTTCCAAATCAATGGAGCCTTGCACATATGGATTAAAACCAATGGATTACAGTTCATCATGGATTATCTCATCTAGCTCTTCTGCTATCATGAATTTTTGGCATCTACTATGTAGCGATATTATTTATGATACAAAAGGTTACATGCTTACATAGACAAGCATTTTTTTAATGACCTCCTCTCAAATTTGTAGTCAAAGATTGCGACCATATGTGTTTTTCAGGTTCTTAGTCCTAAACCTATGTTCCATCTATATCACCTTATCCTAGGCATATTTTTTCTTTAATTATATGATTAATAAGTTTTTTTAAATTTTTTTGATATTTTATTGGCTACTACCTACTGTTTGGAATGAGCTTTTACAGATTTATTGGTGATAAAAATAAAAACAATTCTCATTAAAAATGAAGAAATATTTCAAAGTTAAGAAAAATAGCCCCCTAAAAGTTGATGTTTTATATCAAAGTTGATACAAAATATCAACTCAATGTTTTGTATAGAAATGTCAGGCATACTAAGGGGCTCAATCACTTTCTCTTTGCCTTTATGTGATGTACTAATCACATTTGCAAGACTGGTATTATGATGTAGCATGCCACTCCATGGTCTATCAACTGAACCACTAGATGAGGACTCTCCTAGTCCACTCAAAGACTCTGATTGTTACTGACTTGCATTCTGTGCAACTACATTTCCACTCACATCAACCCCAACAGTTTCTTTTTCAGCAGGATACCAGCTGCTCATCTCATCAAAAACAACATCTCTTCTTACCCTCAACTCACGTGTAGCAGGGTTATAACACCTATATCCCTTTTGCTCAAGGGAATACCCAATAAACACACTTTTTTCAGCTTTTGGATCCATCTTAGTTCTCAGCTCATCTGGCACATGCACATATGCAATGCATCCAAAGACTTTCAGATGATGAGATAAATCAGGTTTTCTGCCAGTAAACCTCTCCTGTGGAGTTACATCATGTATGGCTGCCAGTAAACCTCTCCTCTGGAGTTACATCATGTATGGCTGCAGTTGGAGTCCTATTCATGATGTAAAGAAACTTAACATTTTAACAAAAAGTCATTAAAATCATAATATTGCAGCTTAAAGGGCCCCTATAGACCTCAACCTTCCCCTAATGCTAGGATGATCTAAAAATAAAAAACAAAATATAATATTGGATCAGTTCTTGGACTTAGTACCAAATTGCATGTAGGTATTACTCAAGAAGCTGACAGATCCAAGTCAAACTATAGTAGCAAAAACCCCAATAGAAAATGTAGAGTGTGGGAATTTGGGTGTCAAAGATGAAGTTCTTGAGATGGACACTACACCATGGTCCCATTTGTTATAGTAAGCCTCCATTGGCTAGTGAGTGTCTAGTATACTGACCGGATAGAGGTTCTAGAGTGAATATTCTACCCATAACAAACATATAAGGAATTGGGCATCAACAAGGAGATGCAGTCATCCCATTTTTCAACAGAGGATGGCTGAAGTGCTAGAATTGTAAGATAGTTACACGAGATAAAATTTGCATATGAGGATGCAAGCTCGGGGGGGTGCACTACTAAGAAACCCTATGTATCACATGCGTTCAAGGGGTACTTAAAGAACCCCTTACCTGTGAATTTTTCATGCATACTTATAGGTTTTTTTTTCAAAAGCGATAAAAAAACCCCTTCTGTAAATGTATTTATGTAAATTTGCCTTAATATTTTGAATTAAAAAACCCCTTCATTTGAACTCATGTGGTATACTTACATATTTTTAGGTGAACCCCCCAAGGATGCAAGTTCCATGTTATGTTTATTGTCTTCAAAATGGAAGAGTTATCAGGAGCATATCCACTCCTTCTAGGGGACCCTGGCTAAGGCATGGTAAAATCAAATAGAATTTGGAAAGGAATCACATAATGATTCAACTAGGCAAGATGAAAATGAGAATTTCAATTTCCCAGAAGATTAAAATGGAATCAACTATTAGCCTACTAGTCCATGATGCAAAAGGACTAAACCTCCTACTAGGAGTAGAAGATGATGACTCAAGGAAAGAATCCTTGAAGAATTAAACCTTGATCTAGTGAGTCTATTTGAAGTAGACATAGAGAGACTCATGTCTAAATACACACCAGGTGTTTTCAACATTCAACCTGATGTCCAACAAAACTAAGAAAAAGAAGTTGTCCAAATCAAAGATCTGAGAGAGGAAGAGTCCTCATCAAAAGAAGATTTCAAAGCTTGGATAGACATAGTAAGAGCCAAGAGAAGGCAAAATAGAAAACTATTAAAGTGAAAGAGGAAAAGATATGAACAGTGAGGAGTCCCCCAATACAGTGAGAGTGTGAGCAAAGCTATATAAAGAGGATGAGCTGATGGATATAAACCTCGGAAGTGAGGAGTCCCCCAATATGGTGAGATTTCCAGCTAAACTAGATGAAGGGCTTAGACAGAATCTCAAAGAATCGCTACAGACACAAGGATGTATTTGCATGGAGCTATATGGATATGAAGGGGATAGGTCCCACTTTTTACTAGCATTGGATAAATTTGAAGGAGGATGCAATTCTGATCTCCAATAGCAGAGATTATGAATCTAAACTATGCAAATCAACAAGTGAAAGAGGAGATAGATAAGCAGTTAGCTATAACATCATCTGAATGATTGAGGAATCCAACTGGTTATCACATACTGTAATAGGACCTAAGAAGAATGGAAAGCTAAGGATATGTGTAGACTATTAGAAAAACTAAATGCATCCACCATACCAAATCCATTCCTATTACCCTTCAGAGATAGCAAGATGGATGGATACAATTACAAGACACAAAATGTATTTCTTTCTAGATGGATTCATCAATTGATATAACATGTGAGACTACTACCCCTCTATCTATGGTAATGGAATCACAATAAGTATAGAGTAACTCACTCAGAGCCTCATATCACAATATACTTTGGAGCACAAAGGTTATAGATGCTATAATCCTACCACTCATGAGATGCGAGTAAGCAAAGATGTCTTTGATGAAATGAGTAGCTGGTATGTAATAATGAAAATAACTGAAGATGTAGATGCAAGAAGTAATGATCATGTCCCACAGAGCAACAATCACAGGTCTTTTGTAGACCTAGAGAGTCCTTTAGCAGTGAATCTAGTATTAATCCATGGTGAGTTAGGTTGAGAACAGATGCAAGGGATATAGTTGTATCATCTTGTGGTACTGCGGGTGCTAGTACACATGCATCACACAAAGGGAAGGAATAGGTAGATCAGCCTTTTATACCTGTTTTGTCAACAAGTCACTCTTATGTGGATAGTGACTGTAGTGGGTGCAAAGTAGAGCCTGGATGAGGAGCTTGGTTACTTCTGGTGCATAGAGAATTAGGGATGTTTTGAAGACACCCGATAATGATCCAGGTGTACTCACATGAGATACCATGTTGACAAGTTAAGATATGATGAATATATAGCCCATAACTATGCTTACATGGTTAAAGTAATAGTGATGGGAGATAGAGCCCACTTGTTTTGTGGCAGCAGGCACTTGTAAATACGAAATGGGAATATGCCATAGATGAGAAGATGGTAACATTAGATGCAAATATGACATAGGAATTAATACCTTTGCCTAAGGATAAGAAGTCAATTACATGTTAGTGGGTGTACAAACTTGAACATCATGCTTTGAGGGCTTACATGGATGCAAGATGAAGCTATGGTGAATGAAATGTGAAGGGATCCATGGATTTGGTGATAGGGTGAAGAGATTAGTGAAGATAATCAACTATGACCAACGACTTGGATTAGCCAAAATGCGTGTGTCCCTTCATTTTCATGTGGCTCTTAATATAGCCAGGTGATTACAAAAGATGTGGACACAAGTGATGCCACCTCAACTCCAAAATATCCCCAAATATCTCCTCTCCCTAAGAGGCCGTTTCACACACCTTCACACACCCCGCCTTAATACATACTCCTTGTGCATCTAGGCACCACATTTTCAACACCCCCCCCTTGGTGCCATCTAGGACACATCTAGGTTTGAGGTACAAATCATAGGCATCTTGACCTAACATACAACTAGGCATCTTGGCCTTATACATGAGCTAGGCATCTTAGCCTTTACATCATTCTACCATGGCTACATCATTGGTGCCAATAGGTAGAAACAATACAACAAGATACAAGGGGTGGGTCAAAACTCCATAGCTTCAAAAAAGTGCTTCCATATCCTCCTTTGGAAAGGAGGCCTCCATCACATTTGCTTGTTGAGGTTTATTCTTTGACCAACAGTTGCTTTCCGTGTGTCTGAGTTTCCCACACACCATACATTCACGCTTTGGTTTATCTTTGAATTTGCATGTGTTGAATGTGTGGCCTAACTTGCCACAATGATTGCATCTAGTCTTGAATTCTAGTTTACCAGCATAAAGTGCCAAGTCCTTTGATGAGGATGCTCCATTTTCATATTTGCTTTTCATCTTTTGCTCATGTCCAAGCAATGAGGCTTGTACATCATTCAAGGTTAGAGTAGATTTGTTAAACAAGATTTCAACTATGTTGGCATAATCCTCTTTCCTGTCATAGCTAGCAAGAAAAATAGTCTAGGCTTCATCATCATCAAGCGTCTTATCAATGGTGGCAAGCTGTTGCTTAATGCTTTTATACTTGTTGATGTGACTTGTTAGATCATGGCTAGTACCTAGGTTGAGTGGATATAATTGCATGAGTAGATGAACTTTGGAGAGTTTTGCACGTGTACCAAACTTGTTTAACTCTTCCCATGCATCCTTGGCCTTCTCAATCTCCCAGTGATATGATGAATGACCTCATCATCCAATGCAAGTGTTATGAGTCCCAAGGTTCTCTCATTCTTCTCATTCCATGTAGTTCCTAGGCTTGCTTGAGTGTCCCTCCCTTGAATTATTCCCCATAAATTTTTCTTCATGAGTGTATACATGATTTTTGACTTCCATGTGTGGAAGCCAATACCACTAAACTTGATAATTTCATCGTGTTCCATGATGAGTAGGGGGTCTTACCAAAGTCCCCGTCTATGCGGTGGTACTTGGCAGTGTCTACCCTTTACAATGATTAGCACACAGAGACTTATGTGACCATTTGCCTTAATGTGAAAGACGCTTACATACATGCCATATCCATTATTGATTTGCAGGATGTTTCAACTTGGTAGCATCCACATCAATGAAGAAGTGTACAACACTCATCAATGAAAAGGTCCACTATGGAAGGTTAGGCATTACATGACAACTTAACCATGATTTCTCATGAGGTCATGGAAGCAAAGAAGTATTTGAGCAAGCCCTCCACCAAACACTTTAGAAAGGTTCAAGAAAACACATGTACTTGTGCTTAGATTAGTCCTTAATACTATGATTAAGGTCTATAATTAAAAATGTTCACAATACCTCAGGCTTTTTAGCTATGGTGGCAGCAGGGATGGGTCTGATTCTTCAATCAGTGTGTGAGTAGCTCCAGAATGGCGCAGACCTGTTATTGTGGGTGGTGATAGGTTCTCGACAAAATGGCACCCAATTTGCAGCTTTGCCTTCAAATTGGTTTAGGGCTTTTGAATCCTCAGTGGTTGTTTTGATAGTACTCCTTTCAAATCCTATGCCAAATGGTTAGCTGTAGCATCTGCACGACGACTCAGAAAACCAGGTTGGGTTGGAGCTTCCATGGAATATTGGAGAAGATAAGCTTGATTAAGAAGGGATTAGTGGTGTAGGGGGGTCAAGAAATGGTTTGGGGGAATGATGGAGGATGTTCTAGGATCATAAATGCTCTGATACCAACTTGAACATCATGCTTTGAGGGCTCACATAGATGCAAGATGAAGCTATGGTGGATGAAATGTGAAGGGAGTCATGGATTTGGTGATAGGGGTGAAGAGATTAGTGAAGATAATGAACTTGTGGAATCATAAACACATTACCATGACTTGGATTAGCCAAAATGAGTGTGTCCCTTCATTTTCATGTGGCTCTTAATATAGCCAAGAGATTTCAAAAGATGTGGACACAAGTGATGCCACCTCAACTCCAAAATATCCCCAAATATCTCCTCTCCATAAGAGGCCCTTTACACACCCTCCCTTGATACATACTCCTTGTGCATCTAGGCACCACATTTTCAACATACAAGGTCAAGTGTAACTCATAGATGGATCTAGGAAAATGTATAAGGAAAGAGTGGTTGCCAAGGGCATAGACATATGGCATTGACTATTCATCCTAGTTGCGAGAATGGCAACCAAGAGAGTTATCATTGCTATGGTGGAGGCAGAGCAAGGGAATGGTCTTTTCATCCCATATGTATGTAAATAACTTGTTCTTGCATGGTGATTCATAAGAAGAAGTTTACATGATGATTCATAAGAAGAAGTTTACGTAATGTAGGCACTAGGTTATGAGAGCAATGCATATCCAAATTTTGTGTGCAGGTTACCCAAAGCATGATCAAAAAAGATGAGGAAGTATCTTGTTACCATTGGATTTTATATATCCAATGTAGAATTTTTTACTTATGTAAAAAAGACAGATAAAGGGATCATGTTGTTAGTCATTTGTGTGGATGACTTGATTATCAATGGTGATAGTGGTGTTGATATACACGATATTAAGATGACTTAGTTATCAGTGGTGATAGTGATGCTGACATACTTGATGTCAGGATGCTTTTAAAGAAGAAGTTTGAGATGAAAAATTTGGGTGTCCTGTGGTATTTTCTTGGTATAGAGGTAGTGAGATCACCGTGATGATGGCATTTTACAGAGGTAATATGGCTTGGGCATGTTTTCCAAGTATGGTATGATAGGCTCTAAGATCTTACTTTAGTGCCATTGGAGCAGAACACTAATATTTTTGTAGATACCAGTGCACTTTTGGAGGACCCCACTATAAACATATGTATAGTGATGGATAGCTTAATCTATATGACCATTACTAGGCCATATTTAAGCTATGTTGTTGGACTTCTGAGTTAGTTTTGATATAGAACCCTAGAAAGCCACACTTGGATGTGGCTAGATGGATTCTTAGATACATAGATTGCACTATTGATTATGAAATTTTCTATGAGGCTGGAAGAATCGATATAACTACATGGGTACAAATGCTGATTAGGCTGATAGTGGCTTAGATAAGAGATCTACTAGTAGCTTAGTATGTTTTCTTTTGGGAGTGCTGCTATGAGTTAGAGTAGCAAGAAATACCTTCGTGACAATTACCTTGTCGAGTACTGAGACACAATATAGGGGTATTACTATGGCATCTTAGATTCAAAAGCTACTTGGTAATATGGGTGAGCCCGTGGGATAGGGCCATTGTCATTTATTATGCCAACATAGGTAGCATATAGCTCACTAGTAACCCAATCTATCATGCTAGGATGAAGAAAAGTTGAGGTGCATTATTATTTTGTGAGAGAGAAGTTTTTAGTAGATGATGTAGATTTGGTATATGTCAGCACATATATAAGATCAAGTGGCTGATATCTTTATGAAGGAATTAGGTATCGAGAAGCTCCTCAACTTTAGGAACTTACTTGGAGTGCCATGTGTGGAGTTGATCTTAAGGGGGAGTGTTGAGATATCGAGCTATACTAGTGCTATGGACATTGATGATCATCGCCTAGGTGAAGCTTCTACACTTATGCCATTGGTGGCTATGTTGGAACTTGGTGATAATATGGGTGATATGCTGCCACTCATTTATAGGCTATGTGACAACCACTTTGGTACTCTAGAGTTATGGCATAATTATAGTGCGAAAACTCATTTGGTCTTTCACACTATGGACCAACCTTTGTATATTATAATAAAAGAATAATTTTCCTTATAGTATATACTCTTACATCTTTAATTTATGGTGTATGTTTTCTTGTAAAACAAGGGACTCAAGCTCATCCTCTCCCTCACATTCTTCATGCATACTTAGCCACCAAGAACTACCTTTCCCATTTGACTATGTCCATCACACCAATCATGCTAGGACCACACCCACGTTTGGTTGAGAGGGGTCAAGGTCTGAGATGACTATTTGTGTGCTACACCCCGCACAAATGACACCCACACAACAATCCATTTACATGTGTGGTACCTTCATACGCTTCCATAAATAAACAACACATATACATCACATAAATATAGTATTCCAAACAATTAGTAATATTTTAAATAATATACACCATATTCACATTTTGAAGCCATGTAAACCATTACAAGCTCGACGAGACATCACAACTCTCCAATCAAAACTCTGAGCAAGTTAAATTCCTCCAACAAAACATATCCTAGTAAGGTCTTTCTTCATATTTTTCCTTCCTTGGGATCTCTTCTCAGTATTGATTCCATAAACTACTTTATTGAACTTCCATTAAGGTCCTTTGTGTACAAGAAGATCATTCTAAGGTCATTGGCCTACTTCTCTTATTTGAAGCTTATCTTTATGTTAAAAATATCTAAGAATATTTTGGCCACTCTTAATGAATTCCCTTCCTTGAAGCTTCCTAAAATATCCCAACTTTGGTTTGTCGGATTAATTTCCCTTGATATCATTGGAATGACAAATCTTTCACAGCTTAAGGACTTGGCCTCTTAAATTTAGCTCATCTAATATTTTCTTTTCTTGTTCTAAAACATGATTCTAGTTCTTATTAATCCAAGAAGTATATAATTTGGTCTCTTTGATGCACTTTAAAACTTTCCTTTGAAGATATAACCTTGCATTTAACTTGAGTACTCACTATTTTTTTGATTTAAGGACTAATTAGGATTTTATCTTTCTAAACATATGTTCCTTGAGAGAGAGTGATCCAATCTACCCATATTTAGTATAATTTGATTTCTAAGGTCAATTCTAGGGTTTTTACTTATTCTTAACCTACGCTTAAAGGATAAATTTCCTCTCTCTATAAAATTCTCTTTCTAGAGTTTTTCTCTCTTTAGAATCCTTTGGTTGTCCTTACACCCAATCTAAAAAGAAGAAATCCAAATACGAATCCTAACAATCTTAAATTTTATGATAATTTTTTCTCTCTCCATATCTCTAATCCTACTTTCTCTCTGTAGGCATGGGGGTAACCCTAAGATCACAAATTAATTATAACTCTTCTAGATTAACCCCATGATTCAATAATTTAACCCAAGGGCTATCTAGACTTGGATTTAACATAATTTTATCGCATTTAGACTAGCTTTCTCTCTCTAAAATTTGATTTGACCTAAGGTTTCTCCCATAATTCAATTGAATAATAAATTCTCCTAGGTTAATAAAAGGCTATCCCAAAATCTAATTTTCTAAGGTTCAAGATAATAATAAGGTTTCTCAATTTGTTAAGATTCTACCAAGGTTTGGACATTAATTTAAAAGAAAAGGGTAAAGACTAGACCTTACAGCTCTTTGGTCTTGAAAAAAAAAGCATACATAATTAAATTACTTTCTTAATTTAAATTAATAAAAAAAACTACCAATTTTATTGCAAAAAGGATGAGAAAAATACAAATGATAAAACAATAGATAGTTATATCATTTGTAAAAATGAGTTTAGGTGATTTGCTGTACCCCGACTCCTTCCTCCTTCAAATCTGCATGGATTTTTCTATAGATCCCTAGGCTTGTGCAATATCCAATAAATCACGTCTTCCAAATAAAATAGGTTTGACACTTAGTAAACTAGCCTAGGATGAATTTGAGCATGTACTACCTTGAAAACCAAGCAAATTACTCTCGTGGCCTTGATGAAAAAACTCATGGACTTCTCATGGGAGGGTTGCTTTTTATACTTTAAAATGATGGGTCCACTTTTCACATACACCATTATTCTACTCATATCCCACCATATCTCATGCAACTAAACCTTAGGTTCCATCTACCCATTTTCTCATGCACTCAACTACTCTCTATGCATCCAACCATACATCTAGATAACTCGACATTTATGCAGCACGACTAGAGTTCTCTATTAATTTACTATGTTTATCTCCACATTAATTACTAATTTTCTTTTTAAAATTAATCCTAAGGTATTTTCACTCACCTTTTAGCCTTAGTCTTTTAATCTTTCACCCATTCAACCTTGAAATTAATTAAATGCACACACTATTCACATACTTTTCTACATAATTCTTATTAATTAATTTCTTTAAAAATAACTCTTTTAATTCTTTTGAAAAATATTTTAATTTTTTTCCTCTATTTAATCCCATTATACAAGGGATGCATAAGTTTTTTAATATTTTTTTTTCTTCCTCTATTTTAACCACATTATATAGGGGTGCACATGTGCATGAGCTTAATTTTAACACATGGCATCTTGACTATTAATAATAAATTTTTATCTTCTAATTTCTCAAATTTTTAGTCTTCCAAATTTCCCATTAAAAATGTTTATCTTATTAAAATCTCATATTCTCTCACTAGAAATATACATCCAAAATTTAATTATCTCACAACTATACTAGGATAGGGAAGAAGGGATCTTCCATTGTTCCCCACTTTTGAAGATTTGAGATGTCCTCCTCTCATAGAATGGGGATATTCCCTCCTCAACTCTTTTTCTTTCTCCCAAATAGCATCCTCAAAACTTCCATTTGATTAAATATTCTTTTAAGACCCTACTCTTGATGAGGGGTTTTTCTCTGATGTCCAAAACTACTTCTAGTTCTAATTCTACTTGACCTTGAGTGGGAAAAGCAACTACTCGTTGTTCAATATGTGACTTGGATATGGAACATACAATAATCTCACGTGAAAGACATTGTGGATCTTTAAGTATGGAGGAAGTAAAAGTTCATAAACTTAGCTCGTATTAAGCTTGATCTCCAACTCTCTATGTAATCATGTATGGTCCACTTCTTGTACTTTTGTAAGGAAAGCAAACTTCACTTGGGTCGCACACAAAGAAAACCCATATCACCTTCACCAATGTACTTTATATCGGCATACATTTTTATCTATCCTAAGGAGCTTTGAAAAAACACCCATCCTACTCTAGAACACATCTCCTCAACATTATACCAAGGATTTACATCCAAGGGCAAGATAGATTAAGAATAATACAAGATTTTTAAGTAAAAAACAGCACTATATCCTTACCTCTTCCAAGGCTAGTTTGATCCCCACGGTAGTGGTGCCATATGTTCATGGCAAGAACCTTCTTTCTCTCTAGCAAGGAACCCTAGTGTTAGTGGTTATATCACTTATCTTGTATCATTGAAGTTTCTATAAGAGAGACCAAACATGCCAAGAGTTGTGTTACTTACTCCTTTTTCCATACACTCTTTGTAATCCCCTCCATAGCTTACATATTTCACATTTTATATGGCCAAAGGCCTACCATTGTAACAAAATCTATCCCATATAAGGCTTGAATTTATAATGAGAACATGTTCTTGGGGGGGGGGTCACTCATAAATATGTAAGTGTAGCATGTGGGTTCAACAGAAGGGATCTTTAAAATCCTTTTTTTGTACATTTTTTACATACAAAAAGGTACCATTTAAAGGGGGTATTCACAGGTTGAATAGAAAAAGGATATATTTTATTGATGAAAAATTCACAGATTAAGGGCTTTTTAAAATAGGCCTTGAACGCACGTGATATAGAGGGTTTACTTATAGTGACCCCCCCCCCCCCCCCCCGCCCTCGGAGAACATGCTTTGGGAACCCCATAACTATGGGCATTAGGTAAAGCCTAATTGTATATAAGCAACTCATAGGAGTGTCTAAAGATACTTTTGATAATACAATCTATAATTAAGCTCAAGATTAGGATCTCCTTCATTCTTACTTGTCTTAATCTCTTCTTAATTCTTGCATGCTTTCGTCCTTATGTTTGTCATTAGCTATGAAGTCTTGTTGAGTTGCTTTCTTGCATGTGTGAGTGCTTGAGTGTGTGTGTGTGCTTGAGGTACGCTTGCTTATTCTTGCTTGTGATTTAACTAGAATCTGATGTGGAGTGTGATTGAGAGAGAGAGAGAGAGAGAGAGAGAGAGAGAGAGAGAGAGAGAGACATGGAGAGAGAAGAGAGGAAGCTTGCTAGCTTCTCCCTCATGAGTGATTAGATTACAAAGTCCAAGCATTAGATTGGTGATCTTGAGGGATTGACCACCCTTAAGGTTTCCATTCCCATGTTTAATGTGTGCTTTCATGCTCTAGAGAGTTGTACTTGTTGGTAAAGACAATGCTTGTTTGTGAAGCTACAAATTCGACACTGTCGGGGAGCAAAACTATTCCTAGAGTGGAGTATATTCTATTGATCCATTGTTTGTTTTACTTTTCTCATGAGTTGCAAACTTATGGTAGAGTGATTATGTGTTGAGTTGAAGGTGAGATTTGGAGTGACAAGTGTGGTGAAAGTGAGACTAGAGTTTGAATTTTGTGTGGATTTTGCTAACTTAACGAACTTAATCTTTCTTTTATTTTCTTGATTTTGATCAATGGGTGATGGAAGAAGGATTTTTTTATGGATTTTGCTAACTTAACCATCTTCTTTTATTTTATTTTCTTGATTTTTATCAATGGATAATAGAAGAAGGAAGGGAAATCCTCCAAGTGCTTATAAGGGTCAAGTCCCGTGACCTCCCTAGGTACCAGTTTCATCATCAATTGCTTCAATTTTATCTAATTTTAGCTTAATTAGGCCAATTATAAACTTTTGTTTTTTGTAAAAATTCTTGATTTTTGGTGTTTGATGCTTGATTGATGGCATTGTGCCCTCAAGTAAAGCCTCAATCTATTTAATAAGAGGTCTAGGGACAAATCAGACCCAAAAAGGGGTAGGGAAAAACGAGCGACTGCTCTCTGGAAATACCAATCGTCGACCTGTGAAGTCTAATCATTGGCCCCAGGGTCCAATCACTAGAGTGTGATTTGCCCAAAATTGAGAAAGCATGGACTATAAAGTCTAAGATAATAGTTTTTGGTCTATAGAGCTATAAATGGTAAAATAATTTTCTAAATGTGGAGTTATGCCAATTACTGACCGAATCTGATAGAGAACAACAAAAGGAAGTGCACATTAAATGCATGAATTTCTAAAAAATCTATCAAACTAACAGTTGGTGGAAAATAGTAAGGGGACATGCACATTGGCACACAAATCTAGGAGCTATGTTAGGCTCAATGATCACTTAGGGCTTCCAATCACTTCAAAAAATGCATGAATATCTAAAACATCTATCAGACTAACAGTTGGTGGAAAAGAGAAGGGGACATGCACACTAGCACACAAATCTAGCAGGTTTTTGTTAGCCTGACCACCATCGGTACAGGTACTGACAAATAGAAAGTGCAATCATCGATACCAGACAATCAAATGAATGATTACTTAGGGCTTCCAATTACTTCAAAAAGAGTAATCATGTACAAGCAAATCGTTGTGTGTGTACGACTCATTGGAAATTCCAATCTCTTACTGAGTCCGATCGCTACTGGGATAGTCATTAAGGGAGAACGAAGCTCATTTTGGGGCCTTTTGTTCCAAAACAAAAAATCCCTGTCCATCAATCATCGGAGGTAGGTCAATGTAACATTGGAGAAATTGCATAAAAAAAGTAAAATTAATAATAAAAATAAGAATCATATTTTACTGAATATATAACTGTTTGCATTCACAATGAAGAGATCCTTTTCAAATTTAACAAGATTATTTTATTGTGAGTGCAGTTATATCATCAAAGTCACAAAAAAAGGTTCCCCCCTAAACTAGTTTTCTGGCTTGAACGTCTTCCTCTAACTTCTTCAATTTTCTACACTCTACCATCTCTTATTGTCTCATGCTCTCAAGAATGGCAAGAGAAAACTATCACTGAGCTTGCGCAAAATGATATGTAGAGCCAAATGTAAAGGATCAAAGAAGCGAGGTGAGTTCTTTGCCCCGTCGACCCACTTCTTCTATTAACTCTATTGAGATTACTAACAGAATTTCTGCTGTAACAACTGGGTGTTGGCAAAAGCTTATTTTATCAAAAGGGAGCTGGGTTTTGATGCAACCAAATAGGAGAAAGAAGAAAAGACCAAAGAATCAATTTTTGGCAGCATGGAAAGGTAGGGTGAAGGAATTTAGAACTATAGAAGAGCAGAAAAATGTTAGGGAGATTTTAATCTAGCATGTGTACATGTACAAAGAACTTCTGTTGCATGTTTATCTCGACTATCTCCTACAACATTGACCAAACTGTAAGTGTTTTTTGTAAACCTTAAGTGTTTTCTAACCACAACATTTTATTGTTGTAGATATTTATTCATCATCCTATGAAATGGCAGCCAATAGAGTGCATTTTGGGACTATTGGATGTTCTACATGGTAGCATTGTAGAGTTACAATACCAAAATAGATCTGCCACCCAGTTATCCCAATCAGGTATTTTCTTTTACGATCATTTCTACCAATTGTTGGATAAAGAAAACACCTATGGTGCCTTGAGAAGGCTAGATCTTCAAGAATGGCATAGTATAGATTGGTCTATTCCTATTTTCTTTTACGATCATTTCTACCAATTGTTGGATAAAGAAAACACCTATGGTGCCTTGAGAAGGCTAGATCTTCAAGAATGGCATAGTATAGATTGGTCTATTCCTCATGCCACTATTACAGAGACTTATAGATCTAAGCTCTTCTCGGAAGTGCAACGTTCTCTATGGCCAAGCATTGCAACTAAAATTGTCAAAATAAATATTTGCATGCCCATTACAGTTTTTGTGGACTTGTTCAAAAAATATGATGTGAATGTCTATAGAATAATGCTCAGCTACAAATCCAATGCTATTGTAGATAATTTTGACTATTTGGATGATGGTTGGGATAGAAAAACCTACAATAAAGTCTATTGTGAATTGGTACCAAACTCGATTGCAATCAAATATATGATTGCGGCTCATACTTTCATATTCTCTTTTTACTACAAACGTAGCAAGCTTATTCAAAATCAATTGGTCCCAATGGATCAAGACCTAAACTCTTTTGGTGATGATAATGAATTGGTTGATATTAAGGTTTACAAAGATGGATTGTTGTTAGGTGTTATATTGCTTAGACAATGCTGCATACTTACACAATTATGTCATGATGTGCTCCTAAAGAAGGCATTCAATGTTTCAAGAAGCTTCTCATTTATTCTGAACAACAAAAAGGTAAATGAAATAACTTAATCTTGCTTAATATATGAGTTTGTCATACATACAACTGAAACAACATCACAACAGGAAACTGAAGCAAGACACTACTCCAGGAGGTAAGCTGTAACTACCATACGTCAAACTGAATTTTTAAGATTCCTAAGTATTGTAGCTTATATAGATTCTATAATCTAGTAGGAAAAAGAAAAAAGAATAGTGGAAAAGGGAAAGAGAGAGACCCTACACAGCCCATGAAAACTGTCCCTCAAAGTTGAGGGTAAAACTCTTCAGGAAGGTAGATCTTGTCATGTTCTTCTTGCATGTTCTTCTTATATTTTGTCTCCTTCTCTGTTTGTTTGGCTTATAAGGGGCTGGGATCTATTTCTACCAAAGAAGAAATCATGTGACATGATGCTCTTTAAGTTCCTCAATATTGGAGAAGTTGCTATTTTCTTCTTGAAAAGTTTATCTAAATTTCTTGGAGGACATCCAATCAATAGCCACCCACCACCCAAAAGGACAAGATTATATTGATTGAGAAGCTCTACGCTCTCAATATTTTTGGCTATTATCTAGGCAAGCAGTGCTCGAGAGCTGGATATTATCTGAGCTACACTACCTATGCACTATTATCCAGGCAAGCAGTGCTCGAGAGCTGGATATTATCTGAGCTACACTACCTATGCACTATCAAGTGGCATAAAAGACCCTTTAATGTTGGATGGTCATGGTAAGCATCATCTTATTAGGTATAGAGAAGCAACTACACCAAAGCTGGAGATTTTGCAAAGTGAAGGAGATCAATCATATAAAAAGTTAGATGATCCTATTGTTGAAGAACTAGAAGAACCTCATAGGCATAAACCTTCATGGTGTGAGCTTCACAAGCATCAGCCTCATGAACAGGAACCTTCACGGTGTGAGCTTGACAAGTATGAGCCTTATGGGCATGAATATTCATGGAGTTAGCCAATTGCACAGTGTATTCAAAGGTTATTTTCATGGGGCAAACACTTATCCACCTTCACAATACTCACTAGAGCTTCCAACAATCCACAGGTAACTCTCAGACCAATTTGCACATTCATCTAGTGATACAACAATCTAAATTGCACTTGCACTTGCCTTTTTGATTTGTTTTTTTAATTAACACACACTCACGTACACACACCTTACATAATCAAAATACTTAAAAGAAGTTGCGTGCAACTTTGATCATCATTATATTCAGTTTTTCACTGTGTTATGACACTAATTAATTCAATAAGTAGAAATTGTGATTCTTGATGTTGAAAAGCATTAATTTTTTGTTGGAATTGATGATATCTTGGCATTAGTTAAAAAAACACTTATAAGTACTTAGATTATTTGCATTTCATACACAACATATGAACACTCACAAAAAAAAATTATAAAGAAAACTTTAAAAGAAAAAAAAAAGAGAGGCTATGAAAACCAACACAAGGCATGGGTGCAATAGGGGTCATCAACAATATAATGTTTATGTAAGGTGGAACATAGAGCCACACTCCTATTCCCCTAAATCTTCCCTTGTTGAGAAAAACCAAAATTGCATCTCACAATCATACTTCATTACAAGGAGATATCATTTTAAGAAGGTCAACCGTATGCACTTACAGTTTGGAAAAGTGGTGGTGCAGTTACCACTAACCCTCTATAGTACAAAAACAAAGAATGAGGTTGCCTCGAGTGCTCCCATGGAAAGTAGTAGAATGAGAATTGAGCAATTCCTAACCCCACATCTCCTCAAAAACCATTTCTTTAACTTTGATAATTTGTTATCAGCAAGTGAGGATTTCATAAAACCACCAATGGCTATGAGCCGACCCATCGATGAATTTTACCTAGTTAACAATGGTCTAGACCTACCCCTAGCTTCAAGAGTAATAACCACACTCTCAAGTGGGAAAATGGTGTTCTTCAACATTGATATTCTCCCTCCTATCGAATAGGAGGAATCCCACGGAACCTTAACTTTCACTGATGGGGTGGTGTATTAGCATCCTTAAACCAAGGGAAAAAATAGGGGCTAATCTTTGCCAGTTGGCTATTTTTGGGATTTTTTCAAAAAACAATTGACCGACATCTTAAAACATTCGCCCAAATTTTGGCCGTTTTGAAGATTTTTAGAAAATATTCGCCCAATTTTGGACTTTT
The DNA here is from genome assembly GCF_041138505.1 of Cibotium barometz. Classification (NCBI taxonomy): domain Eukaryota; kingdom Viridiplantae; phylum Streptophyta; class Polypodiopsida; order Cyatheales; family Cibotiaceae; genus Cibotium; species Cibotium barometz. Next base: position 54,128,071 of record NC_141049.1, on the reverse strand, counting down.
TAGGGAATTTTTCGAAAACATTCACTCCATTTTCTATAATTTTAGATTTATAAAGGAGGATTAATTACCAACCCACCTACACTTATATATTCATGAAGGCATCTTATTTTTTACCTTGCCTTGAATAGATGATCAATCCAATCCAACATGAAGGTGAATATATTGATGTTGGCCACCACCAGAACTATGAGATCATGGAACCCGAAGCAGTGAACTAAGAAAATGTAGTTTAACCTTTGAACCCTAAGGTTCAGAGATTCACAAATAGAGAAGGTTGTAGTGTGTACATAGAGAAGGTTGTAGTGTGTACATAGACACTTATGGGAACATCTACTATCCTAAGATTATCATAAGGGAAACCTCTTCTAACCACATAAATGCTCACATAGGACGAGGGTCACCTTTAGTGTCAATGGGCGTGTTGCCAATTATAGACTTTGTGGGAGAAGATTCTATTAAGAAAACATCCTCCTGTCTCGAGCCACCCATGGTCAAACATTATTCTTGTGCAAAAGTGCCAACGTTTCACAACACATTACTAGGTCTTACGACCATCCCATCAAGTTTTTGATTGCCTCATATGTCTCAACTTAGTAATGATCCTCTAGACTACTTGAGAAACCTAGCAAAGGCAAACCTTTGAGATTGTTGTTGGGCACTCAACCCCAGGTTGGACTCATGAGAGACCAAGAGTACCACCTTCACCGCCAAGAAGTAGCACTGTTGAGAGTATTGCTAGGAACTCAACCCTAAGTTGGACTCAGGAGAGACGTAGAGTACCACCTTTCATGATGCCAAGAAGTAGCATGGTTGTCCCTTAACCAAGGATGGTTTGCCATGCCTCAACAATTACCACCACCTGTCATACCATTCATACCGCATGTAGTATCAAATCCTCTAGTTCCACAAGAACCTTTAATGGATCTTCTCAGACCAACGGGGTATCTTTGGAAATGCTCGCCTTTGCTGAAGCTATAGGAAGAGGTTTAAGGATGGGGATGACACATGTTTCTCCTAGAGAACCTCACGAATGATTTCAATCCAAGGCCCATCAACAAGTTCAAAGATTGATAAACAAATATGTTTGCACACAGGATGCTCTTAATCATTTGGATGCTTTTGAGCAAATGTGTGAAGGAGTAAGTGTAAGTGAGACGAACCTACTCATATCTTAGCTTTTGGAGTGACTCTAGATGGAGCACCTAGATGATGCTTTTGAACCCTAGAGCCTCCTTATGAGGCCACTTACATTACCTTAAAGATTTATTTTATAGTAGAGTTCTCAAACACTAGACCCAAGTGGATTCATGCCCATCAGCTAAACAATGTCAAACAGCAAGAGATTAAGTCTCAGTGCAGGAATTCATACATTCAATGCATAAGATATTAGTACTCCCACTGCTTAGTTAATGAGAAACCGAGTCAACTTCAATTGATTTTTTTCTTCTTAAGGGATTGAAAGATCAAAACTTTCACAACTATCTTTATTTGCATAGGCAAACAACATTTAATAAGTACTACATAGATGCCATTGACTTTCACGATAATTGTATGGCACAAAAGGGTTGGAGGTATTAAACAAAAGCCCCTCATAGCACAACCTCCAGCAATAAGAGATTGGATAAATAAGTGTCAAGGACATGGCTTTTGTCATGCTCATGAAGATGCAGGAGAATTGAAAAGTGCTTCCTAGGGATCACAGAGCTTACCTGAGGAGGGAACATGGTGTCCTTATTATCAAGGTAATCACATTGGTAATGAGCATGGATAGATGGTCTCATGATGTGGTTATTGCAGGAGAAGATACACTAATCATCATGATACCCAAAATTGTAGGTATAACCTAACAAATCCTAGTATGCTTGTACTAGCTATTCTTGCCCACCACCCAATCTTTAGCACTCCTTGCTCCAAACAAAGTGAGTAGTGGAGAACCTATGCCCCCTAATGGGAAAAACCCCCTACCTACAGGAATTCTTAACTTGTCTGAGATGCCTCCCCCTATTCTTGGACCTCAACCTATTGCTCCTAGAGTGACACTCATGAGACACATTGAGGCAAGACCACTCATAGAGGATGTTACTGACACTTATGATGTCATTGACACTTATATTCAAGGACCATACCGCATAGAAGTACCACCTAGATACCCTCTTACCCAATGTCAAGTACAAAATTGGATATTGCATTTGTAAGGATACCTGATAATACCTTAGCTCCCATTTATAAGATGTCAACCTTTGGCACTTATGGTCGTGGGAAACTAATAAGCTATAAGGCACAAGAGATGAATTCTATGACCCCTTAGTCAACCTTTAGCTTGCTATACTTGTGGGTGCATACACCTCAAAAGGAAGTGCCTTTATATTGAGAGTCGAAAAACAGAAGATGCCAAAATCATTTTAGCATTTTCATGATGGTGTCTGAGCTCTGGCATAACTCACATTATTCATGATTTTCCTAACAAAGCTCTCCCATGAAGTGATAAAGGACTCACCACTCAATTGAACATGCTGAGTGTGCCTTGAGAGAAAAAATCTCTTCAGTGATCATTGATGTAATGTTCCTCACACGGGCCTAGGAAAATGCCAAGGCTATTCATTATAATTTGAAAGACAAAGAGAGTGACAAAATCTTGCATGCTTCTATGAAGCATTCCAAAGGACAACAAAAGTGAGAAAAGAAGACAACATAAGAAGTCTAAATCGTCAGTAGTAGAACGAATTTCTAGAGCTAAGAAAGAGAGAAGTGTGATCATTTTGAGTGACGATGGGGATACAAAGACTTCTTCTTTCTCAGAAGCACCTAAAGATTAAATTCTAGAAAAGCTATGGCTGGAAGACCTAATTGGAAGCAATCCTTAGAGCTTCACAAGAAGTTGATGAATGAATATCCAAGTCCTTGAGAAGAAACGGTGAGATTCAAGAAGGCCCAAGAGCTCATGAAATAGACTCAATTACAGTTAGAGGGACCTAGGGCCAATACAACCAGATCCATACACATTTGTACCTAAATTTACCTTAGACACAATAGAAAAAGTTTCTAAAGAAGGAAGTCTAGAGTTTTCAAGGAAGCCCCAACAAATTCTAGATTCAAATTTTGTTAAACTAGAAAGAATAAGTAATCATGAACCTCTAAAAGATCATCTTCTAAATTATTACCGCACCACGCTAATGCCTAGACCTCTCAATTTCCATTAGAGCTCGTGAGTCTAATCCTAACTCCTTAAAGACTCTTCCCTCATACCTGTGCTCATTTACCTTAATGAGAGCACCTATCTTTGGTCAGAGCAAGAAATAAAAGGACACGTTAGGGATGTCTACAGTTCGATCCACCCCAATCACAGTCACATTGACTGAGTTTCCTATTAAGAGACCCCGATCGTTGGTAGGATGTAAGGAATGGATGCATGCTTTAGACTCAGATCCAATGAAGACATCAACTCAGAGTCTGAGGAGAGTGAGAGTGACGACAATCCTAGGGGGTTGTACAAGGATGACAAATACTTAGATAAAGGTGAAGAAATTAACACCACTTTACCTTTGAGACTAGGAATCGAAACATCCACAACCATCCTAGATGGTGGGTCCAGAGTAAATATTGCTAGCAAAAGGCAGTGGGAAAAATGGGCATCACAACCAGCACTCAACATGACCAGCACTTTTAAGATAAAATTGATTGACCATAGAAACCTCACTTTACCCCATGGGAGTGGTAAGAGTGAACTAGGGTTGACCTCATGTGGATTGACGTTTGATCACATATTTGCAATCATGGAATTCAAGAAATTCACCACTTATAATGTGATCTTAGGCAAACCTTTTATGAGGCAATTGAAGATGATCCATGACTAGGGAGTAACTGACCACATCTTCTTTGCAAAAGAAGAAAAAAACATCATGAAGGTCAATCTTCAAAACTAGAGCTATCAGCCCAATGACCAAACACCCACTTGAAGATAATTATTTAGTTACCATTAAACGAAATGATAAGAGAAAGAGAGGCGTGTTTGTTTTTTTGAGGGAATCCAGAGTGATGATATCTCTTCTATCAAATTGACCTACAAAAGATAAAGATCTTCCGAATCCTAGGGAGGAGGACGAGAACTGGCTTCACATCCTCACTACCATATGGATACATTTACCAAATCTTATGGTACATTCTTCTGTGATGATGATTATGTTAACAATCCTAATATGGGGTTGATCATGGTGATAGACACAAGATTAAGCATAAGATTAAGGTGGGTTATGTTGAGACATCGAGGCGGTGGACAGTGAGGACCCGCTTGGGGAATAGGCCCCACACTTACACCACTAGCATGCTTGGTGAGATCATGCGTGATATGCAGCCAGTGGGATGACAGGCTGTGTGATAGCCATTCTAGAGATTGGCATAGTTATAGCGCCAGCTCATTTAGCTGGGTTCACACTATAGAGAACCCTAGTATGTATTTGGTTGAGTACCTTTTATATTGTGTGTACTCTTATCTTTATATATGGTGTGTTGTGAGTGTTATGAGAAGAAGAAGAAGATTTTCAGCCTCTCACTTTGTGTGTTCTCTTTTAGGGTTTTGTGAGTGTGTGTGTGTGCTTGCAAGAGCTCAAGCTCCATTAGGACTTGTTTGGGGTCTTCTTGGGCCCTTTAATTTGCCCCAAGCCTAATGACAGTCATTAAGGAGTGGTGTAATGGGAGAAGGCCATGTGGAGAAAAATGTTGGGTTCCCCTGCCCCTAATATGTAGGAGTCAAACTTGAATCATACCATTTTTTTTAAAGAAATTGGGCTGAAAAATGCAAAATCTTTCAATAAAATCAAATTTCCCACCTTTTTTTAATAAAGACAGCTCAAAATGGCATAAATGACCCCACCTCAAAAAGTGAGCTAGGGCCAAAAACGCCCCCCCATCATTATCCCTCATTTAAAGCTACTTTTCCCTCTCCCCACTCCCTCTTCCTCTCTCTAAAACTAGCAATTCGGTTTTGAGTCTCTCTCTAACTAAAAGAGTCTTTTTTTGGCCTCCTCCCTCCCCATTCTGCCTTCCCCTTCCCTCCTAAAGTTAGATCTATCTTTTTGTGCCTTCTTGGCTATGGAAAGCTTGGAAAATAGTCCACTTTTTCCCCCATTCTTCACTCTCCTCTTGGCTATGGAAAGCTTGGAAAACAGTCCACTTTTTCCCCCATCAAGTCCATCCTCTCTTGCTTGCACACATTCTTCACTCTCCTCTTGCTAGCTTATACACATTCTTGACTCCTCTTGCCAGCTTATATGCTCTGCTAGCATTAGGTTGCAGAGATCTTCTTGGCTATGGAAAGCTTGGAAAACAGTCCACTTTTTTTCCCATCAAGTCCATCCTCTCTTGCTTGCACACATTCTTCACTCTCCTCTTGCTAGCTTATACACATTCTTGACTCCTCTTGCCAGCTTATATGCTCTGCTAGCATTAGGTTGCAGAGATCTTCTCACACACCTACAACTTCATAGCATTTAGTTTAATCGGTTAGCCAAGCACAATGAGTCGCCAACCTCGTTCAAGGGTGGAGTCCTTTAGCAGCAGCAACGAACAAGACGACACTGGCTTGTGGGTTACAAGCACCTTTGCAAAAAGAATGTGGGTGACGATGCATCCAAGCACAAGGGGAGCCCACAAAGTCTCTCGCAGATACATAGGGTTAAAGTCACACCATTAGAAGGGTCGCATAGTGGATCTCAAGCAGGGGGCTGACGGAAGCAAGCAGGTGATGATCCAACACGTGTACAAGGCATCGCAACTCCGTGTTGACAATGCCAATCACAAACGCTTTCCTGCAAATTGTAAGTTTTATTTGTGCTTCTTGTTTTATGGGCTGCACTGAGACATGCTAATATCATTTCATGTTACTACGGAAGCTTGATTTTTTCAAGTGTGTTCTTGTAATGTTCTGTGCAGACATCTTTCCGTCGACATTTGTGGAATGGGAGCCTTTAGAGGCCCTTTCTGGAACCTCCCAGCACCCTCACCTCTACATGAGCCTCCTTCACCTCTCCCTCCTTGTTCCTCCTCCTTCACCTCTCCCTCCTTTGAGGCGCACCACTTTGAAATCGGCAAGCTACTATATACTGGTTGTTCGGCATCAGAGCTTTTAGAGCGCTCAGTTTTCTTCTTTTATGCAGAGTATATTGTACCCACGTCAAGAGATGGTTCTGGGACTCTACGGAGGCTCCCTACACTAAGTCTCACGGACCATGATTGGCCAAAGCCCGACAATACTTTGGTTGCACTAACCAGACGTCGGATTGAGATTGATGTGTGCAATGCAATGAAGTGCACCTATGGGTCACATCGTGCGACTCTCACGTTCTTCATGCCTTTACATTTGTTTGTGTTTTTGTTCAAGGAGGCTGATGTTCACCGGACTCCTACAATGTGGATTGCAAAGGGAGGCACAATAATGAGTGCCTTTTTGCCACCTTCGTGGGATTTGAAGGTTATTCAACATCAGGGTGACAAGATAAAGTGCATGGTGGTGTCGGAGAAGATGGTCGTTCGGTACCAGCTTGGAAAGCAACAACTCTCTATTATCTTTCCTTATAGACGTTGGGAGGCGAATGGCAAGCACTCGATTCGGACATCAACGATGCAGAACAGCTTGATGTACATGTTAGCACGCAAGCTGATGTGTGGGATATCATAGTAAATGATGCTGATTGGAATATGGTGAACCTAAGGGAGTACTTAGACCTTAGGTTTGCACTAAAAGGTGACTTTTCATTTGTGATTGATAACACACCTCTACGTAAGAGGAAAGAGGCATCTTACTTTTGTAAAAGCATTCCCTTCCCTAGATGTATCCATATCAAGCAAGCTATGTAACAGATTTTGAGAGATTAATTCAAAACAATTTTGGCTACTCAATTTGCATTCAATTTTGTGCACTTTTAAGTTATGTCGCGTGTTTTTATTTTTTTGGAGGTTTTAAGTGAATTTTTAAACATAAAAAAAGTTTTAAAGACCTCTTTATAAGTCACTTTTGGCCACTTTGAGTTCATCTCCTCACTCTCGGCATCTTTGCGGTCCCCTCGCATTCTTCGCTACTCAAGCATGGCCACCCCTGCCCAAGCTCTCCTATCTCAATTGCACAAGCTTGACCTCGGTCACTTGATCGAGAAGCTTGCACCCATCTTTCAGACATCTATTGACATGGAAGGCACCGCCGAACTCCATAATGACGTGTTTGGGGCGTTCACTAGCTACATGGACACATACATGGCTGAATATTGTGTCAACTTTGAAGACGAGGAGGGGACTTGGGTGCCTGTGGATCTTATCAAGCATACCTACAAAGCGGACAAAAATTTCAGGTTTAGGCTTGCAAGATTCCTCAAAGGCCTTAGTAGCACATATCTAAGGGAGGAGGAAGAAGATAACCTGGTAGGTCTTGGAATGGGCAACATCGGCACAAGTTTTTTGAGGTGGGACATGACTCTTGCCCTCCTGATCTTGGAGGGAACAGAGAAAAGCAAGGGAAAGAGGAAGGCTACTCCTCCAAAGAAAGCCACACCTTATCTCTTGATCAAGGAAGCTGACCCAAAGGAGGAGATTGTCACCCCAGTGCAAGAAGCATCTCTTGCACTTGTGACTCTGGCGGAAGAGCCGCAAGCTGAGGCTGTGAAACAGGACATCGAAGGGGGCGATGTCATGGATGAAGTTCCAGAGCTCGAAGTGTGAACTCTACACCCCATCATAGTAGAAGGTGTAGAGTTCTTATTTTTGGATGACATCGCCCATGTCCTTGGGCTGCACCAGGATGAAACTCTCTCAATCATTGCTATGTACACGGGCATGCGAGACACACAACAGCCGTCCAAAGATGATGACATCCGCATTGACTTCAGTTCCGCAGATGTCACAAAGGTACTTGCGCTCCAGGAAAATCATGCCTCAATAGAGTCCCTTGTGGCAGAGACTCTTGTACAAATATCCCAGTGCAAGGATTGTGTTTCTTTGTGAAAGGTACTTCACTACAAGACAAAAAAGCAGTTAGGTCCATATTCCTTCCCAAGGACAGAAGATCTAATGATTAGATCACCTTTTGGCCTATTTTCTTTTTTGTAGAAAAGGAAAAATGCATTTTCAGGCCTAGGCCACTAGCTTGGTCAAAGCTTGATTAGCATTTTAAGCATTTCACTAAGTGTCCAAATAAAAGGGCCCAAGAAGACCCCAAACAAGTCCTAATGTCTTCTCCCCTACATCTTTTCATGGTATCAGAGCCTAGTTCATGCTAAGGGCTGATGAGCTGCAAGCAAGAGAAGCACAGGAAGCGGTACGAGGGTAAGAGCTTCATCTACTCTTCCCTATTTGTGTTGGCGACTACGCCCTTGTCTCACGGGATCTCTACGGGAGGCACCGACAAACAATCTCTGAGTGAGGAGCTTTCTTCGCGGGAGTAAAGCTATAGGGTAACTATAGCTTTCTTCGCGGGAGTAAAGCTATAGGGTAACTATAGCTTTCTTCGCGGGAGTAAAGCTATAGGGAGTAAAGCTATAGGGTAACTATACTGTCCTATATCGGACTACCTTTTTTGGGCCGAAAATGCGTTTTGAGCACATTAGGACCTCCGTTTTTTGGAAAGCAGACGATTTCGAGCATTGCGGAGTAAGTCATCGATTCTCTACAGAACTCTGTTTAAAGAATTGCAGAAAGACAGATTGGTTGTGCAGACATTGTGTGTGCTTCAAGGAGGTCAAACAGTTGCCATTGGGTGTATGTATGTACATTGAGGTCACTGGTTGTGACATTTGAGTGTAGTACAGTACCGCTATAAAAAATATAGCAGTTTGTGCAGGACAAACCAGAGTGCTGTTTCTGGTAAACTTGTGTGTCTGGCAAGATGTCAAATGATGGCATAAACCAGATTGTTATTGAGAAGCTTGATAAGAACAACTTCCATGATTGGAGGTTCAGGCTGACGAATTTCTTGATGGGAAAGGGTTACTGGGACTATATAGAAAGTGAGCATGAAGAGGCACCGGAGATACCGGGGATCAATCCGACTGCTGCAGATGTGAAAGAGTTCAAGGATTAGGACCAAGGAGCCAGAAAAGTTATGTACTGGCTCTCTATCAGTATACAGGACACCATGATTGGGTACATACAGGATGCCAAGTCTCCTAAGGAGGCGTGGGACACCTTGGTAAAACTCTATGAAACGAATACCAAGGCACGAAAGATACAGTTGAAGAATGAACTTCATACTGTGGAGAAAAAGAGTATGTCTATGAATGACTATGCATTGAAGATCAAGGGTATTGTGGAATCCCTTGCATCTATTGGCATTTCAGTAGATGATGATGATAAGGTGGAAGTCTGTCTACGTGGTCTTGGGCCACAATACAAGGCGTTCAAGATGTCTATTCAAACTCGGAAAAACATTTCCAATTTCATAGATTTGGTGTCTATGTTGATTATAGAAGATAAGAGCTTGGGTGAAGACCAACAGCCTTCACAAAACAAAAACAGTTCAGAGCAACATGCCTTCTACATAAGTTCAAGAAGACGACGAGGTAGAGGAGGCCGTGGACACAGCCAAGGAGGTGGCCGAACAGGTAATCAGAATTATGGCCAGCAGTAGCAACAACAATAGTCCCAGAATTCACAACAACAACAATAACACGCAGGTGGAAGAGGCCAATTCAGAGGTAGGGAGAGTCAACAACAATAGTCCCAGAATTCACAACAATAATAACAACACGCAGGGGTAATCAGAAATATGGCCAGCAATAGTAACAACAATAGTCCCAGAATTCACAAAACAACAACAACAACACGCAGGTGGAAGAGGCCAATTCAGAGGCAGAGAGAGTCAAAGATGTGGAAATTGGCAAAGGTAGTATAATGATACATGTGGATGCTTTTATTGTGGTAAGCCTGGACATGTGCAGGCAAATTGTTATAAGAAGTAGGCTGACATGCAAAATGGGAAACTGCAGCAAAACAACTATGCATCCTTGAGCAGAAACAATGAGGATAATGAAAGGTTGTTTGTTATGCAGCATGTCGTTAATGCCATGTCTGAAAATGTTGAAGCAGCACATAAAGATGATGTATCGTACATTGATTCAAGTGCTTCGAACCACATGATAAGTCATGGGGAGTGGTTCAAGGAGATGAAAAACCTTGAAAGACCAGGTTTTGTGGAAACAGGGGATGACACTGCTCATCCAATTGCCCATGTTGGAGATGTGCCATTGTCTATGCAGGATGGCAAAGTGAAGTACCTTGCAAATGTACTTCATGTTCCGAACATAACAAAGAATCTAGTTTCAATTTCCCAGATGATTGAGCAAGGTTTGCAGGTTCGGTTTAACCCTGATGGTTGTTATGTCGAAGACTTTAAAGACAAGTGCAGGTTGGTTGCAAAAGGCAACATAGTGGGCAGAATGTTTACATTAAATGTAAACATGCCTGAAGTGAGTGCTGTGATGTTTGCAAATGGTTCAGGAATTGTTGCAGACACAAACATTTGGCATAAAAGAATTGGACATGTGAATGTGTAGAGAATGAAGTCTATGCACACTAAAGGAATTGTGACAGGGCCGCCAAAGTTTAAAGTTGAAGGTATGCAGAAAAGATGTGAAGCATGCCAATTTGGAAAGCAAACAAAGCATGTATTTTGACGTGATAGAAATGTGAGCAAAAATGCAGTAGATGTTGTGCATTCAGATGTATGGGGTCCTACGAAGACCATGTCTATGGGAGGCTGCAGGTTTTATGTGTGGCATTTATTGATGACCACACAAGGAAAGTGTGGGTATCAACTTCATGAAGGAGAAGGGTGAGGCATTCACTTATTTTCAGAATTTCAGAGTTATTGTTAAAAAGTAAACAGGGAAATATGTAAAGTGCCTAAGGTCAGATGGAGGGGGAGAGTACTTCTCCAATGAGTTCTTTGAATTTTTGAAGAAGAATGGTATTCGGAGACAGTTTACATATAGATACACTCCGGCAAAATGGAGTTGCTGAGAGCGAAAAAATAGGCACATTGCTGAGATTGCACGAGCATAGATGAAAGAGAAGAATATGCCGCATAGCTATTGGGCTGAGGCTGTTTCTAGATACCTTCTTATTCTTCAAATGGCTAGAAGTTTGAATTTCAAAGTTTCCCGCCAAAATTGAATTTAAAATTGAGTGGGCAAAACCAGACATATCTATGGAAAGAGCTCAGCGCAAGTAGATTCTGGATCTCTAATCTCCAACAAATTTTGAGCTCATATGTAGAAGTTATGGATGTCCGAAATTTCAAAAACTTTTCCCCCCACTTTTTGGGAATGAAAAGTACAAAAAGGCATCTTCTAAAGAATCTTTTGACCACCTTTAATCACCCAATATTTTTGTATACATGGCATCACATGATTGGCCCTTTTCCTTAATAACCTTTTAATCATATGGCATCTTAAAGGGCCCCTATAGACCTCAACCTTCCCCTAATGAGACTTTATTCCAGAGGACTTTTTCTTCCTCCTTTCTTTCTAATGATCGTTTGTTCAATTGCCCCTCTCCAAATTTTCATCTTGTACTTTCCTTGGTTCTTCTTATTTTTCCCTTTCTCCTTAGTCCATTTCTTTCTTGATTTCCTTGGCTTTAACCTAATCTGGACGTGTTCCAATTATAATATGGTCCAGCATATGTTCCTATGAGTAAATAGAAGATTGTAAATGTAAAGATTCTTGTGAAGTAATAAACAAGATGAAGTAGATATGTTTACATGTGGTTAATTATATATGAAGTAGAAAAGAGAGGTGAAATCTACATGTAAATGCATGGATAATGTATGAAGTCATATATGGTTTTGACATTGAGAGATGGACTTAGGGAATCATATATGAAGGACTTAATAGGCCATAAAGGATAGCTTGTATATAAGGAGAGAATCCATACCTATGTATTGTGGAGAATACAATTTAATGATGAGGTCCATTAATGATTATGATGATAGGAGAGTTAGAGAGAGAGAGAAAAGAAAAGAACGTTATATTAACATCTTCAAAAGACCCAAAGGATCTATGAGGCTAAAATGATGTGTACATAGTGTCCATGAAATCTCATCAAAATGACATGGATAAAATAAGAAAAAGCAACAATAAACTAAAACTAAAAACTGAAAGGCTAAGATTCTAGACTCTAAGATTACACACAAGATGAAAAATCTGGATCCTACTATGCCAGGTATAGGGTACAATAAGTCATGGGGTATGGGAAAGCTCAATAAAAACAATTAATCCACCCTATATGTTAGGCAAGGGCCCTTTTACAATGTTCATCATGGGTGATACAAGAAGATTAGAGATGTCGATAGTTTGTCATGAGAGCTCGAGAGAAATAGAGAGAGAGTGAGAGCTAGCTAGCTAGATAGATAGATAGATAGAGAGAGAGAGCTAGCTAGCTAGATTGAGAGAAATAGAGAGAGAGTGAGAGCTCGCTAGCTAGATAGATAGATAGATAGATAGAGAGAGAGAGAGAGAGAGAGAGAGAGAGAGAGAGAGAGAGAGAGAGACTTCGAGGGGTGCACTACTAAGAAAGAGAGAGAGAGAGAGAGAGAGAGAGAGAGAGAGAGACTTCGAGGGGTGCACTACTAAGAAACCCTATGTAGCACATGTGTTCAAGGGGTGTTTTAAAAACCCCTTACCTATAGATAGAGAGAGAGAGAGAGAGAGAGAGAGAGAGAGAGAGAGAGACTTCGAGGGGTGCACTACTAAGAAACCCTATGTATCACATGTGTTCAAGGGGTGTTTTAAAAACCCCTTACCTATGGATTTCTCATGAATAAAATGACCCCTTTTTTTTATGGACTTACGGGTTTTTTTAAAAAAAAATCTATTGAAAAACCACCTTCTATAAATATATTTCTGTATATTCACATTAAAATTTTGAATTAAAAAACCCCTTCATTTGAACTCACATGGTATACTTACATATTTTTAGGTGAACCCCTCGAGATGGAGACAGAGTGAGGTAGAGAGAGAGTTACAAAGAATTAGAGAGAGATATAGAGAGAGAGTGAAAGTTAAAAAGAATTAGAGAGTGAATTAGAGAAAGGTAAAGAAAGTGACTTACAGATAGATAGATAGAGAGAGAGTTAGGAGAGAGACTTAGAGAGAGTAAGAGAGATTGAGAGAGTCAAAGAGAGAGAGAGAGAATTAGAACGAGAGGGTTAAAGAAAGAGAGCATGAGTGTGGAGAGAGAGAGAGAGAGAGAGAGAGATATATATATATATAATTAGCAAGAGAGGGTTAAAGAAAGAGAGCATGAGTGTGGAGAGAGAGAGAGAGAGAGAGAGAGAGAGAGAGAGAGAGAGAGAGAGAGAGAGAGAGAATAAGAGATAATTAGCAAGAGTGTGTGTGTTAGAGAGAGTAAGAGAGATAGAGAGAGTTAAAGAGTTAGAGAGTTTTAGAGAGAGAGAGTATGTGTTAGAGGGAGAGTTAGAGAGACTAGCCAATTCAAGAGAAATAGAGAGAGTTAGAATGAGGTAGAGAGATTTAGAGAGAGAGGGAGTTATAGGAGATTGAGTGAGAGTGAGGTACAGAGAGAGAGAGAGAGAGAGAGAGAGAGAGTTTGAGTGAGTTAGAGAGAGAGTTATAAAGGGTGAGAGAGAGTTTGAGAAAGGTAGAGAGAGAGAGAGAGAGAGAGATAAATAAAGAGGGAGAGTTAAAGAGATAGATACATAGAGAGACAAGAGTTAGAATGAGAGAATAAGAGAGAGAGAGAGAAAGAGAGAGAGAGAGAGAGAGAGAGTGTTGGAGTTAAAGGGAGAGATACAGTTAGAAAGAGAGAATGAGAGAGAGAGAGAGAGAGAGACTTACAATAGGGTACTAAGACAGTGAGAGCGTTAGAAAGAGTGGAAGAGAAAGAGAGGATTAGAGAGAGAGAGAGCGAGAGAGAAGGAGAGAGAGGTAGCGAGATAATGAGTTAGAGAGAGAGAGAGAGGTAGAGAGAGAGACATAGAAAGAGAGAGTCAGAGAGAGAGAGAGTGAGTGTTAGAGAAAGTTCAAGAGAGAGTTGACTAATTTGAGAGAAATAGAGAAAGTTAGAGAGAACAAGAGAGGTAGAGAGAGGTAGAGAGAGAGAGAGAGATTTCACTGATGTAATTCTAAAAATGTCAACATGTTAATCACATTTACCAAACCCGTTATTAATACTAATTAGCGTTTATATTTGTGCTATTAATTTTTGGTCACTTGAAAACTCCCACTAGCTTCTCCCATATTTGATTCTTACTATAATTTGGGCCTTATATACTCTTCCCATGGTGCGTGACATTGATATTTTAGTATCAAAATGTGTGTAATAGGCAAGAATGTTAAGCATTAATATAGCATGTTATTGTTGTGATTAGGTTAACATGATATAAATTATGTAAATATTAAATCCTTAGAGAGAGAGAGAGAGAGGGAGAGAGAGTGTGTGTTGGAGAGAGAAAGAGAGAGAGTGTGAGAGAGGGAGAGAGAGTGTGTGTTAGAGAGAGAGTTTCCCAATTTGAGAGAGAGAGAGAGAGAGAGAGAGAGAGAATGTGTGTGTGTGTGTGTGTGTGTGTGTGAGAGAGAGAGAGAGAGAGAGAGAGAGAGAGAGTTGGCCAGTTTGAGAGAGATTGAGAGAGTGAGAGAGATTGAGAGAGTTAAAGACAGAGAGAGAGAGAGAGAGATTATGAGTGTTAGACTAAGAGTAATAGAGAGACACATAGAGAGAGAGAGAGTAACTGGAGAGGTAGGGTGTGTTAGAGAGAGATTTGGCCAGTTCAAGAGAAATAGAGTGAGTTATAGTGAGTAAGAGAGATTGAGAGAATTAAAGAGAGAGAGAGAGAGAGAGAGAGAGAGAGAGAGAGAGTTAAAGAAAGAGTGAGAGTTAGAGAGAGAGTGTGTGAGTGCTAGAGAGAGAGTTAGAGAGAGAGAGAGAGAGAGAGAGAGAGAGAGAGAGAGTTGGCCAATTAAAAAAAATAGAGAAAGAGAGACTGTGAGAGTTAGAGAGAGAGAGAGAGAGAGAGAGTTGAGAAATAGAGATAGTTAGAGAGAGTAAGAGAGAGAGAGAGAGAGAGAGAGAGAGAGAATTAAATTTTTAAAAGGTATTTTGTTTTGTTATGATAAAAATGAGTTTTTTTTTAAAGGGGAAAAAAGAGAGGAGAAGGAAGACAGAAAAAGAGAGGGGGAGAGAAGATTAGTTCAAAAAAGTTTTTTTGCCAGGAAAAAAAAAAAGCCAAAGAGAACGAGAAAGAGGGCAATCAGCGGATCTGGGCCACAAAAAAATTGTGGCTTCAAAATTGTTCAAGTTTTTTGTTACAAAAATCGATAGATTTTTGAAGTGAACTTTGAAGTGAAGAAATAATATATTTTACTGGTCTTGTTAAATTGGAGAAACATTTCTAAGTATTCATGTAAACAAACGTAAGAATCATGCAAGATTGTGTAGGATGGAGCAGGATGTGATTGAAGAGAAGAGCTTATCTTTTTAAAAAATGCGCCATAGAGGCGACTTCAGGATCCTTAATTGAAAAAATTGCCATGAAAAGAAGGAAATCCAATTATAGTCAAATCAAATAAAATAAAGGGCTTCTTTTCTTTCTGCAATTTTTTTAATAGTAAATACTAAAACTCATGAAAAGAATTGGAAATCCAGCGTTGGTCTGCTTTCATCTAACTGTTAACGCATGGTCAAAAACATCGACGTTGCATTAGCAAATCATGTGCACATCTATACAATCAACAAGATAAGAGCTTGCAAACAAAACAATAATAGTAATAAGGTGCAGGCGGCCCCTTCGAGCCTGGCCGCGAGGCTACACATATATTGAGTGAAGGGGTAATTACAAACATTTGATAAATTCATAAGGTAAGCTCAAAATATGAAGATTAATATCGTGGGCGTTCTCAGAAATTAACCTCCGATGCCATGCAGGGGTGCATTCTCTCATGGGCACATCAATCCTCTTGCATGTGGAATTAGTGAGGTTAAGCACACTATTACACAATCTGCTCAGAAACTAATCAAGATCCTCTTGTTTTGCCGCAAAAAGCACGAGGTTCGTGAATTTTGCCTATCTCTTTCTCCTGCACAGCTTGAAGCGAAGCACAATATAGCAGAGTAATCTGTATATGCAAACAAACAACACCATGATGAGCACACTGGACCATTTGGAGCTCTCTTGGAGGCCCAGTTGAAGTAGCACATCATCACTCGTGACGGTGCATTCACCACCGGGTAAAAGCAGGCCAAAGCACTTGCCATGGGAGCTGGAATACTCGTTGATGAGGAGGGCATCTAGGGGGTATTTGAAGAGGGAGATGTAGTGCATGAATCTCCAGTACGTGGGCATGTTCTGCTTGGAGATGAAGTAGCCGGAGAAGAGGAAGAAAGCACCCATTGAACCTGAGATGATGGAGTTTCCCATAATGTAGTCAGGGACGAGTGCACCGAAGAAGGCCACAAAGGAGTTGGCCGTGAGGAGGACTAGCCACACTATGAGGAGGAAAAAGCAAAAAGCAGCAGGGGTGTTGCTCAATCCTATGAGCCAGTAGACCGGGACAGAGAAGACGAGAGCAAGCAGGAAAAGGAAAGGTGCAAACACAAGGAGGTTGGCGATGAGGTAAGATGAGATCCTATAGGCTCCCCTCGAGGTCTCCCGGATGAACACCTGCCGTTCTTGCAAGAAGATCGGCAGCGCCTCCACCGTTGATGAGAGTAAGAATGTTAACGTGAATGCAAAAAACCCTAATCTCTCCGCCACCCCACGTGCATTGCTGCCCACATTAATGTACAGTGTACCCAGTGCCAATCCTGCAAGCAATGCTTGAAGCGTTCGAGCTGTGAAGAGCTCGTATGTCCGAAACACATTCCTTGCAAACCTTTGCGACAGAATGATCACCTCTCGCACATTGCTGTTGGCGAATGTAGGAGCTGCAATCTCTACTTCATGGCTTTGATGATCATATGTCAACAATTGCCCACCATCGATTTGCAGTGCAATGCGCCCCCCAGCTGCCTCAATTAGCTGGTCTTGTTCATGCAACTTATTACAGCTACCTTTTGAAGGATTATCAAGCTGATCTATTTTTGATGAATTATTCTCTAAAGGGCTTGCAGGACTGAGACTGTTTGAGGCAAGAGCTTCGATGGCATACTCTAGTATGTTCACATGAGGTGGGATTTTGTGGCCTGATTCCATGAGGTGGAACTGTAGAGACTGAAGAGAGCCATGGTGGACAACAGAACCGTTAGCTAAAAGCAAGAAGGAGCTGATTTGCTGGATAATTTTGTAGCCAGGCTGATGGATACTCAGGATAATGGTTCTAGAGCGAGCTTTAGCCATGGAATGAAGCATTTCAACTACATTAAGAGCTGAAGCACTATCAAGACCTGAAGTTCTCTATGGTGTGGTATCCACGTTCATGATGTTTCCAAGAGTTTTAGAGAAAGGGATGCAATAGTGCAAGGACTACTTATAATGACCATGCATGATTAGTGGGGATATGAAGAGTGATTTGGTAAGTTAATTATTCTATGATTTGTTGATCAAATATAATTTCATGATTTCAGTATTATGCATCTCACATTATTTGCATATCTCATCACAATGATTAGAATGTTTGGAAGGGCTTTTAATATATGGTTATAATGTATGCCATATATGTGGGCCTAGATTAGGGGCCCAGTACTCAACATCTTTAAGGAAGGTTGTCTACAAGGGCCACAAAAAGTATCTCCTTCACAACCAGGACTTGCAAGAGAGATTTCTAGGGCCTCCTCATGTGCTAAAGCCAAAAGATTGGAGGAGGGCATGGGAAGTGGACCTAAATTGTTTACCCCCAAAAATTAAGTGACTATCCATCTTCCATCTACTCCCATGTTGGAGTGATCTTCTAGTCAATCATCTTCTTGACCCTATACACATATTCGAGAAAATTGTTAGGGTAAGACAGCGAGACAAGTCAGAACACCACAATCGTGGCCAGTCGGGCACTTGATGAATTAATCGGTTGAATAACTGCTAGCCTTAGCCATTCATAGGTGTAACACAACCATTGCTTAGAGCATGGAAACTTCTTAATTCTAATTGTGCCTTGAGCAATATAAACATTTAATAAAAATCATAACAATGGTTGTTGTTGTTGGCTGGTTGATCAATCAAGTGTCTACTTTTGTATATCAGTCTTTTTGGTAATACATCATTGCCGATTCATCTCTTGTAATTATATTTGTCTCTTGTGACTGTAATTATGTTTTGTCTTCTGCTCTTTTATGTGAATTTCTTATGCATTACACTGGTGTATGTTGTGTGCATAACCAGAGAAAACTCAGTAAGTTATTGGCAGCGGTCGTGGGCCCAATAACACTTTGGCAACCACGATGTGTCTAACTTTTTCTACATGTTTTACTTTTTGTGTGATTTTCTTTGATTTTGAGTTTGTCATTTTTCACATGGCCAAGAGAGAACATGTCAGCCACCTGAGCAGTACCATTTAGCACATCGACACGCTCAAGCACTTTTGTTCATTGAATCCAGCTCAGAATCATTACACGATGATGATTATGAGGATACATTAATAGCCTAGGAGGCGGGGTTGGAACTGTCAAGGGCCCTCCCAGTTCGTCCAATAGCAACAACAAAACTAAACTTAAAGGAGGATTTTGAGGATAACAAAGAGTCTGTAACCCGTTCATCCTCTCCAGACGTCAGGGACCAATTGCCACAACAACACCCACCACCCCCTCAACCCTTGCCAGCCCCTCCTTGATTTCATCACTACAACACACTTCCACAACTAGCAGTCTCACGGGGTGAAGTATCCAAAATTCTGTGGGAAATCCTCGGCGGAGGATGCAGATGCACACATTCTTCTCTTTGACAGTGCTTGGTGTGTAAATGTCCGCGAGACAATTTATAAGAATCTGAAGAAGGAAACTTTTGTACCAACCTTACAAAAGAGTGTGGCTCTCTAGATTGCTCAATATGAGTATGCTCACTTTTCGACCTATGATGCAATCAACGATAACTTTCTCCAGAGATTTTGGGAGGATAAAAGCTCCGTGCATGTGTTGGATAATCTATGCCGGATGAACTAGAAAAAGTTAATGGTTAAAGACAACGTAGCAAAGTTGTGGAAGTTTCTCCAAAGACTCGATGCGGCCAATCAGCCGCGCGAGGAGAGATCTTCAATTCCTACTTCAAAAAGGGATCAAGTAAGCAACTAAAAAAGTCAGTTGTGCTAGTGCGGATCGAGTGCGGATCTCGCAACTCTGACTCTAGAGCAGTTGGTTGACTAATTACTCAGAATAATGGAGAGAGTGCTGGTGATATCTGTCAAAGGCAAAAGCAAGAGCAAAAGTGAAAGCAAATCGAAAAAACACACTTTCGACTCTTCGGATGATAAGGAGGAGGAAGATTCTGATGTCTCATTCAGAGTCAAGTGAGGAATCGAAAAAACTGCAAGACATGATCAAAGAGCAAGAAGCCGAGGAGAGCGACCAAGGAACTAGCTGTTGTGGCCATGGCTCAGTTGTCTGGTGAAGGAACGAAATCCCCTCAAAAAGTCTGATTGGGCACTTGGTGCACGAGATGTCCGAATCATGGCCATGTGGCCAAGGAATGTAGCTTGAATGCACTCTGGTGTGCCATTTCAGGACTACCATGCACAACACTGATGCTTGCAGATACAATGGAAGGAGATCACCTCAGCCAACTGCGATACAACAAGCCCTGGTTATGGCACTAGTTCAAACTACCCCATAGATGGCCGAGGAATGCAGCTTGAATACACTTTGGTGTGCCATTTTCAGGACTGCCATGCACAACACTGATGCTTGCAGATACAATGGAAGGAGAGCACCTCATCCAAACTGCGATACAACCAACCCTAGTTATGGCACCAGTTTAAACTGCCCCACAGATGGCTTTGCAGAGCAGGAGGAACCATACAAGGTCTCCATTTCACCCAGGAGTAATTTTTTCTCCTAAGGATATCCTCGCGGTGCACAGTGCCCCACTCCAAATTCCACCTGGTTCTATTACCATCATGCACTGGGTCATCGGAAGTCTAACTATGAAATCTGGAAGAAACATGGGGCCAAGGTGGAAGGCGCTCGAGCGTCAACCTCTGACCCACTGACACTGAATGTCGTGGAAATTATAGCTCTGGAGGAGCAAGAAGTGGACAGGCTGACCTTAGAGGAGGCAAAATCATCAGCCATGGTGATGACAAGGTCAATGCAACCCAAGACTCCAAAGATGGAGAAAGAAACAACCTCAAATAAGAAAGGGAAGCACAAGGTGGTCACATGGCAGGATCAACACAAGGTTCGGACAGATTAAGTACAAAAGTAGCAAGCTCGAGAAGAACTTTAGAAGAAGGATCTGGAAAGACCTTGGCTAATAATTCAATAAGAAGCTGAGGGCACAATACAATTTGGTGATCCAACCCACACGGATTAGTAGGGAGGAGAGGTTTCAAAGACACACGACAAAAAAAACTCTTAGGAAAGTGTGGAGTACCCAGGAAGGAAGAAAGTCTGATAAGGGTAACAGAGGCAGAGACTCTGCAGTAAGATCTATAGGAAGATCTGAAGAAACAACAGATCCACATGTCAGTAGAGCAGTTACTAACCCTAGTGCCGAACTTCAGAGAGCCGTTAGTCCACCATGGGTCCATCCCAAGTTCTAGAAACCATGCACATTGACAAAACAGAGTCTGAAAATATGACTCCGCTGAAGAAAGCTCCAATTTATGATGAGGCCATCCCAATGATTCAGGTCAAGCTGTCTGGCATGGACATAGCAGAGGTACTATTAGATGGAGGATCAGGAGTCAATATTGTGTCGGATATGACATGCCCAAACTTGGGATTGATTAGCTAGGATCCAGTCCCATTTGCTATGAAAATGGCATATCACTGTATAGTACAGCCGCTTGGATGATCCACGGGCTGATAATGGAAGTCTCTGCATTTACCTTCCAAATTGCAGTGGTGGTGCTCTATGGCCAAGCATTGCAACTAAAATTGTCAAAATAAATATTTGCATGCCCATTACAGTTTTTGTGGACTTGTTCAAAAAATATGATGTGAATGTCTATAGAATAATGCTCAGCTACAAATCCAATGCTATTGTAGATAATTTTGACTATTTGGATGATGGTTGGGATAGAAAAACCTACAATAAAGTCTATTGTGAATTGGTACCAAACTCGATTGCAATCAAATATATGATTGCGGCTCATACTTTCATATTCTCTTTTTACTACAAACGTAGCAAGCTTATTCAAAATCAATTGGTCCCAATGGATCAAGACCTAAACTCTTTTGGTGATGATAATGAATTGGTTGATATTAAGGTTTACAAAGATGGATTGTTGTTAGGTGTTATATTGCTTAGACAATGCTGCATACTTACACAATTATGTCATGATGTGCTCCTAAAGAAGGCATTCAATGTTTCAAGAAGCTTCTCATTTATTCTGAACAACAAAAAGGTAAATGAAATAACTTAATCTTGCTTAATATATGAGTTTGTCATACATACAACTGAAACAACATCACAACAGGAAACTGAAGCAAGACACTACTCCAGGAGGTAAGCTGTAACTACCATACGTCAAACTGAATTTTTAAGATTCCTAAGTATTGTAGCTTATATAGATTCTATAATCTAGTAGGAAAAAGAAAAAAGAATAGTGGAAAAGGGAAAGAGAGAGACCCTACACAGCCCATGAAAACTGTCCCTCAAAGTTGAGGGTAAAACTCTTCAGGAAGGTAGATCTTGTCATGTTCTTCTTGCATGTTCTTCTTATATTTTGTCTCCTTCTCTGTTTGTTTGGCTTATAAGGGGCTGGGATCTATTTCTACCAAAGAAGAAATCATGTGACATGATGCTCTTTAAGTTCCTCAATATTGGAGAAGTTGCTATTTTCTTCTTGAAAAGTTTATCTAAATTTCTTGGAGGACATCCAATCAATAGCCACCCACCACCCAAAAGGACAAGATTATATTGATTGAGAAGCTCTACGCTCTCAATATTTTTGGCTATTATCTAGGCAAGCAGTGCTCGAGAGCTGGATATTATCTGAGCTACACTACCTATGCACTATTATCCAGGCAAGCAGTGCTCGAGAGCTGGATATTATCTGAGCTACACTACCTATGCACTATCAAGTGGCATAAAAGACCCTTTAATGTTGGATGGTCATGGTAAGCATCATCTTATTAGGTATAGAGAAGCAACTACACCAAAGCTGGAGATTTTGCAAAGTGAAGGAGATCAATCATATAAAAAGTTAGATGATCCTATTGTTGAAGAACTAGAAGAACCTCATAGGCATAAACCTTCATGGTGTGAGCTTCACAAGCATCAGCCTCATGAACAGGAACCTTCACGGTGTGAGCTTGACAAGTATGAGCCTTATGGGCATGAATATTCATGGAGTTAGCCAATTGCACAGTGTATTCAAAGGTTATTTTCATGGGGCAAACACTTATCCACCTTCACAATACTCACTAGAGCTTCCAACAATCCACAGGTAACTCTCAGACCAATTTGCACATTCATCTAGTGATACAACAATCTAAATTGCACTTGCACTTGCCTTTTTGATTTGTTTTTTTAATTAACACACACTCACGTACACACACCTTACATAATCAAAATACTTAAAAGAAGTTGCGTGCAACTTTGATCATCATTATATTCAGTTTTTCACTGTGTTATGACACTAATTAATTCAATAAGTAGAAATTGTGATTCTTGATGTTGAAAAGCATTAATTTTTTGTTGGAATTGATGATATCTTGGCATTAGTTAAAAAAACACTTATAAGTACTTAGATTATTTGCATTTCATACACAACATATGAACACTCACAAAAAAAAATTATAAAGAAAACTTTAAAAGAAAAAAAAAAGAGAGGCTATGAAAACCAACACAAGGCATGGGTGCAATAGGGGTCATCAACAATATAATGTTTATGTAAGGTGGAACATAGAGCCACACTCCTATTCCCCTAAATCTTCCCTTGTTGAGAAAAACCAAAATTGCATCTCACAATCATACTTCATTACAAGGAGATATCATTTTAAGAAGGTCAACCGTATGCACTTACAGTTTGGAAAAGTGGTGGTGCAGTTACCACTAACCCTCTATAGTACAAAAACAAAGAATGAGGTTGCCTCGAGTGCTCCCATGGAAAGTAGTAGAATGAGAATTGAGCAATTCCTAACCCCACATCTCCTCAAAAACCATTTCTTTAACTTTGATAATTTGTTATCAGCAAGTGAGGATTTCATAAAACCACCAATGGCTATGAGCCGACCCATCGATGAATTTTACCTAGTTAACAATGGTCTAGACCTACCCCTAGCTTCAAGAGTAATAACCACACTCTCAAGTGGGAAAATGGTGTTCTTCAACATTGATATTCTCCCTCCTATCGAATAGGAGGAATCCCACGGAACCTTAACTTTCACTGATGGGGTGGTGTATTAGCATCCTTAAACCAAGGGAAAAAATAGGGGCTAATCTTTGCCAGTTGGCTATTTTTGGGATTTTTTCAAAAAACAATTGACCGACATCTTAAAACATTCGCCCAAATTTTGGCCGTTTTGAAGATTTTTAGAAAATATTCGCCCAATTTTGGACTTTTTAGGGAATTTTTCGAAAACATTCACTCCATTTTCTATAATTTTAGATTTATAAAGGAGGATTAATTACCAACCCACCTACACTTATATATTCATGAAGGCATCTTATTTTTTACCTTGCCTTGAACAGATGATCAATCCAATCCAACATGAAGGTGAATATATTGATGTTGGCCACCACCAGAACTATGAGATCATGGAACCCGAAGCAGTGAACTAAGAAAATGTAGTTTAACCTTTGAACCCTAAGGTTCAGAGATTCACAAATAGAGAAGGTTGTAGTGTGTACATAGAGAAGGTTGTAGTGTGTACATAGACACTTATGGGAACATCTACTATCCTAAGATTATCATAAGGGAAACCTCTTCTAACCACATAAATGCTCACATAGGACGAGGGTCACCTTTAGTGTCAATGGGCGTGTTGCCAATTATAGACTTTGTGGGAGAAGATTCTATTAAGAAAACATCCTCCTGTCTCGAGCCACCCATGGTCAAACATTATTCTTGTGCAAAAGTGCCAACGTTTCACAACACATTACTAGGTCTTACGACCATCCCATCAAGTTTTTGATTGCCTCATATGTCTCAACTTAGTAATGATCCTCTAGACTACTTGAGAAACCTAGCAAAGGCAAACCTTTGAGATTGTTGTTGGGCACTCAACCCCAGGTTGGACTCATGAGAGACCAAGAGTACCACCTTCACCGCCAAGAAGTAGCACTGTTGAGAGTATTGCTAGGAACTCAACCCTAAGTTGGACTCAGGAGAGACGTAGAGTACCACCTTTCATGATGCCAAGAAGTAGCATGGTTGTCCCTTAACCAAGGATGGTTTGCCATGCCTCAACAATTACCACCACCTGTCATACCATTCATACCGCATGTAGTATCAAATCCTCTAGTTCCACAAGAACCTTTAATGGATCTTCTCAGACCAACGGGGTATCTTTGGAAATGCTCGCCTTTGCTGAAGCTATAGGAAGAGGTTTAAGGATGGGGATGACACATGTTTCTCCTAGAGAACCTCACGAATGATTTCAATCCAAGGCCCATCAACAAGTTCAAAGATTGATAAACAAATATGTTTGCACACAGGATGCTCTTAATCATTTGGATGCTTTTGAGCAAATGTGTGAAGGAGTAAGTGTAAGTGAGACGAACCTACTCATATCTTAGCTTTTGGAGTGACTCTAGATGGAGCACCTAGATGATGCTTTTGAACCCTAGAGCCTCCTTATGAGGCCACTTACATTACCTTAAAGATTTATTTTATAGTAGAGTTCTCAAACACTAGACCCAAGTGGATTCATGCCCATCAGCTAAACAATGTCAAACAGCAAGAGATTAAGTCTCAGTGCAGGAATTCATACATTCAATGCATAAGATATTAGTACTCCCACTGCTTAGTTAATGAGAAACCGAGTCAACTTCAATTGATTTTTTTCTTCTTAAGGGATTGAAAGATCAAAACTTTCACAACTATCTTTATTTGCATAGGCAAACAACATTTAATAAGTACTACATAGATGCCATTGACTTTCACGATAATTGTATGGCACAAAAGGGTTGGAGGTATTAAACAAAAGCCCCTCATAGCACAACCTCCAGCAATAAGAGATTGGATAAATAAGTGTCAAGGACATGGCTTTTGTCATGCTCATGAAGATGCAGGAGAATTGAAAAGTGCTTCCTAGGGATCACAGAGCTTACCTGAGGAGGGAACATGGTGTCCTTATTATCAAGGTAATCACATTGGTAATGAGCATGGATAGATGGTCTCATGATGTGGTTATTGCAGGAGAAGATACACTAATCATCATGATACCCAAAATTGTAGGTATAACCTAACAAATCCTAGTATGCTTGTACTAGCTATTCTTGCCCACCACCCAATCTTTAGCACTCCTTGCTCCAAACAAAGTGAGTAGTGGAGAACCTATGCCCCCTAATGGGAAAAACCCCCTACCTACAGGAATTCTTAACTTGTCTGAGATGCCTCCCCCTATTCTTGGACCTCAACCTATTGCTCCTAGAGTGACACTCATGAGACACATTGAGGCAAGACCACTCATAGAGGATGTTACTGACACTTATGATGTCATTGACACTTATATTCAAGGACCATACCGCATAGAAGTACCACCTAGATACCCTCTTACCCAATGTCAAGTACAAAATTGGATATTGCATTTGTAAGGATACCTGATAATACCTTAGCTCCCATTTATAAGATGTCAACCTTTGGCACTTATGGTCGTGGGAAACTAATAAGCTATAAGGCACAAGAGATGAATTCTATGACCCCTTAGTCAACCTTTAGCTTGCTATACTTGTGGGTGCATACACCTCAAAAGGAAGTGCCTTTATATTGAGAGTCGAAAAACAGAAGATGCCAAAATCATTTTAGCATTTTCATGATGGTGTCTGAGCTCTGGCATAACTCACATTATTCATGATTTTCCTAACAAAGCTCTCCCATGAAGTGATAAAGGACTCACCACTCAATTGAACATGCTGAGTGTGCCTTGAGAGAAAAAATCTCTTCAGTGATCATTGATGTAATGTTCCTCACACGGGCCTAGGAAAATGCCAAGGCTATTCATTATAATTTGAAAGACAAAGAGAGTGACAAAATCTTGCATGCTTCTATGAAGCATTCCAAAGGACAACAAAAGTGAGAAAAGAAGACAACATAAGAAGTCTAAATCGTCAGTAGTAGAACGAATTTCTAGAGCTAAGAAAGAGAGAAGTGTGATCATTTTGAGTGACGATGGGGATACAAAGACTTCTTCTTTCTCAGAAGCACCTAAAGATTAAATTCTAGAAAAGCTATGGCTGGAAGACCTAATTGGAAGCAATCCTTAGAGCTTCACAAGAAGTTGATGAATGAATATCCAAGTCCTTGAGAAGAAACGGTGAGATTCAAGAAGGCCCAAGAGCTCATGAAATAGACTCAATTACAGTTAGAGGGACCTAGGGCCAATACAACCAGATC
This sequence comes from Cibotium barometz, assembly GCF_041138505.1. Lineage (NCBI taxonomy): Eukaryota > Viridiplantae > Streptophyta > Polypodiopsida > Cyatheales > Cibotiaceae > Cibotium > Cibotium barometz. The sequence continues at coordinate 54,101,423 of NC_141049.1, read as the reverse complement.
CATACACATTTGTACCTAAATTTACCTTAGACACAATAGAAAAAGTTTCTAAAGAAGGAAGTCTAGAGTTTTCAAGGAAGCCCCAACAAATTCTAGATTCAAATTTTGTTAAACTAGAAAGAATATGTAATCATGAACCTCTAAAAGATCATCTTCTAAATTATTACCGCACCACGCTAATGCCTAGACCTCTCAATTTCCATTAGAGCTCGTGAGTCTAATCCTAACTCCTTAAAGACTCTTCCCTCATACCTGTGCTCATTTACCTTAATGAGAGCACCTATCTTTGGTCAGAGCAAGAAATAAAAGGACACGTTAGGGATGTCTACAGTTCGATCCACCCCAATCACAGTCACATTGACTGAGTTTCCTATTAAGAGACCCCGATCGTTGGTAGGATGTAAGGAATGGATGCATGCTTTAGACTCAGATCCAATGAAGACATCAACTCAGAGTCTGAGGAGAGTGAGAGTGACGACAATCCTAGGGGGTTGTACAAGGATGACAAATACTTAGATAAAGGTGAAGAAATTAACACCACTTTACCTTTGAGACTAGGAATCGAAACATCCACAACCATCCTAGATGGTGGGTCCAGAGTAAATATTGCTAGCAAAAGGCAGTGGGAAAAATGGGCATCACAACCAGCACTCAACATGACCAGCACTTTTAAGATAAAATTGATTGACCATAGAAACCTCACTTTACCCCATGGGAGTGGTAAGAGTGAACTAGGGTTGACCTCATGTGGATTGACGTTTGATCACATATTTGCAATCATGGAATTCAAGAAATTCACCACTTATAATGTGATCTTAGGCAAACCTTTTATGAGGCAATTGAAGATGATCCATGACTAGGGAGTAACTGACCACATCTTCTTTGCAAAAGAAGAAAAAAACATCATGAAGGTCAATCTTCAAAACTAGAGCTATCAGCCCAATGACCAAACACCCACTTGAAGATAATTATTTAGTTACCATTAAACGAAATGATAAGAGAAAGAGAGGCGTGTTTGTTTTTTTGAGGGAATCCAGAGTGATGATATCTCTTCTATCAAATTGACCTACAAAAGATAAAGATCTTCCGAATCCTAGGGAGGAGGACGAGAACTGGCTTCACATCCTCACTACCATATGGATACATTTACCAAATCTTATGGTACATTCTTCTGTGATGATGATTATGTTAACAATCCTAATATGGGGTTGATCATGGTGATAGACACAAGATTAAGCATAAGATTAAGGTGGGTTATGTTGAGACATCGAGGCGGTGGACAGTGAGGACCCGCTTGGGGAATAGGCCCCACACTTACACCACTAGCATGCTTGGTGAGATCATGCGTGATATGCAGCCAGTGGGATGACAGGCTGTGTGATAGCCATTCTAGAGATTGGCATAGTTATAGCGCCAGCTCATTTAGCTGGGTTCACACTATAGAGAACCCTAGTATGTATTTGGTTGAGTACCTTTTATATTGTGTGTACTCTTATCTTTATATATGGTGTGTTGTGAGTGTTATGAGAAGAAGAAGAAGATTTTCAGCCTCTCACTTTGTGTGTTCTCTTTTAGGGTTTTGTGAGTGTGTGTGTGTGCTTGCAAGAGCTCAAGCTCCATTAGGACTTGTTTGGGGTCTTCTTGGGCCCTTTAATTTGCCCCAAGCCTAATGACAGTCATTAAGGAGTGGTGTAATGGGAGAAGGCCATGTGGAGAAAAATGTTGGGTTCCCCTGCCCCTAATATGTAGGAGTCAAACTTGAATCATACCATTTTTTTTAAAGAAATTGGGCTGAAAAATGCAAAATCTTTCAATAAAATCAAATTTCCCACCTTTTTTTAATAAAGACAGCTCAAAATGGCATAAATGACCCCACCTCAAAAAGTGAGCTAGGGCCAAAAACGCCCCCCCATCATTATCCCTCATTTAAAGCTACTTTTCCCTCTCCCCACTCCCTCTTCCTCTCTCTAAAACTAGCAATTCGGTTTTGAGTCTCTCTCTAACTAAAAGAGTCTTTTTTTGGCCTCCTCCCTCCCCATTCTGCCTTCCCCTTCCCTCCTAAAGTTAGATCTATCTTTTTGTGCCTTCTTGGCTATGGAAAGCTTGGAAAATAGTCCACTTTTTCCCCCATTCTTCACTCTCCTCTTGGCTATGGAAAGCTTGGAAAACAGTCCACTTTTTCCCCCATCAAGTCCATCCTCTCTTGCTTGCACACATTCTTCACTCTCCTCTTGCTAGCTTATACACATTCTTGACTCCTCTTGCCAGCTTATATGCTCTGCTAGCATTAGGTTGCAGAGATCTTCTTGGCTATGGAAAGCTTGGAAAACAGTCCACTTTTTTTCCCATCAAGTCCATCCTCTCTTGCTTGCACACATTCTTCACTCTCCTCTTGCTAGCTTATACACATTCTTGACTCCTCTTGCCAGCTTATATGCTCTGCTAGCATTAGGTTGCAGAGATCTTCTCACACACCTACAACTTCATAGCATTTAGCTTAATCGGTTAGCCAAGCACAATGAGTCGCCAACCTCGTTCAAGGGTGGAGTCCTTTAGCAGCAGCAACGAACAAGACGACACTGGCTTGTGGGTTACAAGCACCTTTGCAAAAAGAATGTGGGTGACGATGCATCCAAGCACAAGGGGAGCCCACAAAGTCTCTCGCAGATACATAGGGTTAAAGTCACACCATTAGAAGGGTCGCATAGTGGATCTCAAGCAGGGGGCTGACGGAAGCAAGCAGGTGATGATCCAACACGTGTACAAGGCATCGCAACTCCGTGTTGACAATGCCAATCACAAACGCTTTCCTGCAAATTGTAAGTTTTATTTGTGCTTCTTGTTTTATGGGCTGCACTGAGACATGCTAATATCATTTCATGTTACTACGGAAGCTTGATTTTTTCAAGTGTGTTCTTGTAATGTTCTGTGCAGACATCTTTCCGTCGACATTTGTGGAATGGGAGCCTTTAGAGGCCCTTTCTGGAACCTCCCAGCACCCTCACCTCTACATGAGCCTCCTTCACCTCTCCCTCCTTGTTCCTCCTCCTTCACCTCTCCCTCCTTTGAGGCGCACCACTTTGAAATCGGCAAGCTACTATATACTGGTTGTTCGGCATCAGAGCTTTTAGAGCGCTCAGTTTTCTTCTTTTATGCAGAGTATATTGTACCCACGTCAAGAGATGGTTCTGGGACTCTACGGAGGCTCCCTACACTAAGTCTCACGGACCATGATTGGCCAAAGCCCGACAATACTTTGGTTGCACTAACCAGACGTCGGATTGAGATTGATGTGTGCAATGCAATGAAGTGCACCTATGGGTCACATCGTGCGACTCTCACGTTCTTCATGCCTTTACATTTGTTTGTGTTTTTGTTCAAGGAGGCTGATGTTCACCGGACTCCTACAATGTGGATTGCAAAGGGAGGCACAATAATGAGTGCCTTTTTGCCACCTTCGTGGGATTTGAAGGTTATTCAACATCAGGGTGACAAGATAAAGTGCATGGTGGTGTCGGAGAAGATGGTCGTTCGGTACCAGCTTGGAAAGCAACAACTCTCTATTATCTTTCCTTATAGACGTTGGGAGGCGAATGGCAAGCACTCGATTCGGACATCAACGATGCAGAACAGCTTGATGTACATGTTAGCACGCAAGCTGATGTGTGGGATATCATAGTAAATGATGCTGATTGGAATATGGTGAACCTAAGGGAGTACTTAGACCTTAGGTTTGCACTAAAAGGTGACTTTTCATTTGTGATTGATAACACACCTCTACGTAAGAGGAAAGAGGCATCTTACTTTTGTAAAAGCATTCCCTTCCCTAGATGTATCCATATCAAGCAAGCTATGTAACAGATTTTGAGAGATTAATTCAAAACAATTTTGGCTACTCAATTTGCATTCAATTTTGTGCACTTTTAAGTTATGTCGCGTGTTTTTATTTTTTTGGAGGTTTTAAGTGAATTTTTAAACATAAAAAAAGTTTTAAAGACCTCTTTATAAGTCACTTTTGGCCACTTTGAGTTCATCTCCTCACTCTCGGCATCTTTGCGGTCCCCTCGCATTCTTCGCTACTCAAGCATGGCCACCCCTGCCCAAGCTCTCCTATCTCAATTGCACAAGCTTGACCTCGGTCACTTGATCGAGAAGCTTGCACCCATCTTTCAGACATCTATTGACATGGAAGGCACCGCCGAACTCCATAATGACGTGTTTGGGGCGTTCACTAGCTACATGGACACATACATGGCTGAATATTGTGTCAACTTTGAAGACGAGGAGGGGACTTGGGTGCCTGTGGATCTTATCAAGCATACCTACAAAGCGGACAAAAATTTCAGGTTTAGGCTTGCAAGATTCCTCAAAGGCCTTAGTAGCACATATCTAAGGGAGGAGGAAGAAGATAACCTGGTAGGTCTTGGAATGGGCAACATCGGCACAAGTTTTTTGAGGTGGGACATGACTCTTGCCCTCCTGATCTTGGAGGGAACAGAGAAAAGCAAGGGAAAGAGGAAGGCTACTCCTCCAAAGAAAGCCACACCTTATCTCTTGATCAAGGAAGCTGACCCAAAGGAGGAGATTGTCACCCCAGTGCAAGAAGCATCTCTTGCACTTGTGACTCTGGCGGAAGAGCCGCAAGCTGAGGCTGTGAAACAGGACATCGAAGGGGGCGATGTCATGGATGAAGTTCCAGAGCTCGAAGTGTGAACTCTACACCCCATTATAGTAGAAGGTGTAGAGTTCTTATTTTTGGATGACATCGCCCATGTCCTTGGGCTGCACCAGGATGAAACTCTCTCAATCATTGCTATGTACACGGGCATGCGAGACACACAACAGCCGTCCAAAGATGATGACATCCGCATTGACTTCAGTTCCGCAGATGTCACAAAGGTACTTGCGCTCCAGGAAAATCATGCCTCAATAGAGTCCCTTGTGGCAGAGACTCTTGTACAAATATCCCAGTGCAAGGATTGTGTTTCTTTGTGAAAGGTACTTCACTACAAGACAAAAAAGCAGTTAGGTCCATATTCCTTCCCAAGGACAGAAGATCTAATGATTAGATCACCTTTTGGCCTATTTTCTTTTTTGTAGAAAAGGAAAAATGCATTTTCAGGCCTAGGCCACTAGCTTGGTCAAAGCTTGATTAGCATTTTAAGCATTTCACTAAGTGTCCAAATAAAAGGGCCCAAGAAGACCCCAAACAAGTCCTAATGTCTTCTCCCCTACATCTTTTCATGGTATCAGAGCCTAGTTCATGCTAAGGGCTGATGAGCTGCAAGCAAGAGAAGCACAGGAAGCGGTACGAGGGTAAGAGCTTCATCTACTCTTCCCTATTTGTGTTGGCGACTACGCCCTTGTCTCACGGGATCTCTACGGGAGGCACCGACAAACAATCTCTGAGTGAGGAGCTTTCTTCGCGGGAGTAAAGCTATAGGGTAACTATAGCTTTCTTCGCGAGAGTAAAGCTATAGGGTAACTATAGCTTTCTTCGCGGGAGTAAAGCTATAGGGAGTAAAGCTATAGGGTAACTATACTGTCCTATATCGGACTACCTTTTTTGGGCCGAAAATGCGTTTTGAGCACATTAGGACCTCCGTTTTTTGGAAAGCAGACGATTTCGAGCATTGCGGAGTAAGTCATCGATTCTCTACAGAACTCTGTTTTAAGAATTACAGAAAGACAGATTGGTTGTGCAGACATTGTGTGTGCTTCAAGGAGGTCAAACAGTTGCCATTGGGTGTATGTATGTACATTGAGGTCACTGGTTGTGACATTTGAGTGTAGTACAGTACCGCTATAAAAAATATAGCAGTTTGTGCAGGACAAACCAGAGTGCTGTTTCTGGTAAACTTGTGTGTCTGGCAAGATGTCAAATGATGGCATAAACCAGATTGTTATTGAGAAGCTTGATAAGAACAACTTCCATGATTGGAGGTTCAGGCTGACGAATTTCTTGATGGGAAAGGGTTACTGGGACTATATAGAAAGTGAGCATGAAGAGGCACCGGAGATACCGGGGATCAATCCGACTGCTGCAGATGTGAAAGAGTTCAAGGATTAGGACCAAGGAGCCAGAAAAGTTATGTACTGGCTCTCTATCAGTATACAGGACACCATGATTGGGTACATACAGGATGCCAAGTCTCCTAAGGAGGTGTGGGACACCTTGGTAAAACTCTATGAAACGAATACCAAGGCACGAAAGATACAGTTGAAGAATGAACTTCATACTGTGGAGAAAAAGAGTATGTCTATGAATGACTATGCATTGAAGATCAAGGGTATTGTGGAATCCCTTGCATCTATTGGCATTTCAGTAGATGATGATGATAAGGTGGAAGTCTGTCTACGTGGTCTTGGGCCACAATACAAGGCGTTCAAGATGTCTATTCAAACTCGGAAAAACATTTCCAATTTCATAGATTTGGTGTCTATGTTGATTATAGAAGATAAGAGCTTGGGTGAAGACCAACAGCTTTCACAAAACAAAAACAGTTCAGAGCAACATGCCTTCTACATAAGTTCAAGAAGACGACGAGGTAGAGGAGGCCGTGGACACAGCCAAGGAGGTGGCCGAACAGGTAATCAGAATTATGGCTAGCAGTAGCAACAACAATAGTCCCAGAATTCACAACAACAACAATAACACGCAGGTGGAAGAGGCCAATTCAGAGGTAGGGAGAGTCAACAACAATAGTCCCAGAATTCACAACAATAATAACAACACGCAGGGGTAATCAGAAATATGGCCAGCAATAGTAACAACAATAGTCCCAGAATTCACAAAACAACAACAACAACACGCAGGTGGAAGAGGCCAATTCAGAGGCAGAGAGAGTCAAAGATGTGGAAATTGGCAAAGGTAGTATAATGATACATGTGGATGCTTTTATTGTGGTAAGCCTGGACATGTGCAGGCAAATTGTTATAAGAAGTAGGCTGACATGCAAAATGGGAAACTGCAGCAAAACAACTATGCATCCTTGAGCAGAAACAATGAGGATAATGAAAGGTTGTTTGTTATGCAGCATGTCGTTAATGCCATGTCTGAAAATGTTGAAGCAGCACATAAAGATGATGTATCGTACATTGATTCAAGTGCTTCGAACCACATGATAAGTCATGGGGAGTGGTTCAAGGAGATGAAAAACCTTGAAAGACCAGGTTTTGTGGAAACAGGGGATGACACTGCTCATCCAATTGCCCATGTTGGAGATGTGCCATTGTCTATGCAGGATGGCAAAGTGAAGTACCTTGCAAATGTACTTCATGTTCCGAACATAACAAAGAAACTAGTTTCAATTTCCCAGATGATTGAGCAAGGTTTGCAGGTTCGGTTTAACCCTGATGGTTGTTATGTCGAAGACTTTAAAGACAAGTGCAGGTTGGTTGCAAAAGGCAACATAGTGGGCAGAATGTTTACATTAAATGTAAACATGCCTGAAGTGAGTGCTGTGATGTTTGCAAATGGTTCAGGAATTGTTGCAGACACAAACATTTGGCATAAAAGAATTGGACATGTGAATGTGTAGAGAATGAAGTCTATGCACACTAAAGGAATTGTGACAGGGCCGCCAAAGTTTAAAGTTGAAGGTATGCAGAAAAGATGTGAAGCATGCCAATTTGGAAAGCAAACAAAGCATGTATTTTGACGTGATAGAAATGTGAGCAAAAATGCAGTAGATGTTGTGCATTCAGATGTATGGGGTCCTACGAAGACCATGTCTATGGGAGGCTGCAGGTTTTATGTGTGGCATTTATTGATGACCACACAAGGAAAGTGTGGGTATCAACTTCATGAAGGAGAAGGGTGAGGCATTCACTTATTTTCAGAATTTCAGAGTTATTGTTAAAAAGTAAACAGGGAAATATGTAAAGTGCCTAAGGTCAGATGGAGGGGGAGAGTACTTCTCCAATGAGTTCTTTGAATTTTTGAAGAAGAATGGTATTCGGAGACAGTTTACATATAGATACACTCCGGCAAAATGGAGTTGCTGAGAGCGAAAAAATAGGCACATTGCTGAGATTGCACGAGCATAGATGAAAGAGAAGAATATGCCGCATAGCTATTGGGCTGAGGCTGTTTCTAGATACCTTCTTATTCTTCAAATGGCTAGAAGTTTGAATTTCAAAGTTTCCCGCCAAAATTGAATTTAAAATTGAGTGGGCAAAACCAGACATATCTATGGAAAGAGCTCAGCGCAAGTAGATTCTGGATCTCTAATCTCCAACAAATTTTGAGCTCATATGTAGAAGTTATGGATGTCCGAAATTTCAAAAACTTTTCCCCCCACTTTTTGGGAATGAAAAGTACAAAAAGGCATCTTCTAAAGAATCTTTTGACCACCTTTAATCACCCAATATTTTTGTATACATAGCATCACATGATTGGCCCTTTTCCTTAATAACCTTTTAATCATATGGCATCTTAAAGGGCCCCTATAGACCTCAACCTTCCCCTAATGAGACTTTATTCCAGAGGACTTTTTCTTCCTCCTTTCTTTCTAATGATCGTTTGTTCAATTGCCCCTCTCCAAATTTTCATCTTGTACTTTCCTTGGTTCTTCTTATTTTTCCCTTTCTCCTTAGTCCATTTCTTTCTTGATTTCCTTGGCTTTAACCTAATCTGGACGTGTTCCAATTATAATATGGTCCAGCATATGTTCCTATGAGTAAATAGAAGATTGTAAATGTAAAGATTCTTGTGAAGTAATAAACAAGATGAAGTAGATATGTTTACATGTGGTTAATTATATATGAAGTAGAAAAGAGAGGTGAAATCTACATGTAAATGCATGGATAATGTATGAAGTCATATATGGTTTTGACATTGAGAGATGGACTTAGGGAATCATATATGAAGGACTTAATAGGCCATAAAGGATAGCTTGTATATAAGGAGAGAATCCATACCTATGTATTGTGGAGAATACAATTTAATGATGAGGTCCATTAATGATTATGATGATAGGAGAGTTAGAGAGAGAGAGAAAAGAAAAGAACGTTATATTAACATCTTCAAAAGACCCAAAGGATCTATGAGGCTAAAATGATGTGTACATAGTGTCCATGAAATCTCATCAAAATGACATGGATAAAATAAGAAAAAGCAACAATAAACTAAAACTAAAAACTGAAAGGCTAAGATTCTAGACTCTAAGATTACACACAAGATGAAAAATCTGGATCCTACTATGCCAGGTATAGGGTACAATAAGTCATGGGGTATGGGAAAGCTCAATAAAAACAATTAATCCACCCTATATGTTAGGCAAGGGCCCTTTTACAATGTTCATCATGGGTGATACAAGAAGATTAGAGATGTCGATAGTTTGTCATGAGAGCTCGAGAGAAATAGAGAGAGAGTGAGAGCTAGCTAGCTAGATAGATAGATAGATAGAGAGAGAGAGCTAGCTAGCTAGATTGAGAGAAATAGAGAGAGAGTGAGAGCTAGCTAGCTAGATAGATAGATAGATAGATAGATAGAGAGAGAGAGAGAGAGAGAGAGAGAGAGAGAGAGAGAGAGACTTCGAGGGGTGCACTACTAAGAGAGAGAGAGAGAGAGAGAGAGAGAGAGAGAGAGACTTCGAGGGGTGCACTACTAAGAGAGAGAGAGAGAGAGAGAGAGAGAGAGAGAGAGAGAGAGAGAGAGAGAGAGAGAGACTTCGAGGGGTGCACTACTAAGAAACCCTATGTATCACATGTGTTCAAGGGGTGTTTTAAAAACCCCTTACCTATAGATATAGAGAGAGAGAGAGAGAGAGAGAGAGAGAGAGAGAGAGAGACTTCGAGGGGTGCACTACTAAGAAACCCTATGTATCACATGTGTTCAAGGGGTGTTTTAAAAACCCCTTACCTATGGATTTCTCATGAATAAAATGACCCCTTTTTTTTATGGACTTACGGGTTTTTTTAAAAAAAAATCTATTGAAAAACCACCTTCTATAAATGTATTTCTGTATATTCACATTAAAATTTTGAATTAAAAAACCCCTTCATTTGAACTCACATGGTATACTTACATATTTTTAGGTGAACCCCTCGAGATGGAGACAGAGTGAGGTAGAGAGAGAGTTACAAAGAATTAGAGAGAGATATAGAGAGAGAGTGAAAGTTAAAAAGAATTAGAGAGTGAATTAGAGAAAGGTAAAGAAAGTGACTTACAGATAGATAGATAGAGAGAGAGTTAGGAGAGAGACTTAGAGAGAGTAAGAGAGATTGAGAGAGTCAAAGAGAGAGAGAGAGAATTAGAACGAGAGGGTTAAAGAAAGAGAGCATGAGTGTGGAGAGAGAGAGAGAGAGAGATATATATATATATATAATTAGCAAGAGAGGGTTAAAGAAAGAGAGCATGAGTGTGGAGAGAGAGAGAGAGAGAGAGAGAGAGAGAGAGAGAGAGAGAGAGAGAATAAGAGATAATTAGCAAGAGTGTGTGTGTTAGAGAGAGTAAGAGAGATAGAGAGAGTTAAAGAGTTAGAGAGTTTTAGAGAGAGAGAGTATGTGTTAGAGGGAGAGTTAGAGAGACTAGCCAATTCAAGAGAAATAGAGAGAGTTAGAATGAGGTAGAGAGATTTAGAGAGAGAGGGAGTTATAGGAGATTGAGTGAGAGTGAGGTACAGAGAGAGAGAGAGAGAGAGAGAGAGAGAGAGAGAGAGAGTTTGAGTGAGTTAGAGAGAGAGTTATAAAGGGTGAGAGAGAGTTTGAGAAAGGTAGAGAGAGAGAGAGAGAGAGAGATAAATAAAGAGGGAGAGTTAAAGAGATAGATACATAGAGAGACAAGAGTTAGAATGAGAGAATAAGAGAGAGAGAGAGAAAGAGAGAGAGAGAGAGAGAGAGAGTGTTGGAGTTAAAGGGAGAGATACAGTTAGAAAGAGAGAATGAGAGAGAGAGAGAGAGAGAGACTTACAATAGGGTACTAAGACAGTGAGAGCGTTAGAAAGAGTGGGAGAGAAAGAGAGGATTAGAGAGAGAGAGAGCGAGAGAGAAGGAGAGAGAGGTAGCGAGATAATGAGTTAGAGAGAGAGAGAGAGGTAGAGAGAGAGACATAGAAAGAGAGAGTCAGAGAGAGAGAGAGTGAGTGTTAGAGAAAGTTCAAGAGAGAGTTGACTAATTTGAGAGAAATAGAGAAAGTTAGAGAGAACAAGAGAGGTAGAGAGAGGTAGAGAGAGAGAGAGAGATTTCACTGATGTAATTCTAAAAATGTCAACATGTTAATCACATTTACCAAACCCGTTATTAATACTAATTAGCGTTTATATTTGTGCTATTAATTTTTGGTCACTTGAAAACTCCCACTAGCTTCTCCCATATTTGATTCTTACTATAATTTGGGCCTTATATACTCTTCCCATGGTGCGTGACATTGATATTTTAGTATCAAAATGTGTGTAATAGGCAAGAATGTTAAGCATTAATATAGCATGTTATTGTTGTGATTAGGTTAACATGATATAAATTATGTAAATATTAAATCCTTAGAGAGAGAGAGAGAGGGAGAGAGAGTGTGTGTTGGAGAGAGAAAGAGAGAGAGTGTGAGAGAGGGAGAGAGAGTGTGTGTTAGAGAGAGAGTTTCCCAATTTGAGAGAGAGAGAGAGAGAGAGAGAGAGAATGTGTGTGTGTGTGTGTGTGTGTGTGTGTGTGTGAGAGAGAGAGAGAGAGAGAGAGAGAGAGAGAGTTGGCCAGTTTGAGAGAGATTGAGAGAGTGAGAGAGATTGAGAGAGTTAAAGACAGAGAGAGAGAGAGAGAGATTATGAGTGTTAGACTAAGAGTAATAGAGAGACACATAGAGAGAGAGAGAGTAACTGGAGAGGTAGGGTGTGTTAGAGAGAGATTTGGCCAGTTCAAGAGAAATAGAGTGAGTTATAGTGAGTAAGAGAGATTGAGAGAATTAAAGAGAGAGAGAGAGAGAGAGAGAGAGAGAGAGAGAGAGAGAGAGAGTTAAAGAAAGAGTGAGAGTTAGAGAGAGAGTGTGTGAGTGCTAGAGAGAGAGTTAGAGAGAGAGAGAGAGAGAGAGAGAGAGAGAGAGAGTTGGCCAATTAAAAAAAATAGAGAAAGAGAGACTGTGAGAGTTAGAGAGAGAGAGAGAGAGAGAGAGTTGAGAAATAGAGATAGTTAGAGAGAGTAAGAGAGAGAGAGAGAGAGAGAGAGAGAGAGAGAGAGAGAATTAAATTTTTAAAAGGTATTTTGTTTTGTTATGATAAAAATGAGTTTTTTTTTAAAGGGGAAAAAAGAGAGGAGAAGGAAGACAGAAAAAGAGAGGGGGAGAGAAGATTAGTTCAAAAATGTTTTTTTGCCAGGAAAAAAAAAAAGCCAAAGAGAACGAGAAAGAGGGCAATCAGCGGATCTGGGCCACAAAAAAATTGTGGCTTCAAAATTGTTCAAGTTTTTTGTTACAAAAATCGATAGATTTTTGAAGTGAACTTTGAAGTGAAGAAATAATATATTTTACTGGTCTTGTTAAATTGGAGAAACATTTCTAAGTATTCATGTAAACAAACGTAAGAATCATGCAAGATTGTGTAGGATGGAGCAGGATGTGATTGAAGAGAAGAGCTTATCTTTTTAAAAAATGCGCCATAGAGGCGACTTCAGGATCCTTAATTGAAAAAATTGCCATGAAAAGAAGGAAATCCAATTATAGTCAAATCAAATAAAATAAAGGGCTTCTTTTCTTTCTGCAATTTTTTTAATAGTAAATACTAAAACTCATGAAAAGAATTGGAAATCCAGCGTTGGTCTGCTTTCATCTAACTGTTAACGCATGGTCAAAAACATCGACGTTGCATTAGCAAATCATGTGCACATCTATACAATCAACAAGATAAGAGCTTGCAAACAAAACAATAATAGTAATAAGGTGCAGGCGGCCCCTTCGAGCCTGGCCGCGAGGCTACACATATATTGAGTGAAGGGGTAATTACAAACATTTGATAAATTCATAAGGTAAGCTCAAAATATGAAGATTAATATCGTGGGCGTTCTCAGAAATTAACCTCCGATGCCATGCAGGGGTGCATTCTCTCATGGGCACATCAATCCTCTTGCATGTGGAATTAGTGAGGTTAAGCACACTATTACACAATCTGCTCAGAAACTAATCAAGATCCTCTTGTTTTGCCGCAAAAAGCACGAGGTTCGTGAATTTTGCCTATCTCTTTCTCCTGCACAGCTTGAAGCGAAGCACAATATAGCAGAGTAATCTGTATATGCAAACAAACAACACCATGATGAGCACACTGGACCATTTGGAGCTCTCTTGGAGGCCCAGTTGAAGTAGCACATCATCACTCGTGACGGTGCATTCACCACCGGGTAAAAGCAGGCCAAAGCACTTGCCATGGGAGCTGGAATACTCGTTGATGAGGAGGGCATCTAGGGGGTATTTGAAGAGGGAGATGTAGTGCATGAATCTCCAGTACGTGGGCATGTTCTGCTTGGAGATGAAGTAGCCGGAGAAGAGGAAGAAAGCACCCATTGAACCTGAGATGATGGAGTTTCCCATAATGTAGTCAGGGACGAGTGCACCGAAGAAGGCCACAAAGGAGTTGGCCGTGAGGAGGACTAGCCACACTATGAGGAGGAAAAAGCAAAAAGCAGCAGGGGTGTTGCTCAATCCTATGAGCCAGTAGACCGGGACAGAGAAGACGAGAGCAAGCAGGAAAAGGAAAGGTGCAAACACAAGGAGGTTGGCGATGAGGTAAGATGAGATCCTATAGGCTCCCCTCGAGGTCTCCCGGATGAACACCTGCCGTTCTTGCAAGAAGATCGGCAGCGCCTCCACCGTTGATGAGAGTAAGAATGTTAACGTGAATGCAAAAAACCCTAATCTCTCCGCCACCCCACGTGCATTGCTGCCCACATTAATGTACAGTGTACCCAGTGCCAATCCTGCAAGCAATGCTTGAAGCGCTCGAGCTGTGAAGAGCTCGTATGTCCGAAACACATTCCTTGCAAACCTTTGCGACAGAATGATCACCTCTCGCACATTGCTGTTGGCGAATGTAGGAGCTGCAATCTCTACTTCATGGCTTTGATGATCATATGTCAACAATTGCCCACCATCGATTTGCAGTGCAATGCGCCCCCCAGCTGCCTCAATTAGCTGGTCTTGTTCATGCAACTTATTACAGCTACCTTTTGAAGGATTATCAAGCTGATCTATTTTTGATGAATTATTCTCTAAAGGGCTTGCAGGACTGAGACTGTTTGAGGCAAGAGCTTCGATGGCATACTCTAGTATGTTCACATGAGGTGGGATTTTGTGGCCTGATTCCATGAGGTGGAACTGTAGAGACTGAAGAGAGCCATGGTGGACAACAGAACCGTTAGCTAAAAGCAAGAAGGAGCTGATTTGCTGGATAATTTTGTAGCCAGGCTGATGGATACTCAGGATAATGGTTCTAGAGCGAGCTTTAGCCATGGAATGAAGCATTTCAACTACATTAAGAGCTGAAGCACTATCAAGACCTGAAGTGGGCTCATCAAGCAATAACACAGCAGGGTCATGGATCACATCTACACCAATAGATACCCTTCTTCTTTCTCCTCCTGATACACCCCTCGCATCATCATTGCCAATGCGAGTATTAGCAACATGCATTAACCTAAGCTCTATCATTAGAGAATTAACCCTCTCTTCTTTCTCTGCTTTCGAGATTGTACAAGGAAGCCTCAGGTTTGCACTAAACAATAGAGTCTCTTTCACAGTTAATAGAGGAAACAAGGCATCACTCTGGGGTATGTAGCCGGACATGCGTCTAAATGTGGGCACATGCATGGGCTGCTGGTTGACAAGGATGCTACGAGCAGGGCTACTTGGGCGAATTCTCCCCGCCAGAAGCTCTAATAGAGTTGATTTTCCAGCCCCACTTGGCCCAGCAATTGCGAGGACCTCCCCAGCTTTGGCTCTAAAACTTACATTCTTCACAATCGAGGTTTTGCTGCATTGGCCCATCCCACCATTGCCCTCACACTTGCTCTTCCATAGGCTAAATTTAGCCAATTGATCCCCGATCTTAACTGTTTTGGGTGCATTGTAGCAAACATTGTTTGCTTCAATTTCAAAGGTCCCAAGTGGTGATTGATCAATCATGACTGCTATCTGCACTGGCTTTCCTACACTCTCAAATACAATCCCACCGGCATCAGCATTACTTGCTAATATTGAAGGCAAGCTTTGCTTCTTTGACGGATAAACCTCCTGGGGGCATTCATGATGAGAAGTCATATTATTATTAGGCTGGGAATTATTCATAGGAAGGATGAGCTTAGAACCTCAGCTATATAAGGCGTATATGTAGCGACTCAACTTATGACCATTGAATTGAGAACGCTAATTAGCACAGTGAGAGAGTCAACTGCGGCTGCTATGAGCAAATCATTGAAAGATCAAGGGTAGAAAATGGGTATATATAGGAGCGAGGTGTGGACGACACATTGGACACGGACAAATCCGTCCACGGGTGCGAAATGGCGACGCGAGCCCGGGTTCAAATTTCACTGTGGCGTATGTGCATACGTGATGTCGACGTACAACTATTCACGAGATTATGAATGCGAGTGTTCTGGAAATTATTTTTTTACCGGATCTTAGGCTGAATGAATCCTAATTTGGGTGAAGATATATATATTGTTGAACTGATCTTTTCGTCATACGTTCACTTGAATATAACTAGAACTAGAACCTGTTCTCCTTCTTCCACATGACGCGTGAAGGAAATAATTTCTAGTCACCCAAACAAAAGACATTAAAGAGGGCTCCGGCATAGCATCAACAAATCCTGATTATGACTAACCTTCTAATGGATGTTTTACCATCATTATTTTTTCAGGGGATCAGAAGGGACTCAGAAGC
Source organism: Cibotium barometz (assembly GCF_041138505.1). NCBI lineage: Eukaryota > Viridiplantae > Streptophyta > Polypodiopsida > Cyatheales > Cibotiaceae > Cibotium > Cibotium barometz. Next base: position 54,085,561 of record NC_141049.1, on the reverse strand, counting down.
TCCTCTAAGAAGTGCCCATCACCAAGTGTGTCCACACACACACATGTGTGTGCATATATGTATGTATGTAGGTATGTACATACACACATACACATATATACATATACATATACATATATGTATATGTATGTACACATATGTATGTATTATGTGTGTGTGTGTACACATACACATATATATAGGCACCAAACATATATTTATGTGTGTGCATATATGCATGTGTGTGTCTGTGTGTGTGTATATATGCATGTGTGTGTCTGTGTGCATATATGCATGTGTGTGTCTGTGTGTGTGTATATATGTATGTATGTATATGGCATACATACATATATATGTACATACATACATATGTATGTATGTGTTAAAGTAAGGATATGAAGGTAAGACCGTCCGTGTGTTTTCTATTACATGTATGGTTGGGGACATAATCCCTTTTGCCATGCCTTTGTGAGAAAGAAAGATGCTTATCCTCACACATATTCATGTTTGTATATGTAAACAAAACAAAGTGAGCTTGAAATCATGTAGACATTATCATCCAAAACTTACTTTGTGTTTGCAATGTGGTTTGTATTCACTTCTTTGGTTACGACAATTTTCCAATTGAGTAGATTGGTCTATAAGTAGAATCGTCTAGCAATAATACGTCAAACTCTCACTATGAAAACTAACAGTGTAGGGCCCTTCATGTTATGTATATCCTAGTGGACTAAGTGCATTTACGACTATATATAACCATTCAAAACTACAACGATTCAGTTTGTACTTTTACACAAGCAATATCTACCAAATCCTTTGTAAAACACCCCCCAAAAGTATTAAAATAATCCATCAAAATTAAAGGGTCCAATTCATGCTTGAAAACACGTAATATCTACCAAAACCTTTCATAAATAACCCCCTTCTTTCACCCCCAAAAAGTATTAAAATAATCCATCAATTCAAGAGATTGGAGGAAATGGTACAACTAGTGATGGGGCTTTGGAAATCCCCCCAAAGTTATTAAAATAATCCATCAAGATTGGGAGAAACAGTACAAGTAGTGCCTATCCTAAAACTGGGGAGTTTTTTAAGTGTCTATCGTTGCCTTGATGTGTTTCATTCTACTTTGACATGAGATATATTAGTTTATGTTCCTTATAGAGAATCTTTGTACACTACAAAAAATTATGATCTAGAATTGATTTTTTTTAACATTAAGGTACATATAAGCATATGTATCTTGTAATGTAATTTTCCTTCAAAATATTTCAATGAATAATAGTCTCTGAGTTGTAAATTTCCACATGGTAAAGCTAACACTTTATTCCATATTAAATAAAAAGTGTCAAATTTAAGTGTCAAAATTGTAAAATATATTGTGTCATGTAAAGCAAGAGTGATGAGATTATGAGCACCTTGATTGTGAAGCTCATCAATTACACTAATTATATATCGTGTACTTTGGGGAGTCATACATATGACCCTTCCATCGCCATATCACAAGATCTAATAATGTGATCGAGGTGACAAAACATTGGGGATCCATGGTTAAAATTGAGTGGCTATGCTTGTGGAAATGTAGGAAATCTATCTAAGTTTATATTAAAAGATTGTCAACACAAGGAAGTTTATCTTTCTACATAAGTGTAAACACTATCTCACATTTATCTATTTTGAAAGATTGTATATATAATGGATAAACTCGGGCATGTACTTTAATCATTGTGTTAAACTAGAAATAATTAACCACAAAAATGGTTCTGGGAGGGCTCTAGAAAGACCTCGACATGTAAAAGATGTATAAACTTTGGGATGAATGTTTTTGTACGTGAAGAATATGAAAATTCCCAGCCTATTTACCATCAGAAAGGGTCCCTTTAGATGAGATAGTGTTAGCCCTCATACATTTTTCTTAGGAGTGGGGGGCTCTTTACCATTTTAAACCTTTAGATAGGCCATGTTATTAGAGTAATTGCTCAAGATGGAAATTAAAGGAGGGAATGTCAGTTTACGGGTAGATCTTCTTAAAAGTGGATACAAAGAGTTGTCCTTAAGTGCATGAGCAAATGTTCATGCTTGTAGTTGCTCAAGATGAAAATTAAAGGAGGGAATGTCAGTTTACGGGTAGATCTTCTTAGAAGTGGATACAGAGAGTTGTCCCTAAGTGAGTAGCTCTCTATATGTGTGTATGTGTGTGTGTGTGTGTGTGTGTCCACGCTTGCGTGTGTGTGCATGCATGTCCATGCATGAGCGAGTGCTCATGCACGGACCCACATGAGAGAGTGTCCATACATGCACAAATGTTCATGCTTGAGTGTGTGTGTGTGTGAGAGAGAGAGAGGTATTAACATTGGTAGAATGCAACACGAGAGCATATAAGACCAACTGTGTGTGTGAGAGAGAGAGAGAGAAAACAATAAGAGAGCAATATAATATGGATTGCATTTTTAAAAAAACTTTTGTGAGGTGGCTAAACATTTGAGGAGAACGTCAAGGCAACTAATGGATGACACGTTAAATGCACTATACGTCTTACTTTAAAGTCAATTTTACTTCATTTGTCCTCCCTCTTGCTTTAAAACTTACATTAACTGAAATTTTGAATCTCTTTCCCTCCCTCCATAAACCTCGTGATCAATTTCTGATCTGTTTTATTGTTTTTTTCTTACCTTATAAAAATAAAATCTGTTTTTCTTGCCAGAAATAAAGGCAAGCTGCTAAAAGGTGGTAAAGAATGACTGTAGGAAAAGCCATGAATCTTCATCTTTATTGGATGGTAAGGTGTGATGTGGACCGGATTTGCCACAGCGCCCACAATAAACAGATTTCCGCCTGCAACCACTAAAATATTGCCATTTGTAAGGAGACTGCAACGAGCTCTCGTGAGTCTGGAACAGTGTCATGACGGACGCTTGACAGAAGCTTTTGCAGGAGGGCGCAAACAAAGTCTAAAGAACACAGGGGAGCTGCATCAACGAGAACCTAAAGAAATTTGGGATGAAGCAGTCTAAGACTGAGAGGTGCAATCTTGCAGTCGAGTGCAGTCAGAAGATATTATCAACGCCAAACCACAGCCACAACCAAGCAATCCGAGCTTGTACTCCTAGTATGTACCGCCTCCAAAGGCACTCGTGATCTCCACATGCAGTGCAGTGGCCTTATTATCATAGAATAAAGCTTCTGGCTCTCAACAACTCTCTCCCGTGTGATGAGAGCCATCAATTCCTTCAAAAGAGAGCAAGCTACGTCAGCACGTAGTCCCTTGGCAAAAGAATCTCCACTTTACTTTCGCAAGTGCCAAGTGTTCGGCTTATAAAGAAACACGTCACTTCAATGTCCAAAGCTTTTAACCCCATACGCACATGCTTTTTAACCTACCTCCAAGTAATTTCAAACAAAATCACTCAAAATCAGTATACTTTGTGTACCACACGTGACATTCCATAATGCTCAACCATGCATGGCTTCATGTGGAGGCATGGTGTTCATGTGCTAATGCAGTGCTTGTTTTCCAAGCATGTCTTAGCTTGCCTGCCCAACGTGGTGGCGTTGGTATGGGCCTAGGTGATGTCGTGGCTCTGTATGGTGACATGGTGCTTCCATGTAGCTAACATGAAACTTGTCTATTGATGGGACGGATTTAAGCGCTAAATTATATGTTGACCTCTATGTTGGCGTGGCAATGCTTGTGTGCTAATCTGCGACTTACATGGCTTTTTGGAGTCGGTGTGTTAATTTTCCATGCTGTGAAAAAGCTCACTTCTATAGAGACCAAAAAGTTGATGAAACATTGAAATAGGTGGTGGTGAGTAGAATTTTGCCTATCTAGATGAAGTCTCATGTGCTTAAAAATCTAGGAGAGACGATCTCATGTGCATCTAACCACCTAAAATTCTCACGTTACCTAAGTGTGGGATCTAGTGACTCGGCAAGCATCCAGCTGAGTGCATTTGCTTGTAGAGCTGAGTGTGTTTGCTTGTAGAGAATCAAAAGCCATTAAAACCAAGAGTGAGGAATCCATGGAGAGTACTCCGAGAATTAGGACAAAGTGGATGAGACGCTTATATATTCTCCCATAAAATCCATGGCCGAAAATTGAGAAGCAATTGGATGAGAGGATTATATCTTCTCCCATAAAATACTATAACCGTTTGGACTATGCCGCCGCGCCAAGGACTTTGGATTATAACCAGAAACCAAATAAGAAAATCAATCATCTGACTATGGTCAAGTGTTGAGTAAAGGATTAAAGAATATTGAGGGTAGAACACGTACTTAAATAATACCACCCTCAACAGTATTTTTGCAAGGATAGACTCTTGCAACAAGTACCTCTACATAACCATAACTCACTTCTCAGATTAGGAGAGATGTTTCCAGTTCTCTTAGGATTAGAGAAGCATTATTTCCTACTACAAAGGAATTGGAAGTAGAGGAAGAAATCAGATAAGCACAATTGCAAATACAAATGTTTACTCACACAAAGCAAAGCTTACATATGCAAAGAGGCAATGCATATGATGAGAGACTGCGAGAGCTCTAGAATCAATTGAGTCTTAAAAACTTCAAGAAGATGCAGCTACATAAGCCCACGATCTAGTCCAATCTCTAGATGAGCGTATGCTACCTTTAGGCTAATTTTAGAAGGCTCAAAGTAGGGTTGGGAGACAGCTACACAACTATGACAACTTAACCACCTCCACCTAAGCTAACACCGATTAATCTTATTTTGATTAGAGAACCATGAGAAGAAAGTGAGTATTCTTGCCAACTAGATTCTCAAGCCAGAGTTAAACAATGAGAAGCTACGTGATTGAAGAACCATTAGAAGAAAGTGAGTATTCTCACAAGTCCAAGATAAACAATTTGACTATTATGAGGAGCTAGGTGATATCATGCTTGAATTCTATGTTATAAAAGGAGCCATGCAAGTACCAATGTTTCAAACAACTTGTAGTGGAAAGGACGAGATATTAACTCGATTATGAGGAGAGCCTCATTGTAATGTCATTGTAATGTGCCATTGTAATTCTTTCATTGCCAAGGACCCCACCGAGAAGTAGAATGCTCACTTAAAGTAGATATGCTAGCTCAACCATATGCTCATGTGCAAATAATGAATGTTTCAAGTGTGGAGTGTGTCGTCACCTCATCAAATATTGTCTTTACAAATCAAGCGCTGTTAACATCTGCCAATCATACCATAGTTCCTGGCATGATTAGTGCACACCATGGATGTATAGCAATCCCATTAAATGTTTTAACTTATGCCCAAGCTCGACAATAGAGAAAAGATGAGTTAGATGTTCAACTATCGATCTCAACCCTCTAAACCAGGCCAAAGATGACGGATCAAGAAAGTGGGCAAGGGTGAAACTATGGTTCGAACTCAGGCTAGTTTGGACAAAGAAACCATATATTCATGGCCAATCCAGTGAAGAAGATATAAGATTGCAAGCAACAATGGCAGATCCTACACTAAAAAGGATCAACAGACCAATGATAGACCTAGAATTCCCTGAGGAGTCGGTTAATGACTTAACACCGAAGAGGAAATTGAAAAACTTGAAATAGCTAAAGCTCTAGTGGAAACATCTCAAGTGAAGTTTGAGAAGGGCCAACAAGGTAAGAATACATTGTACATCTAAAAGTGGGAACCCGAAAAGGGGAAGGGGATTTAATGTACCCTTTTCTTGCCTCCATCTAGACATATAGAGCTCTTCCTTCATCGCCACCCTCATAGCCATGGAGCATTCCGGTGTGCTAATAGTGAAGTGAGGAGGTGATGGGTGAGCTTGTGTACCCACATTGGGGAGTTGCATTATATCTCGAAGGTAAGCTCTTGACTTGAAAACACATCAAATTTCTATGGTTTTTAACAATATGGTTTATGTGCTCTACTCACTTACAAAAAAGTAGGATATGGTTTCATGATCGATGTTTCAAATATTTTCATTATTTGAAGCTGTGGTGGGTTGTGATGGTTGTGTGTGGTGTAGAAGTGCTGGAGCCCTTCCCCCAAAGTAGGCTTGAGCCATAGCCCTTTGCTCGGGGCTCATTTGGGAGATGAAATTGTAAAACTGACTAGGGGACATTGCCTATGGAGTAGGCACTAGGGAAATGTTGGGCATGTATGCAGGTGTGTGTCTAGTGTGCGATCCATGGTCTACACACACATAATTAAAGGTGGTTATATGCATGATTATGCAAGGGCACCAATGTTTTTAGGGTTTAGAACTTGTAAGGCATAATCATGGGGGCATCATCATGCCCATGCCTATGCCATCACTCTAATAAGGAGAGGATCATGGTCTTGAAGGATCTACCTACCCAAAGCCCACATGCAGGGGCAACATCAAAAGAATGGTCTTGCAATTTTTTTAAACACTGATAATGAGATTAGGAAACTTACCAGAGAGAGATTAGGGAGCTTACCAGAGAGATTGTAAGCTAATTGGAGTCTCGAGGGAGGGCTTAAGTGGGAGAGACCACGAGAGAGAGCTTGAGCCTCACGAGAAAAGAAGTGAAAAACCTATAAAATAAACACAAACAAGAAATATTAGCAAAGCAATGAAATCTCTCTCTCTCTGTCCCTCTCTCTCTCTCTCTCTCTCTCTCACACACACACACATAATCAAAATCAAGGGCAAAGGAATCAAAAGCAAGGGGACAAAGGAATCAAAAGCAAGGGCAAAAAGGAGAAGGGCTACACACACACACCACAACACACACACATAACGAAAAGGAATCAAAAGCAAGGGCAAAAAGGAGAAGGGCTACACACACACACCACAACACACACACATAACGAAAAGGAATCAAAAGCAAGGGAAAAGGAGAAGGGCTACCTACTAGCTTGAGTCTCAAGGGAGGGCTTGCCTTATGAGAGACCAAAGAGAACTTGTGAGCCTGCAAAACAAAAAAAACACATGTTAGTAGTTTTGAAAGACCACACACACACATACGATAGATATACACACAAAATCAGAATGAAGAGTTGAGGGAAGGACTTAGGTTTCCTAAGGGATGGGGGGAGGTGCAGAGAGGAGAGAATACCAAAGAAATAAGCATATGTTCTGAAACCTGCAAAAAATGCGAAAACACAATAAGTGACTTCGCGCGATTCTATTAGAAATCCCTAGAGTCTAAATAAGCGTTGAAATATCCGTTGATTAAACTATCAAAAAACACATCAAAAACACTTTTTTTTAATATTCTGACGTTTACTTTGACTCCCTCTACCTATCATTTTAACATGCGAATTATCATTCAAAATTTATTTTTTTTGGCGGAACGACACCTTTCCATTTAAAATTAGAATATAATGACTAAGTCATGCATGAAATATAAAAAAGGCTCCACCTCCCCCTAATTTAAACCCATATTCGCTCATGCGTATTCAACATACATGGAGCCTGTGAGTGCTATGAACATTTCAATTTTCATTGATTTAGAGGAGAAAATGATATTCTTCTTGCAAGTACCAAGTTGCCTAACGTTGAATAATTTACAATGAGCATTCCAAAAAATGGGGCATATTTCCAGTGGAGCACTTGCAACATCTACTTAGTGGCCTCAATGTGCGTCCAAACAACAATGAACTGGTCTATCACATGGATATCCAACCTGAGCGCAGAGCAAATGAGCAAGGGCAGAGACAAGCTTGGTGGGATTGGAACTTGAGGAGCAAGCTTTGACAGACTCAGATCAAGTTCTAGAGTATGACATGGACGACATGATAAATGCCCTTATACACGACACAAGCAAGGGAATAGATGATCATAATGTCGAGCATGAAATGGCCCAAGAAGTAGATAGCATAAAACGTGTGGAGCATGTTTCTCGAGGGGAGAAAGAGCTATGTAGGGTGGTCTTATACGAACGTTTTAAAACTTATGGGGTATGTGTCCCTTCTCTCTCTATGTTTCACATGTTTGCATGATTAAAGTGGATGCCACATGAATGTCTTTCATCTTTCTACTTTATTGTTCATTGTTTTATATCATATAGGTTATTGAACGATCAAATTATACCAAAAGACAATGGGATGCCTTTGGAATGTGCACACAAAAAATCAATGCTGCACTCCATAGGGATGGACTACAACACACACCATGCTTGTTCAAAGAATTGTATTCTCTTTCGGCAAGTGTACACCGCTCTTCATGAGTGTCCACATTTTGGTTCATCAAGATATAGGCAAGATGTCCAAGAAAAAAAGGTCCCTACTAGAGTCTTATGACACTTCCCCATCATTCCACATATTTAAACAATGTTCAGATGGAATTCATTGCATCTTTAATGACTTGGCACCAGAACACTAGATCCACAGATGACTTTATGTGTGTGCCCGGAGGCATATCGAAGAGAAGTGGATGTACTTTGGGGAGCCTCATCACATTCGCCTTAGACTAGCATGGAGTCAATCCATTTGGCTTATGAAGTTTATTGTGGTATACATATCTTGTTTGCCTAATCAACTACTATAACCTGCCACCATGGTCATCTTTTACTTTCCTTGATAGTTCTAGAGGGATTCGTCCAATAGCAACAAAACTAAACTTAAAGAAGGAGGATTTTGAGGATAACAAAGAGTCTGTAACCCGTTCATCCTCTCTGGACATCAGGGGCCAATTGCCACAACAACACCCACCGCCCCCTCAGCCCTTGCCACCCCCTCCTTGATTTCATCACTACAACACACTTCCACAACTAGCAGTCACGGTGAAGTATCCAAAATTCTCTGGGAAATCCTCGGAGGATGCAAATGCACACATTCTTCTCTTTGACAGTGCTTGGTGTGTGAATGTCCGCGAGACAATTTATCAGAATCTGAAGAAGGAAACTTTTGTACCAACCTTACAAAAGAGTGTGGCTCTCTAGATTGCTCAATATGAGTATGCTCACTTTTCGACCTATGATGCAATCAAGGATGCCTTTCTCCAAAGATTTTGGGAGGATAAAAGCTCCGTGCCACATGTGTTGGATAATCTATGCCGGATGAACTAGAAAAAGTTAACAGTGGAAGACTATGCAACAAAGTTGTGGAAGACTCGATGCGGCCAATCGGCCCCAAGCGGAGAGATCTTTAATTCCTACTTCAAAAAGGGATCAAGTAAGCAACTAAAAAAGGCAGCTGTGCTAGTGCGGATCTCACAACTCTGACTCTAGAGTAGTTGGTTGACTAAGCACTCAGAGTGGAGAGAGTGCTAGTGATATCTGTCAAAGGCAAAAGTAAGCAAAAGTGAAAGCAAATAAAAAAAACACACTTTTGACTCTTTGGATGATAAGGAGGAGGAAGATTCTAATGTCTCATTCAGAGTCAAGTGAGGAATCGAAAAAACTGCAAGACATAATCAAAGAGCAAGAAGTCGAGGAGAGCGACCAAGGAATTGGCTGTTGTGGCCATGGCTCAGTTGTCTAGTGAAGGAACGAAATCCCCTCAAAAAGTCTGATCGGGCACTTGGTGCACGAGATGTCTGAATCATGGCCATGTGGCCAAGGAATGCAGCTTGAATGCACTCTGGTGTGCGTTCAAGGAATGCAGCTTGAATGCACTCTGGTGTGCCATTTTCAAGACTACCGTGCACAACACTGATGCTTGCAGATACAATGGAAGGAGATCACCTTAGCCAACTGCGATACAGTAAGCCCTGGTTGTGGCACCAGTTCAAACTGCCCCATAGATGGCCGAGGAATGCAGCTTGAATACACTCTAGTGTGCAATTTTCAAGACTACCAATGCATAACACTGATGCTTGCGCAGCAACAGCAGATACAATGGAAGGAGAGCACCTCATCCACCAAACTGCAATACAACCAACCCTAGTTGTGGCACCAGTTTAAACTGCCCCATAGATGGCTTTGCAGCAGCACAGCAGGAACCATACAAGGTCTCCATTTCACCCAGGAGTAATTTTTTCTCCCAAGGATATCCTAGGTGCACAGTGCCCCGCTCCAAATTCCACCTGGTTCTATTACCATCATGCACTGGGTCATCGAAAGTCTAACTACGAAATCTGGAATAAACATGGGGCCAAGGTGGAAGGCGCTCGAGCGTCAACGTCTGACCCACCGACAGTGAATGCCGTGGAAATTATAGCTCTGGAGGAGCAAGAAGTCGATAGGCCGACCTTAGAGGAGGATCAATCTGAAAAGGAGGATGTAGTTCCAATCTGACAGCTCAAAGATATCGGATGAGCCCGAACTACACTAAAAGGTTGAAGGAGGAGCTAGATAAGCTATTGTATGTCAGCTTTATATATCCGATCGATTGGTCAACTTGGGATTCTCTGTTGGGGATGCAATAGCTCATCTCACGAAATGTACTCCTTTTTATGGATTTAGTGGCTATAATCAGGTCTAGATGGCACCACAGGATCAGGAAAAGAAACATTCATCACTGAATGCGGTGCCTTCGCATCCAACGTGATGACTTTTGAGTTGAAGAATGCTCTAGCCACGTTTTAGCGGAGATGGTTCAGGAAATGTTTTACGAGCATTTGACAAGCTTCATGATGCGGGTGTTCAGATGACTTTAGTGTCTTTGGGATGTCCTGTCTCAACACCTTACGCATATGGTGTTATTCTTCTCAAAATGTAGAGGTTCTAAACTGAGCTTGAACCCAGGAAAATGTGCATTTGCAATCCAGAGCAATATGCTCCTTAGCCACATAGTGTCTCAAGAGGGCATTGCAAAATACCCAGCGCCAAGGTAGAGGTGATTCGAAAAGCTCTAGTTCTGAAAAATGTGAAGGAGCTGAGAAGATTTTTGGGGCAAGTCCCATGGCATAGTTGGATGCTCCGGTACCTTGCACATGTAGCAGTGCTGCCACTGAACTAGCACAGTTGGCACATGTAAATATTCCACTGAACTAGGAGTTGAAGCGCGCCAACTTGGATTGGATGGAGGAATGTGACAACTTGGATTCAAATGCCACAAGTTGATGCTGATAGAAGCCCCCATTGTGCAGGCGCCCAATTGGGGATTGCCATTCCATGTGTTTGTGGATGCATCAAATGTGGCGATTGGGAGTGTGTTAATGTAGGAAACTGACAAGACGTTGTTCTACCTAGTCTACTATGCCAGCTGGAGATTATTCTACTCCATCACTCACTCATCACTCATAAGGAGGCGTTGGGATGATTAACTTGTTCAACAAGTTTCGCCACACTACCTGCTACTAGGCAACAAATTTACACTCCATGTGGATCACTTTGCATTGCTCTATCTGGTAGGTAAGAAGAGTTTGGTAGGAAAAATGGCTTGATGGATGTTGATCCTACAAGAATTCGAGTTCAGCATAGTGCACACCTCGAGAACCAGCCATATAGTGGCAGAACACCTATCTCTCGACTGGAAATTGGTGAAACTCCAATCGGTGTGGTTGATGATCTACTGGATGTGGAGCTATTTGCAGCAAGGGCAGTCGTGTGCCAATCCCTTCGACCTAGTATGATGAAATGTTGCAATTTGTGGCCACAGGTATGATGGAGGAAAACCTTTCTCGGGACCAGAGGAAGCGGATGGCTATTCGAAGCCGAAATTTCCAAGTGATAGCCGGACAAGTTTACAAGAGGGGCATTCACTAGATTCTCCGTCCATGCATTCCACCTCATGATTAGGAGGTTGTCCTATGGGAATCCCATCAGGGGATAAGTGGCGCGGCCACTTTGCAGGGGAGGTGATTGGGAGAAAGGTACTCCAAGCTGGTCTTTGGTGGCCGACTACACTAGGAGATGCCTATAGATTGGCAAAGTAATGTGATGTATGCCAAAGGCTCGGTCAGCTGACTGACAGAGATTGGATGCCTCACTCCTTCTACTGGAGCCATTCCATAAATGGAGACTCAATTTTGTTGGTCCATTTAAGCCACCAACCTGCTTTACCAATAATCGGTACATTCTGGTGGTCATCGACTACAGTACCAAGTGGGTGGAAGCAAGAGCTCTTAAGGACAATACAACCAAGTCCACCACCAAGTTCCTGTATGAGATTATCATTAGCAAGTTCGGATGTCTGATTGAGCTGGTTAGTGATCAGGGCAAACATTTTGTGAATGATGTCATTTGCCAATTGGTCACCCAACGCTTGATTATCCATAAGAAGTCCACCGTCTATTGTTCGCTTTTGCCAGCACATGCCAATGGTCAAGCAGACTCCACAAACAAAATCATGGATCCTCAAGAATCTAGTGAATGAAAATCTCACTGATTGGGATGAAAAGTGTATTCAGCATTATGGACATTCTGCATTGCCTATAAGGTATCTATAGAGATGACTCCATTCAAACTGGTATATGGCACTGAAGCAATGGTGCCAATGGAGTTCATGGTACCCAGTATCAAGATCACCATAGCAGAAAACCTGAGCTCGGAGGAATCCCTTCAGCAACGTCTGGATCAACTCATGTAGTTGGAAAAGGATAGACTCACCAGTTTCTTCATTACCACAGTGATCTAGAAGAGGAGGAAGAAGTGGGTGGACCGACATTCCAGGTTTCGGTTGTTTGAAGAGGAAGACCTGATCCTCCTATTACAATCACGGATGGGCCCACACCCGAGGAGATTGAAGCTCTGGTGGAGTGGACCATTCTAGATAGTAGAAACGTTCTATGATGGAACCCCCTACTCGAAACACACATAGGGGAGCGGTTCTAGAAGCTGGTGAGGAACGGCTATCGCCTTCGACTATACAATGGGCCGATGCCACCGAATCCTTTCATTAATGAGGTAGCGCCAGTTATCCACTACGTGGAGGTTGAGAAAATTAATGAGGGCACGCTTCAAGAAACTTGGCATATTATTTTGAAGAATTTATTTTTTTAATATTCATTGGTCATGCTAGCTTGAGGGTGGCATGACATTCATGCACAATACAGTGCACGAAAACTATTTTTAGGTTTTTTGTTTTCGGTTTTTTGTGAATGCATTCTCACTTTCTTCTACCTTCTTGTATGCAGATAAACGGCTTGCACCCTGTCCTAACTTTCTTCATGGCATACAATCCTGGTGCACCCAGCCACCAAAGAAATCATAAGGTTGCTCTGTGCGAGGAAGCAACTCCATCACACTGCAGGGGGGGGGGGGGGAGACGCAGCTCACAGAAGAATTAGTTATAGGAAGACTCAATATGCCTCTCGAAAGTATTACAAGAAGGTAACCCTAGTAGGGCATGAGTGGTCCAAGTACTTCAGGGGGAAAGGGTTAATGGAGACCACAGGGGCTGGCAAACCACCAGAACTCCACAAAGATAACATGCTACAGGATGTTTCTGGAGATGTCATGGTTGTAAAACAAGACCTAAAACATCTTTGCAGAGCAACCATGGGGTGGATATAGAAGGCCGTTGTGCTACTCGGCTCTTAGCATGAAGCAGGCTCTAATACCATGAAAAGATGCAGGGGAGACGGGAGCTTGAGCTCTTGCAAGCACACACACACTCTCACAAACCCTAGAAGAGAACATACAAGATGAGAGGCTAAAAATTCTTCTTCTTTTTGTTCAACAAAAGAGGTCTACAAAGGAGATAAAGTGACTAACACACATACTAGAGTATATACAAGTGGTCCATAATGTGAACATGCTAAAGTGGAGTGGGCAGGTGTGGACTAGTTCGTGTAGTCCAGCTGTAGAATCTCTGGCGAAGATATGTCAATGCCAGCCAACTAAACCCGCCAGTGATGTAAATGTCGAACGGTTCACGCAAGCGCCTCATGAGTGTGAGGTTATGTTGAGCTTGACATCTCAACAGATGGGAGCAGTCACCCGATAACAAACATAGCCAATATGCTTGGAAAATTGTCATAGGTTCTAGTAAAGAGAGCAAGACACAAAGGGATGATCTACTAGAGGTGGATTGCATGCAGCACTTATGGGCATGAAGAAGACCTCATAGAAAGGTGATTCTCCCTAGAGCACCTTAGGTCTTGACCAAAGAAGAGAAATGACATCTAAAGAATTGTATCAATGAGTTTCATACTCCATTGGTTGCATGCATTGCTTGAAGGGAATTACAAATGATGAAGAGCTTAGTGTCTTGAAGTCTCATGATGACTGGCTCAAAATCTTATAGTTTGTACTACCAATAGCCATTAAAGATTGCCACCACCGAGAGGACATAAAAGCGACAATATACAAGATTGGTGTAATGGTACGGTGGATTTCAAAGAACGATCTCGATTAGAAGAAATACATTCAAAGCAGCTCGTCTAAACTCCATTGAAGTAGTTATAATGGTGGACAAATTCTTTCCAATAAGTTTTTTGACCATTCAATTACACCTACTGGATCATGTGGTTGTTGATGAGGTAGTAGTAAGGGTTGTCCATAGCCGATGGATGTTTTTCCTTGAGAGATTTATGAAGACACTAAAAGGTTTTGTTGATCAAAGAGCTTTCCTTGAGGATAGTATGGAAATGGGATGGCTTGTTCAAGAATATCTTGTATACATAACAGACTTTCTTAGTACATCAGACCCAGATATGCCATGATTGTGGACACAAGAAGAGGATAGTCAACTCGTTAGGGAAGAGCCTCAAGGGCAGGCCTTCATAGAACAATGGATATGGCATTATGAGAGAAGATTAATAAAATTTGCATCCTGAACTCACGTGCTATGGAGAAACGAATCGAGAGGTATAACCTAGCAAAGAGTGAAAGAGAGGTATAACCTAGCAAAGAGCGAAAGAGACTGAGATTGTTTGACTTTTAGAAAGAGTCGAACAACCCAAGCATTGCCATACCTAGGTTCGCTCCCTCAACTTCCAGAATTTCTTTCTATTAGATGGCTTCAACAAACCATATGATAAGAAAAATATAGTGGTGAGGTTATAAACGATGAGGAGGAGGAGCTTGCATATGGTTGTGATTACCATGTAGGTGCGTTTTTATATGCACAACACAAGAAGCAATACATTTTGATTGAACAACATAGAAGGGAGGAGACACATACCTTGTGATTGAGAGCACTATGCTTTTGGAAGAGCAAGGAAGGAAGAAAATGAATGAGATAAATGAAAAAAAGGTAGGTAGGTCATGTAATGAGGGTATTAATTACAATGCATCTCGTGGCCCAGGCAAGGGAATCCAATTTTTTCTAAGTCAATATGGCTATCTGCATGATTATTTTCATGGCTATAAAAGCAAATAATCATGCGAGTACCTATGTAATTTGTACCTATGAAATAGCCATGTCACAATCGGTGCCATCGATATCACTACTTACAACACTCACTATTTCGTGTGACTGCCTTTCGCAGCTATGGCCTTCATTTCTCTGTTGTAGTGATATTCATTAGCAATGATCACCATGCTTAATTACCACTTCTTTTCAACTTAGGCTCTCTCTAAACCATAAATAAAAGAAGTAACTTCGAAGTGATTTGTTGTATACGTTATTGGATTATAATGTGAAGTATTATTCATTTCAATGTAGTGCAAGTTAGTCCAAGATGTAAAACTGTCATGTGAAGTACTCATTTGAAGTCAAGTTTTCTCTCTTTTGAGAGAGGAAGAAGGTGTGTGTGTGTGAGAGAGAGAGAGAGAGAGAAAGAAAGAAGTGATTAAATTGTGAGGAAGTAACCTAGTAGTAGCTTGCCGTGTAGATTACTATATATAGAGAGAGAGAGAGAGAGAGATGTGAACGTAGACTTTGCTAGATTGACTTTGCTAGATCCCTGGAAGTAATGACCGGGCCCATTAAAACCTCTCGTAAAGACAATCCTCACATTCCGTGATTAAATTGTGAGGAAGTAACCTAGTAGTAGCTTGCCGTGTAGATTACTATATATATAGAGAGAGAGAGAGAGAGATGTGAACGTAGACTTTGCTAGATTGACTTTGCTAGATCCCTGGAAGTAATGACCGGGCCCATTAAAACCTCTCGTAAACACAATCCTCACATTCCTCTGAATAAAAACTCAAAAAACAATTAACTAATTAACTAATAGTTTGATCGGAAGGCCTCCTGACAGTGTAAGACCTATAGATATCAAAACAGTCATACTGTGGAGTTAATTAAGCATCGCATAGTCTTCCAAGGAAGCCGAAAACTAAGGTAAAAAATATACATAGATTTAATTATTGATAGAAACGTTTCCGCATGTTTAATATATACGAGAGGGCATAATTTGACTTACAAAAGCGGCTTAAGCATTGATCTTGGGAAGGTATGAGCTTTTGCGTTATTGATGTAGGAACTATTACATGTATTCTGTAGCTGGCCTTATCTACTTCTCTGGCAGACTTTGATCCTGAGCACAATATAGCAAAAGAATCGGTAAGAGCAGATAAAAGCTATCATGACGGCCACATTGGGCCACTTCCATTCCTCTCGAAGGCCTAATTGTTGCAGGACATCATGAGCAGTAAGAGCACAAGCACCACCAGGCAAATGCAGGCCAAAGCACTTGTCAGCTTCCAAACTAGAGTACTCGTTGATGAGGAGGGCATCGAGGGGGTACTTGAACAGAGAAATGTAGTGCATGAATCTCCAGTAAGGGGGCATGCTCCCTTTGGAGATGAAGTAGCCGGAGAAGAGGAAGAAAGCACCCATGACACCTGAGATGAGGGAGTTCCCCATGATGAAATCTGGGACCAATGCACTGAAGAAGGCTACAAAGGAGTTGGCCATGAGGAGTACTAGCCACACCACGAGGAGGAAAAAGCAAAAAGCAGGTGGGGTTTTGCTTAAGCCTATAAGCCAGTAGACTGGGAGGGAGTAGAGGAGGGCAACCAGGAGGAGGAAAGGAAGAAACACGAGGAGGTTGGCAAAGACGTAGGATGAGACCCTGTAGGCTCCTCTTGATGTCTCCCTGATCAAAACATGGCGCTCCTGCAAGAAGATGGGCAAGGCCTCCACAGAAGAGGAGAGAAGAAACGTTAACGTGAATGCAAAGAAGCCCAAGCGCTCTGCCATCCCACTTGCATTGAAGCCCACGTTGATGTAGATCGTCCCTAGCCCTAGTCCTGTCACCAAAGCTTGCAGTGTTCTTGCTGTGAATAGCTTGTGTGATCTGAAAACATTCCTCGCAAACCTTTGGGACAGTACAATTATCTCCCTCCCACTGTTGTTTGCAAAGGAAGGCTTCTCTTGCATGCAATTAGCAGCGATGGTAGTAGTACTTATACCACCATCATGATTAACAATCCCACCGTTGATTTGCATTATTGCATCAATGCAGCTGCAACCAGCAGCTTCATGAAGGTCTTCTTGAAGCATGCGAGCTGCCCTACTTACATTCATGAATGGGGTTCTGAGCAGGGTATTACTACTACTACCACCACTAATGGCTTCTATTGCATACTCTAGCACGTTGATCTGAGCCGGGATGGTGTGGCCTGCTGCGAGGAGTTGATAGTAGAGGAGCTGAAGAGAGCCATGGTGGACAACAGAGCCATTAGCTAAGAGCAAGAAGGAGTTGATTTGCTGTATGATGCGGTAGCCAGGCTGATGAATGCTTAGAATGATGGTTCGAGAGCGGGTTTTAGCCATGGAGTGCAGCATTTCGACGACATGAAGGGCGGAGGCGCTGTCAAGGCCAGAGGTGGGTTCATCAAGAAGTAGCACAGCAGGGTCATGGATCACATCCACGCCAATAGATACCCTCCTCCTCTCGCCTCCCGACACGCCCTTCACATCATCATTGCCAACCCTAGCATCAGCAACATGCGTTAGCCCCAGCTCTGCCATTAGAGCGACCACCTTTTCTTGCTTTTCTGCGTTGGATGTTGAAGCCGGGAGCCTTAGATTTGCGCTGAACGTCAGAGTCTCCTTCACTGTGAGCATCGGGAACAGCACATCGTTCTGTGGTATGAAGCCCGATATGCGCCGGAACGTCGGCGCCGCCATCTCTTGCTGGTTCACCAGAATGCTGCCGGAACAACCCGACGGGCGTATCCTTCCGGCCAAAAGCTCCAGCAGCGTCGACTTCCCGGCACCGCTCGGCCCCGCGATCGCCAGAATCTCCCCCGCTTTGGCCACAAAGCTCACATTCTTCAAAATGAACGAGCTAGATCCACCTTTCATTTCACCAGTAGCATCTGTTGCACCAGCTCTCCATAGCCTCCCTACCACACTGGCCACTGACGTCTTATAATTAGGAGCTTTATAGCACAAATTTCTGCCTTCTATCTCAAAGGTTTTCAAAGGTGATTGATGAAAACCCAACTCATTAGACTCCATAATGCTCTCAAATGGTATCATAGTCGTCATCACATGACTCCCGCTCACAGGAGCTGCCTGTGCCTTCATCTCTCCAAGCTCAACATCGACAAGCTGATCACTATTCTCTTCAAAGCAGCTTCTGATAGAAAGAATCACCATATCTTCCTCTACTTGGAGCTGCAGGTTTGCTTCGTTGCGAAGAGAGGAATCATTCCAAGTGGAATTCATATTCTTGGTTCTAATAATCAATGGGAGATTAATAGAATAGAACAAAGCTTATAATGGGGCATTAGGCAGGTTACTAAAATGCAAGCTCACAAGCGGGGGGGCGTACTAGTCAGGCAGCGTCTGGGTTCAAAAGGATATGCATACTGCTAATTTGGGTGGCCATATGCACGGCCTACTCAACTACCTGATGGGTCCGTCGTTAACGAAGAGAGGTGCCCGTTAATTGAGATTTCATGAAACCACACACTATCCCACGAACATCCCGGCACGTAACACGGCGCCTCCTAACGCAAAAAAAAAAGAAAAAAAAAAAGAGAGAGAGCTTCTGCACGCTACTACACCCTCCTCGTCATCCTCTACCTACTTCGGCAAGTTCGCCCACCATCTATGCCCACCTCCCACCACGGTAGCTTCGATAAGAGCGCCTCCTTCCTAAGCTTTTACACAATTAGGTGGCATTAGCTTCCATACGACGTCCTCCTCCATGACCTGCACAAATCTAGGTGCCATTCACCTTAAACCCATCATTACACCAATTAGATGCCTTGGCACTGTCACCTAAGGTTCTAAGGTTTATCCTTAGTGAATGTCGCAATAGAGACCGAACTACTTGAATTCTTATGTTTTAAAAAACAATATATATTTGACATGAACATTAACTTATGATTCCTATATTCTTCTCTTAAGAGTTATAACTCACATATGGTTCCACATACTTGTATGTGCTTAACACTACTTTTGTAACAGACAAAAAAGTGTCCTTAACACTACTTTTGTAAGAGACAAAGAAGTGTCCTTAACGCTACTTTTACAAAAGATAAAAGTGTCCCAAGATACTTTTATGTCCTATTATATGATTACATTTGGAGAGTTTTTACAAGCCTTGAATGATAAGTTTTCACATGTTACCTTTTTTTTACTTTCTTTATTATGGCTTGAACTTTATTTTTTAAAAAATGTTATGGTAACATTTAATTCTTAATAAGAGAAATATTAGAAACTCTACCATCTACATTCTTGGCAATAAAAATAAGGCCCTAAAGAGACAAAAGGTAGGTTTGGAGAAAATGGCTTTCTCTAATTGTGGACCATCAACACAGTTATACAATACCCAATGGACCGACAAAAGTACAACACTATTATAACGACAAAATTATGGTTGGTGGGAAAGAGTCCATGGATCTATAGTGGAATGCATACTTGAATGGAGTGCAGAGGGCATAATTCACAAATTTGAATGGGGTGTAGACTCGAGGGTGTAGAGAGCATAATTCATAATTTTTTTGAGACCTTAGATCAATATCGTTCTTAATTGATCCAAGCTCTCTCTTTTACCCTAAAATTTGGAGGATTTGGTAATGTGATGAGTTGCATAAACCAAATTCTCACCCTATGTTGTCATTGTTTGACGGTGAAACAGTGACCTACATCCTAAGAATTGTTTCTTGCTACCAACACCCTCAATCCAAGTTTCTTGCATTCTAATCTAATTGTTTCTTGCTTCCAGCACACACAATCCAAGCTTTTTCTACATAAATGGATTTTTCTCTTGATGTTGAGTGTGAGACTAGTATATTTTAGAGCCATGATTGGCTAAAATGTGGAGGTTCTATCAACATTTATTAGAGTACTGCAAGCATAGAAAAAGCAAAGAGCTCTTAGGAAATAATCAGGTATATATATATATATATATATATTAGTACCATTACAGAGTTCCATCTATGCCTACTAATAAAGTAAGGTAATGCAAAGTTGTACTAGCTTTTTTAAATATATTTCCATCCATATTTATATGCAAAGTATGTACATTTGTGCCTCTAGTCCTTCTGACTTTGAAGTGACCGAATGAAATGTAGTTTAGGTTTCTCTTTCCAATGCATGTGGTCTATTTTAGTGTTTCTACTATTTGGTGTTTCTATGTGTAGCACACTCATTTAGTGAAGGTGACCTTCTCATGTCTTGGAGCCTTGAGTAGACCTAATTTAGTGAGGTGACCTTTTGACATCTTGGAGCCTTCAGTAGATCTTATTTACATAGTATTAACTTTGTACTTCCACTAGGTGCAACATCCCTTAAGTTTTAAAATCATCATTAGATTGTAATATCCCCATTTTAGTTGTGTTTGTAAATGTGTTTTCTATTTTGATTTAAAAATAATTATTTCTATATGTGAAGACTCTACTTTATATTCAAACATCTTATGAGCTTAAAATCCATTATCCATTAGAATCTCCCTAGTTACAATTTTGGCTTGTTATGAGATCTTTTAGGCATATATCATAGTTTTTGAATGTTTATTTATGAATAAATATTTGAACTAGTCATGAAAGATGTCACTTATAACTTTGAAATTTCCTCATGTATATAAAAATATAGACTTAAAAGATCTATATATTTGACTTAAAAAATGTAGAATTAAAAGGTCTATATGTTTGACTAGACTTATTGCACAGCCAAGACGAGGGTAGTAACCACATCCAAGGCTACCAATAAGCTGAAAGCTCAAGCTTCAACTTTGAAGCAAGTAGCTAAAGAGTCTGAGAGGTGCAAGCTCAAAAGGTTGTAGTAGCCCTACAAAAGGCTAATGAGGTGGAACTTGATCAGCATGAGGTCCCTTAAAGAGAACATGAAAACGTAAATGCACAATCAGGTCAATTATCAAGGACACCAACATCATGATTGTTTGGACAAGAGGTTTGAAGTTGCCTTATACCCTAAAAACAAATCTAGCTTCTAAACTAATATCTTTGTTCAAGCTTTTAGTATCATAGAGAACAAAAGTTCATGGACTTGGAAATACGAAAAATTACTAGTCCCAAGAAAATTTAAAAAATGTGTACATGTCAGCATCATGTGCAAGCCTTGTGATGGCATTAAGGGGTCTTGTATTAATAAGCCCTCCTTGTACACTCAATAAGTTGAGGCTCATTGACATGGCACTATGTTGATGCTTCTGCAACTAAGGCAATCGTCACTCTAGTGGGACGATCCCTATTAGCATGGTCAAATCCACACTTGAAGCATGTGCCTCAATAAGGGATAACATTAGGACTTGGCATGGGATTCCGAGTGCTATGAGTACTCGGGGGATTTGTGTGTAGCTCTAGTCCTTGTGAGGAAACTCCATAAAAGAGTGTAGGCCTTTGCATCGGAAGCATTGCATTGGTGGCCTCCTACGTACCATATTGTTGAGGTGTCTAAATTTTTGTTACACCATGGCTTCGTATAAAGAGGCATAGTCTAGGCTAGAGCCTATTAAGAATACCCATAGGGATTAAATTTATGCTACTCATATGGTCTTGCTATTCATAAGACTCATAGATCTCTTGTTTATGAGTCTTTATTTATAATGTAGGTAGAGTCACCAAGGTGTATTGTTGTACTAGTATGTTTCTTGGAGGAACTGGTTAAGGTGGTAATACTATAGGTGGGTATTGCAATTATGGGGGTCTCTATATAACTCTCGATAAGGGGTTTTAATAGATAGGCATTAGAGATTGTGTATCAACTAAGGAGTGGTTATTAGGGTTGGCAAGGCTAATGGGTGCATTGGTATGGGGAGCATTCATTGTGGTACTACAGTCCACCGTGTTGGGTTTCCTTTGGTACCAACAACGAGCTTTGTCATGGTTTCCTTTTTGCCCCATTGAAGCCGGGAGCCTTAGATTGACGCTAAACATTAGATTCTCCTTTACTGAGCATCAATAATATCACATCATTCTATCGTATGAAGCTCGATTATGTGCTAGAATTTCGGTGCTACAATCTTTTGCTAGTTTACGAGAACGCTCCAAAACAAGGGTCGACATGGGTATCCTTAACAGTACTTTTGTAATAGACAAAAAATATCCTTTTTTTACAAGTTATCTATGACTCATCTATGATAAGTTTTCACATGTTATCTTTTTTATTTTCTTTATTATGACTTGAGCTTTATTCTAAATAAATTGTTATGGTTAGATTTAATTCCTAATAAGATAAATATTAGAAAATCTACCATCTACATTCTTGGCAATAAAAAGAAGGCCCTAAGAGACAAAAAGTAGGTTTGGAGAAAATGGCTTTCTCTAATTGTGGGCCATCAACACAATTATCTCTATCCACAATGTAAAATATCTAATCAACCCACAAAATTAAAACATTATTATAGTTGGTAGGCATTTGATGGAACACTAGAATGCCTACTTGAATGGAGTGTATAGGGTTTAATTTGTAGCATTATATGGTAGTGATGTGTGTGAACACACTTAGGACCGCCGGGGCACCTTTTCTCTCACTACGAGGTTTTTTCCCCCGTGTATATGTACACCTTCTTATCTACTCATTTTGGGGTGTGTACTTATCTTTTGTATCTAGCACACATTTGTTCATTCTAATCTACTGAGTTTGTGTGCTCTCAAGCTTCTCTATCTTGTATGTGTGCATTGTTGCAACCCTAACCCTAATTCCAACAATTGGTATTAGAGCTAGCTTCCTTGACACTTGATCTAGTAGTCTGCCTCCCTCCTCATGACCCTATTTTTCTATCTCCTATTGAGATACCCTCTTAGGAGAAGAAGGTATATACTGTAGTGTGTTGTATACATAATTTTTGGGGTTTGCAGCGCGATTGGGGCGTGTTTTGGGCACTACAAGGTTTCTACAAACGTTCTCGAGAGGCATCATTTTGGATTGGTTCTACTTGATTTTGGGAGTTTGGACTATGTAGCGACAAAGATTTGGTGTGCAACAGCAGCATCTACTACAGTGTCTTCAACAACATCAACCATCATACTTTCGCTAGTAACACTCTATTCTTTACTCTCTCTCTCTCTACACTTTGTAGAGTTGATTCAGTCAGTTGGCAGCCATCCAAGGTTGCATTCAGTGAATACTGAGTACTTGCAGTGTGTTGAAAGAATTTTCATTTGGTAGAAAGTCATGGTCGCTGGCAGTAGTAATGTATTCAACATGTTGTCTCCTGAGGACAAACTTGATGGGACTAACCACCCATTGTGGTCCTATATGATGAGGCATGTATTGGTTGCTAAAGGCCTTTGGAATGTGGTCAGTGGTAGTGAAACCCGTCCTGTTTAACAACTACCAGTGCAACCAAGTGCTGCAGGTACATCTGAAGTAGAATATGATACAGATGTGTACCTCCCATTGCTACTCAAACGATATGGGATGGAACAGATGCACAAGCACATGCATTGCTTGCACTTTCTATTAAGCGAAGCATTATTCCTCATATTTGATCATGTAAGACTGCAAAACAGGCATGGGATGCACTTGCTACATTATACCAGAAGCACGTGTTACATATCTACACAAACAGTTGGAATCGGAGCACATGAATGAGGGAGACTCAATGGAAGATCAAAGATTTTAAGGAGCAGCTTGCTAGTGTGGATGAGATATATCTTGATAGTACATTGGTGCCCACAATTCTCAATGCATTGCCGGATTCTTATCAGAGTTTTGCCTCTACCCTTAGACTCATGATCAAGGGAAATCTAAATTCCTTTACATTTGATGAGCTGGTTTCATTACTCTTGCAAGAAGAGCAGTCTATGAAAAACAGATCTAATATATGCAAGTTGGTGACCAAGCTTTTGTTGCCAATCAAAAAGGCAAAGGTAAAGCTTCTTCGCATGGTGGCTATAAGCCAAAATCAGAATTCTCAGGTAAGGATACAGAGAAAGAAGGTGATAAGCCTAAAAAGAAGGGCAAGTGAGACTATTGCAAGAAACTAGGGCACTACATACATGAGTGCAAGAAAAGGCTAGAGAAGGAGAAAAAGAAAGAATTAGGCATGGCTGTGGCTAATGCATCTGCACCAAGTGCAAAGAAGAAGGAATCTATAAGTTTTTCTCAAGATGATTGGGCATGGACTGTACATTGCAGTTATGACCCTTCTGTTCATAATGTATGCGTGTTAGTGGCATAATCGGATGCTTGGTACTTTGACAGTGGTGCTAGTAAGCACATTACTTCACAAAAAAATTGTTCTTATCTCTGGAATCAGTCCCAAGTGCAGGAACCTTCACATGTGCAAATGGTTCCTCATCTCCTATCAAAGGAGTTGGTAGAGTTGTTCTCACTACAAATAGGGATGCATTTACTCTTTCAAAAGTTTTATATATGCCAGGCATTAAGAAGAACTTGCTATCAGTTTCAGCCTTAGCCTTGTTAGGCTTGACGGTGAAATTTGTGGATGACAGATGTACAGTTCAGAATAGAAATGATGGTTATTCTATCATTGCCTCAGGTACCTTATTTCATGACCTATACAAGATGGATGTATTTGAGAAGTTGCAGCATGATCTTGCTCAATCTCTACGACTCGTGCTATGAGTGATGAAGAATTATGGCATGCACGATTTGGCCATCCGAATTATGGTAGTTTGTTACACCTTCAAAGTTATGATATGGTGTCTGAGTTCCCAACTCTTGAGACCCCTACTAGACATGTATGTGAGGGGTGTATTCTTGGTAAAAGACATCGAGCGTCATTCCCAAAGGATGGATCTGTGAGAGCTGTTAAGAAATTACAGCTTACATAGTGATGTATATGGTCCTATGAGGACACCATCTATTGGGGGATATCCCTACTTCGTCACTTTTATTGATGATTACTCTAGATATAGCTAGGTGCATCGTAGAAGTTAGAGATTCTATGTGCTTTAGGCACTTCGTATCCATGGCTGAAAATGCATGTGAATGTAAAGTTGGCACCCTTCATTCAGATCGAGGAGGGGAGTATATGTACAAGGAATGTTATGCATATATGGCTGAAAAAGGCATAAGGCATCAATGTGCAGTGCCATACTCACCTTAGCAAAATGGTGTGGTTGAGAGGAAGAATAGGTCTCTCATGGAGATGGCATGATGTATGGTGAAAGCCCAAGATTTACCTCATGGTTTCTTGTTAGAGGCAACTATGTGCGTAAAGTATATGTTGAACAAATGCCCTACCAAGGCCTTGCAGTCTAAAACTCCTTATGAAGCTTGGCATGGCAGGAAGCCTTCTGTGGCTCATTTGCGTGTTTTTGGTTGTCTCGCTTATGCTCTTGTGCTTGAGCAACAACGCAGTAAGCTTGATGATAAGGTAGTTAAATGCATATTTGTAGGATACAATTCAGAAAGCAAGGAATATAGACTCTACCATCTGGCCTCAAAGCGGATTTTGGTAAGTAGAGATGTTGTTTTTGTCGAAAAATTGGTTCAGCCCATGCTTTCATGCAAAAAATAACAGAATGTATGCTCATAGGACATGTTTTATTTTCTCCTATCTTTGTTTAATGGAGGGCAGCCATATGTAGAGCAATTGAATGCTCAACCAAGTGTTGAAATTCAACCTTTTGCAGGTGCAAAATCACCCTTTTGATGAGGTAATTTTTGAGGATGTAGTGGATAAGGAGAGAACAGCCATAGAAGAATCTAGGCATATGCCAAAATGTCTTGTGCAAACATTGAGGGATAGCAAGTTGGCAGCTCCTTTACCTAGCAGAACTCGTGCAGGTTCTCATCATGCAGATTATTCTCATGTGGATCATGTTCTCATTTCTACTTTATGTAATGAGGAGGAACCTGTTTCCTTTGAGGAAGCACAGGATGATGATCATTGGATGCATGCTATGCAGGATGAGCATAACTCTATACTCAAGAATGACACGTGGTATTTGACAGAACTACCTCATGGCAAGAAGGCCGTTGGTACTAAGTGGGTTTACAAGTTAAAACACAAAACAGATGGTAGCATTGATCGCTAGAAGGCCAAACTTGTTTGCAAAGGGGTATGCCTAGCAAAAGGGCATTGATTATGATCAGATCTTTGCACCCACATCTCGTATGACTACCATTAGGTGTCTCATTGCTTTGGCAGCACATCGTGGGTGGAATGTGCATCAGTTGGACATTAAAACTGCATTCTTAAATGGGGATTTACATGAGGAGGTGTATGTATCGCAGCCTCCTAGTTTTGATGTGAAAGGAGAAGAGTCTAAAGTATGCACGTTGAAAAATGCTCTTTATGGCCTTAAGCAGGCTCCTAGAGCATGGTATGAGAAGATTCATGCATACTTGGTTGCATGGTATGAGAAGATTCTTGCATACTTGGTTGCGAATGATTTTTGCAACAGTCCAACAGAGAGTACTCTCTATGTGAAGAGGAGTAAGGACACATTTTTAGTCATCGTTCTATACGTTGATGGCATGCTGCTCACGAGACCCGATATAGATCAAATTTTAGCCTTTAAGGCTAATTTGCAGTCATCGTTTGAGATGTCAGATTTGGGGCCCTTCCATTATTATTTGGGGATTCAGTTTATACAGTGCAATGATGGCATTGTTATGTTGCAGTCTGAATATATACAGAAGCTATTGAAGAGGTTTAACCTTGAAGACCGCAAACCTATGGCTACACCTATGGAGACAGGTACTTGACTTAGTCTTCAAGATGTAGGAGACTCTTTTGATGTTAGTTTGTATCAGCAGGCTGTTGGATCCCTTCTTTATGGATGCAACACGAGGCCAGATACACAGTATGCGGTCTCACAATTGAGCAGATTTATGCATAGCCCAGGTATACGAAGCATTGGCAGGCTATCAAGTGGGTTTTTTGCTAGCTGTAGGGCACTCAATATTTTGGATTGTTTTATCCAAAGGGGGTGAGGCACAGCTGCATGCTTTTAGTGATTTAGATTGGGCTGGATGTTATGACACACGAGTATCCACTAGTGGGTTTTGCTTTTGCCTTGGTGATTCATGTATATCATGGCTCAGCAAGAAGCAGCCTCCTACAATGGCCACTTCCAGCTATAAAGCTGAGTACAGGGCTGCATTTACAGCTACAATTGAGTGTGTGTGGCTCAGACGTCTTATGGCTGATTTGGGTCTAGCACTACGATTTTCACTAACAGCCAAAGCGCATTAGCAATTGCGAGTTTCATGCTTGCACTAAGCACATTGAGGTGCATTACCACTTTGTCAGGGAAAGACTCTCTGTAGTAAAGATCATCTTGGTCTATGTGCCTACACATGACAACATGGTAGATTTATTCACGAAGACTCTTCCTCGTGAAAAGTTCGAAGCTTTTCGTAAAGCTTTGGGCTTACTGTCTTTTTAGGTTTGATCGGCCATACCCTGTACATGTTCACATTATCACTCCAGGGGGGATTTGTAGTATTATATGGTAGTGATGTGTGTGAACACACTTAGGACCACTGGGGCACTTCTTCCCGCATTAGGAGATTTTTTTCCCCGTGCGTATGTACACCCTCTTATCTACTCATTTTGGGCTGTGTACTTATCTTTTGTATCTGGCACACATTTGTTCATTCTAATCTAGTGAGTTTGTGTGCTCTAAAGCTTCTCTATCTTGTGTGTGTGCATTGTTACAGTCCTAACCCTAATTCCAACATAATTCATAAATTTTTTGAGACCTTGGATCAATATCATTCTTAATTGATCCAAGGTATATCTTTTATCCTAAAATTTGGGGGATTTGGTAATTTGGTGAGTTGCATAAACCAAATGTTCCCTCTATATTGTTGCTATTTAATGGTGAAATAGTGACCTTCATTCAAAGAATTGTTCTTGCTACCAACACCCTTGATCCAAGTGTCTTACATTCTAAGAATTGTTTCTTGCTACCAGCACCTACAATCGTCGGGTGATTCATCTAAAAATATGTAAGTATACCCGTGAATTTAAATGAAGGGATTTTTTATTTCAAAATTTAGAGACTTTTAGAAGGGGTTTTTAATAGTCAATTCATCTAAAAATATGTAAGTATACCCGTGAATTTAAATGAAGGGATTTTTTAATTCAAAATTTATAGATTTTTAGAAGGGATTTTTAATAGTCAATTTACAAAAATACATTTACAGAAGGGGTTTTTTCAATATGAAAAAAAAAACGTAAGTCCATAAAGAAAAAGGGGGTCATTTTATTCATGAAAACTTCAGAGCTAAGGGGTTTTTTAAATACCCCTTGAACACATCTAATACATAGGGTTTCTTATTAGTAGTACACCCCCCGAGCTGAAATCCAAGATTTTTCTATATAAATGGATTTTTCTCTTGATGTTGGATGTGATAGTAGTTTTTTTAGAGTCCTGATTGGCTAAAATGTGAAGGTTCTGTCAACATTTGTTAGATTAACATAAGCATAGAAAAAGCATGGAGGTCTTAGAAAATAATTAGGTATATATATAAGGTACAATTATAGAGTTCCATCCATGCCTAATAAGGTTCTAGATGTAGTAGGCATTTAAAAACTATTTTAGCTTAAAGGTCATCTTTTTTTTATTGGTTTAATCATTCAAGGGTAATGAATGCCTAATTGTACTAGCCATTTCCATCCAATGATATTTACGTGCAAAAGTATGTACATTCCAGCCTTTAATCCTTTTGACTTTGAAGTGACTAAATGAAATTTAGTTTTGAGTTTCTCTTTCCAATGCATGTGGTCTTTTTAGTGTTTCTACTACTTAATGTTTCTATGTAGCACCCTCATTTAGTGAAGGTGAACTTCTAACGTCTTGGAGCCTTGAGGAGGCCTTGTTTATGAAGGTGAACTTCTAACGTGTTGCAAGCACACACACACACACTCACAAAACCCTAATAGAGAACACACGGTGAGAGGCTGAAAATCTTCTTCTACTTCACTCAACACTCAACACATCATATAAAAAGATAAGAGTACACACAATATGAAAGGTACTCAACCAAATACATACAAGGGTTCTCTATAGTGTGAACCCAACTAAATGAGCTGGCGCTATAACTATGCCAGTCTCTAGAATGGCTGTCACACACAGCCTGTCATCCCACTGGCCGCACCCATGATCTCACCAACCATGCCAGTGGTATAAGTGTGGGGCCTATCCCCCAGGCGGGTCATCAGTGTCCACCGGCCTCACTAGACGAGCTCGATATCTCAACACTCCCCCTCGAGCTCAACTCCATCTCATGTACACCAACAAGGGAAGCTCTGAATCTGCGAAGCTTCTCTGTACCCAATGCTTTGGTGAAGATGTCAGCTACCTGATCCTGTGTGCTGACATAAACAAGGTCAAGGTCTCCTGCCAAGACCTTCTCTCTGACAAAATGGTAGCGGACCTCTATATGCTTCGTGCGAGCATGAAAAACTGGGTTCCTGGCCAACTGTATACTGCTAATGTTGTCACAGAAAATGACAACTTGTCTATCACTGATAGACCCAAATCTGCAAGTAGCTTTCTCAACCAAGCTACCTCACATGCTGTCATAGCAGCTCCTCTGTACTCGGCCTCTATACTGGATAGAGCAACCGTAGGCTGCTTCTTGCTGCTCCAAGTCACAGCAGCACTCCCCAAAGAAAACATGAAGCCACTAGTAGATCTTCTATCTGAGATACTACCAGCCCAATCAGCGTCTGTGTACCCATGTACACATATCTCTGTCCCAGTCTCATAAAATAGTCCACAATGCAAAGTAGACCTCACATACCTCAGTATGCGTCTCAATGCATCCAAATGCTGTTTTCGTGGAACCTGCATAAACTGACTCACCAACCCAACAGCATAGCTCAAATCTGGTCTGGTGATCGTCATGTAGATCAAGCTTCCTACTATGCGCCTATACATAGTAGGATCCTCCAAGATCTCTCCTGAATCTGCACTCAACTTGCCATTCTGATCCAATGGCACGGAAATAGGCTTACAGCCTGTCATACCATACTTGGACAACATGTCCAAGCCATACTGTCTCTGCAGTAATCCAATACCATGTGGTGACCTAATCACCTCAATGCCCAAGAAATATCTGAGCTCTCCCAGATCCTTCATCTCAAACTTCTGTCTAAGCAAGATCTTTACATCAAAGATCTCTGCATCATGGTCCCCCGTAATGATCAAGTCATCTACATAGATGACAACAAGCACAACCCCTCTATCACCATGTCTGACATACAGCGAGAAATCTGCATTGGCTACATGAAAGCCAATAGTGACAAGATATTCAAAAATCTTGTCAGACCATGCTCTTGGTGCTTGTTTTAAGCCATACAAGGCTTTCTTCAACCTGCAAACATGCTCGGGGTGACTCACATGCTCATAACCAGGTGGCTGCAACATATACACCTCTTCTTGCAAATCCCCATAAATCCCCATGCAAGAATGCATTCTTTACATCCATCTGATGTAAAGACCATTGCTTTGACGCAGCCACTGCTATCACAACTCTCACTGTTGCCATCTTGGCAACTGGGCTGAAAGTTTCCTCATAATCAATGCCATATGTCTACGCATACCCTTTGGCTACCAATCTAGCCTTGTACCTATTTATGCTTCCATCACTGTTATGTTTTACTTTGTACACCCACTTGCATCCAATGGCTTTCTTGCCTTCAGGAAATTGCACTAAATCCCAAGTCTCATTTCCATATAGTGCATCCATCTCCTCATCCATAGCTTTCTCCCAACACACATTTCCAATAGCCTCATCAATGCATGTGGGCTCTATAACCTGCACAACCTTTGCCATATATGCATAGTGATGTGCCACATTTAACCATCATAGGTAAACCTCTGCACAGGGTTTTTCACTCTCCCAGATCTTCGCAGCTTTTCATTCATGGCTTCCATAGCCTTCTTTACACCAGGTGTTCTCATAGCTGGGATCCCAAGCTCCTCATCAAGGCTCATATCATCTGAGCCACTAGACTCTCCATCAACACGAGAATGCCCTTCCTGTAGAAATGTCAGGCATACCAAGGGACTCAACCACTTTCTCTTTTCCTTTACGTGATGTACTAATCACATTTGTAGGACTGGTATTATGACGCAGCCTGCCACTCCATGGTCTATCAACAGACCCACTAGATGAGGACTCTCCTGGTCCACTCAAAGACTGTGATTGCTGACCTGCATTCTGTGCAACCACACTTCCACTCACATCAGCCCCAACAGCTTCTTTTTCAGCAGCATACCAGCTGCTCATCTCATCAAAGACAACATCCCTGCTTACCCTCAACTCACGTGTAGCAGGGTTATAACACCTGTATCCCTTTTGCTCAAAGGAATATCCAATAAACACACATTTTTCAGCTTTTGGATCCAGTTTAGCTCTCAGCTCATCTGGCACATGCACATATGCAATGCATCCAAAGACTTTCAGATGAGACAAATCAGGTTTTTTGCCAGTAAACCTCTCCTCTGGAGTTACATCATGTATGGTTGCAGGTGGAGTCCTATTCATGATGTGTACTGCTGTAGAAACAGCCTCAGCCCAATAGCTATGCGGCATATTCTTCTCTTCCATCAATGCTCGCGCAATCTCAGCAATGTGCCTGTTTTTTCGCTCAGCAACTCCATTTTGCTGCGGAGTGTATCTGCATGTAAATTGTCTCCGAATACCATTCTTCTTCAAAAATTCAGAGAACTCATTGGAGAATTACTCTCCCCCTCCATCTAACCTTAGGCACTTTACATATTTCCATGTTTGCTTTTCAACCAAAACTCTGAAATTCTGAAAGGGAGTGAACACCTCACTCTTCTCCTTCATGAAATATACCCACACTTTCCTTGTGTGGTCATCAATGAATGTCACATAATACCTGCAGCCTCCCATAGACATGGTCTTCGTAGGACCCCATACATCTGAATGCACAACATCTAGTGCATTTCTGCTCACATATCTGTTACGTGGAAATACATGCTTTGTTTGCTTTCCAAATTGGCATGCTTCACATATTCTCTGCATACCTTCCACTTTAAACTTTGGCAACCCTGTCACAATTCCTTTAGTCTGCATAGACTTCATTCTCTGCACATGCACATGTCCAATTCTTTTATGCCAAATGTCTGTGTCTGCAACAATTCCTGAACCATTTGCAAACATCGCAGCACTCATTTCAGGCATGTCTACATTCAACGTAAACATTCTACCCACTCTGTTGCCTTTTGCAACCAACCTGCACTTGTCTTTAAAGTCTTCAACATAACAACCATCAGGGTTAAACCGAACCTGCAAATCTTGCTCAATCATCTGGCCAACTGAAACCAGATTCTTTGTTATGTTCGGAACGTGAAGTACATCTGCAAGGTACTTCACTTTGCCATCCTGCATAGACAATGGCACATCTCCAACATGGGCAATTGGATGAGCAGTGTCATCCCCTGTTTCCACAAAACCTGGTCTTTCAAGGTTTTTCATCTCCTTGAACCACTCCCCATGACTTGTCATGTGGTTCGAAGCACCTGAATCCATATACCATACATCATCTTTTTGTGCTGCTTCAACATTTTCAGACATGGCATTCACGACATGCTGCATAAAAAACAACCTTTCATTATCCTCATTGTTTCTGCTTGAGGATGCATAGTTGTTCTGCTGCACTTTCCCATTTTGCATGTCAGCCTGCTTCTTATAACATTCTGCCTGCACATGTCCAGGCTTACCACAATAAAAGCATTCACGTGCATCATTATATTGCCTTTGCCAATTTCCACGGCCTCTTTGACTCCCCCTGCCTCTTTGACTCCCCCTGCCTCTGAATTTGTCTCTTCCACCTGTGTGTTGTTGATGTTGTTGTTGTGTATTCTGGGACTGTTGTTGTTGTTGCTGCTGGCCATAATTCTGATTACCTGTTCGGCCACCTCCTTGATCGCATCCACGGCCTCCTCTACCTTGTCCTCTACCTGAACTTGTGTAGAAGGCCTGTTGCTCTGAACTATTTTTGTTTTGTGAAGACTGCTGGTCTTCACCCAAGCTCTTCTCTTCTATAATCAGCATAGACACCAAATCTGTAAAGTTGGGAATGTTTTCCCGAGTCTAAATAGACGTCTTGAACGCCTTGTATTGTGGCCCGAGACCACGTAGGCAGACTTCCACCTTATCATCATCATCTACTGACACACCAATAGATGCAAGGGATTCCACAATACCCTTTATCTTCAATGCATAGTCATTCATAGACATGCTCTTTTTCTCCACAGTATGAAGTTCATTCTTCAACTGTATCTTACGTGCCTTGGTATTTGTTTCATAGAGTTTTACCAAGGTGTCCCACGCCTCCTTGGGGGACTTGGCATCCTGAATGTGCCCAATCATGGTGTCCTGTATACTAATGGAGAGCCAATACATAACTTTCCTGGCTCCTTGGTTCCAGTCTTAAAACTCTTTCACATCTGCAGAGCAGTCAGATATCTCCGGTGCCTCTTCATGCTCACCTTCTATGTAGTCCCAATAGCCCTTTCCCATCAGGAAATTCGTCAACCTAAACCTCCAAGCATGGAAGTTATTCTTATCAAGCTTCTCAGCCACAATCTGAGTTATGCCATCATTTGACATCTTGCCAGACACACAATTTTACCAGAAACAGCACTCTGGTTTGTCCTGCTGCACAAACTGCTATATTTCTGCAGCGGTACTGTATAGTACTCTCAAATGTCACAACCAGTGACCTCAATATGCATACATACACCCAATGGCAACTGTTGACCTCTTTACAGCACACACTGTGTCTGCACAGCCAATCTGTCTTCCTGCAGTTCTTAAAATAGAGTTCTGCAGAGAATTGATGACTTACCCGCAGTGCTTGAAATCGCTTGCTTTCTAAAAAACGGAGGTCCAGACGCGCCCGAAACGCATTTTCGGCGCGAAAAATTTTTGTTCGATAGAATAGTATAGTTGCCCTATAGCTTTACTCCCGCGAAGAAAGCTCCTCAATCAGAGATCGTTTGCCAATGCCTCCCGTAGAGCTCCCGACAAGGGTGTAGTCTCACCAACACAAATAGGGAAGAGTAGTTGAAGCTCTTACCCTCGTACTGCTTCCTGTGGTTCTCTTGCTTGCAGCTCAGTCCTTAGCACGAACCAGGCTCTGATACCATGAAAAGATGCAGGGGGGAAGAGAGCTTGAGCTCTTGTAAGCACACACACACACTCACAAAACCCTAATAGAGAACACACACGATGAGAGACTGAAAATATTCTTCTACTTCACTCAACACTCAACACACCATATACAAAGATAAGAGTACACACAATATGAAAGGTACTCAACCAAATACATACAAGGGTTCTCTATAGTGTGAACCCAACTAAATGAGCTGGCGCTATAACTATGCCAGTCTCTAGAATGGCTGTCACACAGCCTGTCATCCCACTGGCCGCATATCACCCATGATCTCACCAACCATGCTAGTGGTATAAGTGTGGGGCCTATCCCCCAGGCGGGTCATCAGTGTCCACCGCCTCACTAGACGAGCTCGATATCTCAACAATTTAGTGAGGTGATCTTTTGACATCTTGGAGCCTTGAGTAGATCTTATTTACATAGTATGAACTTTATAATTACAATAGGTGCATCATCCCTTAAGTTTTAAAATCATCATTAGATTGTAATATCCCCATTTCAATTGTGTTTATAAATATGTGTTCTCTATTGATTTAAGCAATTATTTTTATATGTGAAAACTATACTTTTTATTTAAAAATCCTATGAGCTTAAAATCCATTATCCATTAGATACTCTATGAATCTCCCTAGTTACAATTTTGGCTTGTTTATGAGATCTTTTAGGCATATATCATAGTTTTTGAATATTTATTTATGAATAAATATTTGAACTAGTAATGAAAGATGTCACTTACAACTTTTAAGTCT
Organism: Cibotium barometz; assembly: GCF_041138505.1. Taxonomy (NCBI): domain Eukaryota; kingdom Viridiplantae; phylum Streptophyta; class Polypodiopsida; order Cyatheales; family Cibotiaceae; genus Cibotium; species Cibotium barometz. The sequence continues at coordinate 54,050,553 of NC_141049.1, read as the reverse complement.
ATGTATATAAAAACATAGACTTAAAATATCTATATCTTTGACTTAAATATGTAGACTTAAAGGGTCTATTTGTTTGACTAGACTTTTGCACATGATGCTGACATGTAATTTTTTTAAAAAAATTTCTTGGGAGTCTACTAATTTTTAGTATTTCCAAGTCCATGAAATTTTGTTCTCTATGATATTAATGGCTTGAACATAAATATTAGTTTAGAATGTAAATTTATTTTTAGGGTATGAGGTAGCTTTAGAGATTTCGTCCAAACAACTTTTGTTGTTGGTGGTCATGACGTTGTTGTCCTACTTGACAACTGATTGTGCATAGCATTTTCACGTGCTCTTCAAGGTCTTCTTATTTTGGACCTGAAGTTGTAGCTTATTAGCCTTTTTAAGGGCCACTACAGCTTTTGGGGCTAACGCCTCAGGCTCTTTAGCTAGTTGCTTCGAAGCTGAAGCTTGAGATTTTTACTTTATTAATACATTAGAAGAATTCAGAACTCATTTTGGGGCCCTATAAGAAATTCTCAATTTCTTTATTTTTCTCATCTCCAAAATGCACAAAATCGAAAAGTGCATCCAACAAAAACAATAAAATACGTGCACTGACTACAAGAAGTGAATCTTTAGAGGAATAAAGAAACTGACGCACATTTAACACAAGGGAGTAACTCACGTCGCATTTAATACTCTATGTGCTCGTAACTTCATATATGTCATACAAAATCTTTGTTCTTTTGAACATTTTAGACCTTTACCGTTATCGCAAAGTTTTGATTCATGAAGAGGTGCTGCATTGTGAGAACGTAGAGCAAAACAATGGCAACGTGCAATCAAGCGAATGAAGAATCTAACAAGAAGAGGCTTACACCATCTTCACATGGAGTTACAAGAAGAGTACGCTCCTGTTCAAAAATGAAGAAAAGGTCCAAGAATAGATGCCATGCACATGACAAAATGAGGAGAGAAGGCCTGCACCATATTGACTTATGGTGTGATGGAAAAATCTACCACAAATGCCCAATCACAAACTTCACTCCTCCTTTTTCCAATCCAACACAACTACAGAAGTTTGTAAGTGATAGCCACAAAGTATTGCTTAGATACATACCTAGCAAGTCTGCTATTGCTGATATGTCTAGGTGTCTATACCAACAAGAGGTAGAGGACAAAGCTCAAAAGGTTGCTAAGTGCTCACAATTGAAAGAACAACTTCAAAAATAGGTTGATGAACTCAGGAAGACCCAGCAAAAGCTTTAAAAAAAGCAAGGAAAAAATCTACCCCATTGGGAGACAGACAGAGAAGTAAAACAATTTACAATATTACTGAACTGAAACCTTGTGGAGGGTGCAAGTGCAAGGTCAAGCAAGCAAGGTAAGATTGCTTATGCCTTTATTACTTTGAATGCAATGATAATATAGATTTAAACTAGAAATTGAGGAAACCGCTCTTATTGCAAGAGCCTAATAAAGAGAATGTCAATCCTAATATATCCTTACAATCAAACAAATTAAAGGGTTGCTATGGAGCAACATTGCAAAAAATATGATTGAATAGAAGAAGTACAAGTACAAGACAGTCAAATGGAATGTTTTGCAACAATTTGTGGAGACCAACAAAGTTGATGTAAATGCTATTCAAGAGGCACTAGATGGGAGTGGAGTTAGCAGAAAATGGTACACCTCTATCTTTAATTATGTGTCATTGACTTTGAAAGATCAAAGAATCCAATGTGTGCTTTTACCTATTGGATATGATAATTCAACTATGAATATTGATCAAGACATACTCAAGGTGGATCAAAGCTTGTACAAAACATCATGAACATGAGGGACAAAAACTAGTATATGCAGAAAATTGCTTTGAGATTAACATAAAAAGACACTAATTATGATTAGGCATGAACCAAACTTACATAATCACTTGATCACGACTTGTACCTTAATTAGAGACCCCTCTACCCTATTTTTAGTTGCATGAGTTGCATGAACCATATGCACCAAACATTTGTAGGCTTTACACCAACCACTGACCACTAGCCTAACCACCACACATTAAATTGGACGAAGGAGTTGGGATTACATTTATCCAACAATCCCCCCTTAAGACCAACTTCTTACAAGAACATGAACAAGTCTAACATACCTCCTTGACACAATGAGTAAGAGTCCCCCCTTAACAACAACATAGGGTGGTGTACTCTCCTCTACAACTCGTCAAGTTGGAACAACATAAGTCTTGACTCAACCACATACATGACATAATTTAAAAAGCATAATCATCATCTACATCTTTTATACTAAGACTAGAACAAAGATTTGTTTCTTCCTCTTGGTTGACTTCTTCAACCACATGTGCCTTTGCTAGCTTTTGATCTCTTTGGTAGCACTTTGCGGATGGATGATTCGTCTTTCCACAATACTCACAAAGATATTTAGAGAAACAATCCTTAGTAAGATGATTTGTACGACCACAAATAGTACATTTCTTCTTTGCTGATGTCGAAGTAATAGTATATGCATAAGGATCTATCACATCCTTTGTAATCTTCTTGTCTTCTTCCTGCAAAAGAATTTATGATACTTTCCAAAGGAAGGGACTAGCTCCTTCTCTTTAAGTACCGTCACAATTTGCCTAAAGCTTAAAGGTAAGCTTTTAAGTAAGATAGCAATAGCATCCTCTTCAGGAATAGGAGACTTAACATAAACCAATTGTATCAATAAGCTCTTCAACCTGTTAATCACAGCTGTTAAATTTTCATTACTCTCCATGGTTAGATCAAAGAGTTTCATCTTCAAACTGATCTTGGAATGCTTTGCCTTTGCACCAAAAGTACGCTCTAGTAATTCCCAAGCTTCCATAGCTGACTCAACATTATCAATATAATGAATAAAATCATCTTCTAAAGCAGTAATGATAATACCAAGTGCTTGCTCATCTTTTGCTTGAAGTGCAGCCGTTGTAGCTCTTGTAACTACAGCAAAAATACCTGCTTCATCTTCAGGAAGTGGCTTGACCATACTCCATAGATTTTTCTTCATGAGGTAGCCCTTCACCTTGATTTGCCAGGTATGAAACCCAATTCCGTTGAATTTGTCGGGGAATTTGGAGCTCATGATGATGCAATATGATGCTTGATGTTGATAAATTTCTCATATAGATGATTTAAGCCCAAATAATAATAATAACATCAATATAGATCAAAATAACAAGCACCATGTTGTTGGAGCAAGAGAGGTAGAAAACAGGCGATTGGAAAAACGATTCATACAGCAGCTCCTATGGACCAAATACTACAAGATTTGGTATGCTGAATCCTTACATTATAGACTTGAAGCACCTAAGAGGAATTAGACTAATTCATAGAGACGGCGCCGAATGAACTCAATTAGCAAAAAGCTACCCGTTTTGATGGCGATGACGAATTCGTGAAGAAGCGATCAAATCCGCCTTTGAGCTGCATTTTAGGGCTTGTGTGGGAGAAAAGCAAGAGGCCTATATCAAAATATTGAGGTATAATCTCCTCAGATGCAAGCATGGAGGCAATCTACAGCATGCTGTCCAAACAAGAAAAACAGGCTATGGTTAAGAGATAGATTAGGGTTTTTGCTAATAAACTAAACCTAATTGGGTCATGCTCTGATACCAAATGTTGGATATGATAATTCAACTATGAATATTGATCAAGACATACTCAAGGTGGATCAAAGCTTGTACAAAACATCATGAACATGAGGGACAAAAACTAGTATATGCAAAAAATTACTTTGAGATTAACACAAAAAGACACTAATTATGATTAGGCATGAACCAAACTTACATAATCACTTGATCACGACTTGTACCTTATTTAGAGACCCCTCTACCCTATTTTTAGTTGCATGAGTTGCATGAACCATATGCACCAACCATTTGTAGGCTTTACACCAACCACTGACCACTAGCCTAACCACCACACATTAAATTGGACTAAGGAGTTGGGATTACATTATCCAACATTACCTACAAGTGCAGAAGTATGGAAGCTGAGAGGCCTACTAAATCAACAAGTGGATGACTAGATTAGCCAATGCTTCCACATTGAAGGACTGTCTGAAGGACTGTCTGAGGGTGAGAAGGGGAGTACTATGTATGATCCTTGGAGCAACTTTTTGTTGATCTCTAACAAGTGCAAAGAAGAATAATTGAGTTCTATGGTATCACTTTTGAAGAGTGCTAAAGGGCATCTAAAGTTTGTTATAAAATTGGATGAATGTGAAATTGTTAAAGAGAAAAAGATTGAGCGTGTGACAATCACACTTATGAATAGAGCACTGGACCCATCAATTACAGAAGATAACCCAAAATATTTCAATGTGCAATCAGAAAAGGACATTTGGTGGTTAGGGACATTTGGTGGTTAGGGGCATTTGAGGTTAGTAAACACTTGTAACTGACACACTATTGATGTGAGGTCTATGTTAGTTACTAACACAAGCTTACATTTTTTAATGACAGTTTAAGATAGAGGACCATGAGACACTTGACTGGGTATTCCACAAAACAGAAATACCAACTATAATTAAAAATTAGGTACAAGGAGAGAATCTTCATTTGGAAGGCAAAGGTGATTTTTGACCATTGACTTTACTTTTTACAAGTGACCATATAAATCAACCTTTGATATTAGACCCCTAGTCTATTCCTTTATCTAATGTGCATGCTTCTTCTCTTGTTCATGTGACTCACTCCCTACCTCATCCTTGTGCTCTTTGGCACCACATATTTTAACAGCCTGGGCCCATAGAACTAGGTAGCATCATAATCACATGTCCACCCACGTGGGGTGGAAATCACATTCCTAGTGACATAGGAGGGGATTACTCTCGGGCTTGCTAGTCTCCGCTTGTCGATTATGCAAGCTGAGAGAGGAGTTAGCAAAGTAGGGGAGAAGATGTACCTACATTAGCAATAAAACTAGCAAACATATCCATAGAAATTTTAAAAAAAACTTTTCTTTTCAATAATTCTATTTCTAAGTCGAGTGACATATGGTAGGTGACCGTAAAACCCTCAAATGCATGTACAACATAAGAAAAGGAGGGAACTCAAAGAATCCATTCTTGTACTACAATAAACCAGCACATGTCTTAGACCCTAAGTGGTGAAAGAGAGCACCTAATAGAGACAAGAAGAATTCCAAGTTCAAAGCTGTGCTGGATATCCCTTTGTGGAATGTTCACATATGCACATTTCATGCCTTATGTCGGTTATCGAAAATTTGGTGTTTCTATATATTGGAATTGCTTGGAAGCTTCATCCTGAGAAATAAAAGAAGCAGGCTATTTAAGCATTAGAGAGGGTCTTGTCTGACATTAGTCTTCATGGAGGATATGTTCATATAACAAAGGATCTAAAGAAATCAACAAACGACAAAGAAGTTATTGTCAAGCCATCTATCTGTGGGGTCAAAGCCAGAAGGTTTCTATCAAAACCTTAGCACAAAAGAAGACTTAAAAGACAGTCAAGGTATGTTTCCAAAGTAAAGTATGAATTATGGAAGCTAGTACACAATGCAGTGGATGAGCTTGCAAGAAATGTGAAGTCACAAGTGTGGGAGGCTCTCAACAAACTTTTCATACTTTGCAAACAAGCACCATTGGAGCAAGGATGACCATTGGCCATTTGAAGAAGAGCTAAAGAATTTTGAAAAATCCATGAAACAAGCTTGGAAAGACTGTAACATTACACATTACATGGTAATAAATTTGAGAAACTTTCCTTAGCCACATAGTGTAAACAATTCAAACTACAAAGTAACACGTTTTGTATTATTTGTGCAGCATACACTACAAAGTAACACATTTTGTATTATTTGTGCAGCATATAATCTATAACCACCTACTGTTTTTTGCCAAAAAAAAAATATGAATGCCTTGCAATTTGGTCTACACAAGGGATGGAAAAGTCTCATTACACAGCACGTAATGCTTTCTTCAAACATACACAACATTTTGGGGGAGCCCAGAAAGCAAATAGTATGAAGCAAGTTTTCCAATGGGAATCCTACAAAGATTGCACATCAAGAGGACACTTAAAAGCTCACAACAGAAATTGGCATTCAAAACTATCCAAAAATAAAGAAAAAAGGTAAATTTTTGACAACTCAACAGATGTACAGAAGCATGCAAAGTGGAGACAAATAAAAATGTACTTCAACCATCGTTGAGTTGATAGATAGGGAGCTGAACATTCAACTACATATTAAAATGCAATATACAAGCATATCTAAGTTCCTATTTGTCTCTAAAGGTAAACTTTTTTTATAATTGTCTACCGAGTAATTACATGTGTAATTTTACTACATTTGTTCCCACAATCTCCGAGTGGGTGATTTTCTTGTTATTTTGATTGGTGACCTCTTTTTTTCCAAAAGGCCTTGCTCTTCTGGCTCTTCAACAATAGAATCATCTAGCTTTTTATGTGATTGATCTCCTTCAATTTGTAAAATCTTTGGCTTTGGTGTAGTTGCTTCTTTGTACCTAATTAGATAATGCTTACCATGACCATCCAACATTAAAGGGACTTTTATGCCACTTGATAGTGCATAGGCAGTGTAGCACAGATAATATACATCTCTAAAGCACTGCTTGCCTAGATAATAGCCAAAAATATTGAGAGCGTAGAGCTTCTCAACTAGTATAATCTTGTCCTTTTGACTATTGATCAGATGTCTTCCAAGACATTGAGATAAACTTTTCAAGAAGAAAACAACAACTTTCCCATCATTGTTGCTGAAATGCCGGTGAGATAAATTAGCATCTTTGCATATGATTGCTTACTGATGTAGTGTGACAAACTAGATGATTGACCAAAGCATCTCTCTCTGCTCCTAGATGATCTCAGAAGGAAGCTTTCATCTTCAATTAGCAAGTGAAATGAATAAAAGAAACCTTTAATGAACATATATAGTAGCATGACAACCTAACACTTAAAATATAAAAAGACAAACCTTCATATTCTCATCTGCTTCTAATTGCTTGTCTAATTGTAGAAAAATGCTTCTTTCAGAAGAGTCCTCTGCTAGTTCTTGAGTATTTATATCCTTGCCAAGCATGTCATATTTGAGATCCTTTTGCACTTGCTTAAATGTTACATCATCCATCTCTTAAATCTTCTCAAACTTGGCAGCCTCCTCAAAACAGAATACTAATGACTCTTGTGAGTTAAAGTTGTCCTCCAAAGAGATGTAGGGATCATCCTCATCAATGAACCCAAAATCCAGAGTGCAAGACTGGGAAATCAATGCAAGTGCATAGTCCTCCCTTAAATTCAATATACATTATATATCATATAGAAAAACATACTCCACATCTCCAATCCTAAAAGTTGGGAGCCGTGGAACAGCATGATTAGAGTTGTCAATGTCTAGAGCTTGATCATGAACTGTTGTCTTCAATGTCTATGACCTTAAAGCAATAAGGTCCATAGCAACAACTTCTTCCTTCTCCTTATCAATGTTGATGTTTTCCTCTACATCCTTTTCCTCAGCCTCTTCATCTTGACTTTTAACCTCATCTAACTCCCCTGCTTCTCTCACTTCCTCAAGATACTCCTCCTCTTCTTTTTGCTCTAAGAGCTCTTCTGGTGCTCCTCCATGCACATACCAAAGCTAGATTGTAAAAGCCAAACTTTCATCAAGGAGCGTGCACTTTCTGGGGTGCATGGAACACTTTGCCTTGGTAGTCTGTAGCAATTGTTCATACCCTTTGTTGAGTGCATTCTTGTATCTCATATCTATCAATATATCCTTGATATTGTGGATGTAAGCTTTGTCCTCAACACAAACCCTTCCTTGCTCTGTCAAACCTTGGAACAATTTCATCTCCTCAGCCAATAAATCTTATGTTGATCTAGTATTTTTGCATAGTCCAATTTCTTGTTAGAATATGTGATAATCTTCATGTTCATTTCTTCTATGAAGGAACTCAAACAACATCATGTCACATGATTTCTTCTTTGGTAGAAATAGATCCCTACATTTTAGAAGCTAAACAAACATAGAAGGAGACAAAATATAAGAAGAACATGACAAGATATACCTTCCTCAAGTGTCGTGCCATCAAGTTTGAGGGACCTTTTTATGGGCTGTGCAGGGTCTCTCTCTTTCCCTTTTCTCCTGATCTTAGGTCTTTTTTCTACAAGAGTATCCAATCTATATAAGCTATAATACTCAGGAATCTTGACAATTCAAGTTGAGGTATGGTAGTTATAGCTTACTTGGAGCAGTCTCTTGCTTTAGTGCCTCATGAGCAAAGCTTACAGACCTTTTGAGAGGCCTTTTGCTCTCTCCAAGAAAAAAGCCAAACAATGCAATATAGGCACTTGAGGAAGGCCCAAGGCCTCAAATTGCTTCTTTGTCAAGCTTGGCAAGTGCTCCTTAAAAAAAGCCAAACAATGCAATATAGGCACTTGCCAAGCTTGCCCAAGGCCTCAAATCGCTTCTTTGTCAAGCTTGGCAAGTGCTCCTTGAACTGGTGATAGGGTGACAGGGTGCCTTCTTGCTGGGTGCTAGTAGCTAGAACTGTGGCTAGAACTGTGATAGGGTGCCTACTTGATGGTAGGCAACAGGGAGTGTGGGGGGAACTAGCCACATGCAAAAGTGTTGAGGAAACAAGACACATGCAAAACAGGCATCTTCCTTGAGATCAATAAATAAAAAGTGCATTTAATGCTCGCTCGTGTCGCCCACTTTTTTTGCTTACGATTCACGCTTATGTCATCATGATTTCAAATTGAACAGATTCACGCTTACGTCATCATGATTTCAAATTGAACAGATGCCATTATTCTCCCATGTAGGTCATTATTTCTCACAACTTTTGCTACTCTTCCACCACTCCTGCTCACCATCTCCTTGCATCAACACAACTGGACAACCAACTCACCACTGGACATCCACCTCCCAATGCATGGGCTGACATCCACCTCAATCTGTCTATCAAGGGAAACACAAGTAAGCTCCTCCTCAAGTTTTGGCATGAGCTGGTGATAATCAAGGCTTGCATGTGCTTGTTTCATGTATTCATGGTGTTCTTGGGTGCATTCAAATGGTTGCACAGGCTAGCAGAGAACACAATATAAGGGTCCACACATTGCATAGATTTTGGTGGAATGTATAGTTGGTTTTCAAGTTTGGTGTAGGATGCATAGATTAAAAAGTGATAAAGAATGCAATATAGCACTTGCAAGGTCTTACACGAACACTCCACATCCAAAACTCGTGAGATCCAAGAGTCTGTCAAATTTAAGAAAATTTCTTAGATTTAAGAACCTGGAACTATAGAAAATAAGTTGAAAAATTGGGTAAAGATTTACATGGAAAATAGTGGGTTATCAATCTCAGTATATTTAGACAAAAGATATTTCCACACATTGGCAATAACATGCCATCCACATGAGGTAGAATCTTTTTGTAAAGCACGTGTCTGATTCAGAAACCTATACTATGCCTCCTTTTTCAAATTCGGATATTTGTCTTCAATAGCTGCAAATAGCTCTCTTACATGCCCTATTAAAAATTAAATTTGAATATAAGAAAAAATAAAGTATGAAGCTTAGAAGGAAGATCAATATTCAAGTTATTAAGGAGAACTACTTACAATTTAATCTGTCCATGCATGCCAGTTAGGCTATTCATAAAAATAACACTTCTTCTCAGAATATTGATAACACAAGCACTCCAGTGTCCACTGGAAAAAAGTAAAAGAAATATTTAAGAAAGCAAATATCCTTAAAAGAATTATACACATATGTCATATAGTAAACATAGGAATCATCAGTTAGAGATGAACCTCTCTACATACGAAAAAACAACAAAACAAATGTTCTTATTTTTCATTGGCTTGAAATAGGATGCAAACTCGGAAGTCTTCTTCTTCATATCAATCAATGCTGGCAACACTAAGGGATCACAAATGAATACTTTGTTGACTTGATTTGGAAGCAATTTCTTCATAAGTGCCCTGAAAGAGTTTATAAAGGAAACAAAATAGAAAATAATCATACATTAAACACATGTGAAAAATGTATTCATACTTTAAACACATGAGAACAGCATTGTCATTGATATTCCTATCCTTCTCTGCAAGCATGTAAATGTCCCCAGGTGCAATATAGAGGTAGTCAGCTGGCTGCCCTGGTACTTGGGCAGCAAGCCTCTGAGAATTGGATTTCTCCAACTGCACTAGGGTCTCTAAGCTATCATGCACATGTGAGATATTCTCCTTTTCCTTCACCTCCTCCTCCTCCCTAGAACTTTTGTCGTTTGGCTTAGATTTCCTAACCAACTTTCTTTTCTTCTTGGGAGAGGGGAAGTGACTTCTTCAACTTTTCTATTATCTGCCTTTGATTTCCTTTTCAATGCTGGGGGAATTGCAAGGATCGCAAAGACTTTTCTATCTCTCATTGGCAAGGGATGAAGAAATTTGTCAAACCTGTACCTCACCCTGCTTACAAGTGTCATGTCTCTGTCCATCAAAGTGACTCTTCTTGCATGGGCAGCACATATGAAGCTATCATTCATAAAGTATATAAGGAATTCCTTACAAGATTCTTGTAGACATGCCACTGCACTGCTTTGCCATCTATAATGTCCCTGCCCTTTGATACTGTCACTTACTGTTCTTACAATTCTTAGGAATGGTGCCCTAGGGATGAGAAGATCTATAGACTCTTGTGCTTACCTTATCTCAGCAAACAATTTCTTTTGTTTCTGAAAGAAAGTTCTTGCCTTAGATATATTAGTTCTCCCCTTTACTGGTTTCTTCTCTAATGGTTGCTTAGGTGTTGTTGCCTCAGCTTCAGTTTGAGGTTCTGGCTCTGAATCTTGCTGTTTTGGAAGGAAGGGCTTAGGGTACACCATCCTCACAGTTTTCTTTGTATGAGCCATACTTGCCACAAAGCAATAGTGAGCAAACAAATCAAGATTATGATCTCAACCGCACCGTTGAGTGACGGAAAGAGGCTTGCTATGCATGGAGCGATAAATCAAATCAAACCTAACATGGAGATCTGGGATCGCACCATCGACGGAATCGAGTGAGGAGAAGAAGCTAGAGTGATAAAAGAAATTCTTTGGCTTAATTTCATACTGCCTTTGCTAAATCACTCGTACGGGCCTTTTCCATTGATATTTTTCACCCAAAAGTATATCTGTAAAACCAATTGAGCATTTGTTTGAGGTAATTTGTACGAGTCTTTCCTCCTCCATGTCGGGTGTTTTTGAAATATACTCCTCCATTCCTTGGGTTCTCCACATGTTAAGAGAACCATATTCATTCATGAAGCAGCACCATGAGCATACAAAATGTGTTGTAGAACAAAACAAGACCAATTCAGAAGCTATCATTCATATCATTTCAAATTGATGTGAGTAGAAAGAAACTCTATATGTTTACCATGTAATGCATAATGTTGGTATCAACCCATGTATTGACCATGGCTTTTGTAAAATTTTGAAGCTCTTTTTGAAAATTTTGGTGCTCCTCTACAGTCGTCCTACTTTTGGTCATTAATTTAACCATCTTATTGAAGTCCGACCAAACCTTTTCATGTAGAACTAAAAGGCTTAGATTGGTGCAGTCAAACGTTGTACATTTACACAAATCCTTCCACAAGTCCCAGGACTTTGAGTTTTTTACTTTTTCTGGCCTCTCTAGAAAATGTCTTGCCTTATATCCACTCATAGACACCTACTGGTCCACTTCATGATTTATGCGAGAGGTCTTCTTATTGTTAACAGTAATTTGCACATTGCTGCCACATGGCACCCAATTGAGTTGAGTAGCTCCTCTACTTTTTGAAGAGCTTCAGGTTATATTTCCTTGCCTTGCATAGTAAATGCATAATCAATGTGACACTTGAGCAGACGATCAAACACACGCATGAATGCATGCAAAGTACAAAAGTGGACATTCTTGAGTCCGAATGGAGTAACAGGATTCCATTTGGGGTCTCTCAATTGCCTGTTTGGCTCATCTAGCATGTTAACAGACAAGACACCACCAACCCAATTGCCAACATCATCATCTACTGTGTCATTCGCATCATCTTGATTCTCTAGCTTCCTCTTCCTTCTTGCCTTCTTTTGTTTCTTTTCTCTCACGATTCTCATGCACCATGGACAAGGATTTGGGGTGTTAGTAACTTTATTGTATTCAAGTCACCTCTTAAATGCCAATCTACTGTATAAGTACCCTTACTCTCCACTTCTATTTTTTTTCCTTGAATTTGTGCTTTAATGACATTGGTAATCCATGGTATCCTATCAAACATCCAAGCCGGCACTTCATGTGTCTCCTTCAGTACTTCAAACATCCCAAGCCACCATATCTCTCTCTCCGATTGGATACTAAAAGAGGGAAAACTTGACTTGCAAACCCTCTCCTCCCTATTGCTCGTCTGATTGTCTGGGTTTTCATTAGAACCTTCCAAAGGTAACTCAGTCTCCTCAGTGATCTCACTCTTTGTATATGCCATTGCCTCATTCTTAAGTGTGATACTCATTCGTTCTAACCTCTTAACCTTTCACAATCTAACACTCATCCACTTTCAACACAAAACTTACCTTGTCACCTTACATGACAAACAAAAGTAGATAAGTTTTAGTACTTAAAATATTTTTCTATTAGCTTGCAAGAAATGTAAAACAATACTTACATTGTTTAGGCAGTCCATAGAATAAGATCATAGCTCTCTGAAGACGTTGTAGATCAAAAAATATATTGTTGAACTCATTGTAGGGATACATGATCTTACCATTTGCTTTTTTTCCCAAGCTCCAATGGTTATTGTATCATTGATGCAATAGTATTCTTGAATTTTGCGTTGCGCATCATCATTGCATGTCCTCTTTGGTAATCTTATCTTTCTGGGGATAGGAAAAATATTCCTTGTTGTGATGCCTTGTTCGCAGAGTGTATCTTTTAGCAATTAATAGAGGGCTTCAACAAAAAATACCTTAATCAAAATTACTTGCAACAATAATAGACAAAGAACAAAAAACAAACCTTGCTGCATGAACGCTTGCGAGCACCACCACCAACTATGCATTTTTGAATGTTATTGATTGTCCTCTTTCGATCTCTTTCTCCACGGGGGTGCTCTTCTTGATGCGAGAGATTGTGTCTTGTAGCTTCATAACGCGAGCTTCTTTCTCTTTGTCTCTTTTCTCTAGCTCTACAATATTATTTTGTGCATTGAGTAGTGCATGTTGCACACTACTCAAAATGCTTTGTAAGCTTTGTGTTTATGAGCGGAGGAATTGGAATCTCCATGCATCACTCATGCTTAACCTTTTGCAGTATCCAAGCAGCCCATTCTCACCCTCTCCAACAAACTGAATAAATGAAGGGAGATTAGTGAAAGGTGGAGGCCAATGCAAAGAAGGATCATTAGGATATAAATATCCATCAACCCAAAGATCCACATTAGTCCGACCCTATTGTCTTCTTGCATACCTCTCCTGTGCATTCGACATTCTTTCTTGATTGGTGCATATTTATTCAATACGAAAATATGCAAGTCCACCTTCTACACTCTTGTTGAATCTAAAATTTTTACCATTTGAAAAATGGAAGAGACTATTCTAAAGTGACTCGGGCTGTCCTATTGTAATATTGTATTCGCAATAGGGCTATCCTATTGTATCACAATGCAAGCTAAGAGGGAGAGAGATAGAGAAAGAGAGAGGGAGGGAGGGAGATAGACCTATTGTTTTCGCAATAGGGGAAGAGAGCTTGGGAAAAAGAGAGAGAGAGAGAGAGAGAGAGAGAGAGAGAGAGAAAATCTTATTACAGAGGTTGGTAGGAAACGTGATGAATAATAGTAATGATTGAAAGAAACAGAATGTGGGAAGAATTTCAAATATGACTATTAAAGTGGAGTAAATAAGATTGAAAGCATAGATATTAGTGATCCTAGTAGGGGTTTTAATAGCTAGAAAGAGAATCGTAGAGAGAATCCTAGTTCAAAAATTAGAGAGATCCCCTACTTTTAGGCCCAAAAGTGGACATCATTATGAGATTTATCTCCTTAAGCCTCAATAAAATTAGTCTTAATTCCTTAAAATTAGGGATCCTTACAGTGCCCTTTTTATGCTCAAATGCCCCCTAATGGTTCCTATGTCAAGAAGGAAAAGGGCCCATTTACAACAACTTCCCATACATTGATGGCCCCACACCACTCACTACCAATGGAGATGTGGCTTCGAATGAAAGAACTTTAATGAACTCTACTACACCAAGGACCCTGATCCCACTATAGTAGCCACATGCAGGACCCGATTATTTCAACTCATCTACTTCCTCAAGCTCATCTTCTTGGACCTTGATCTTTTGTCTCTTCAGTTAGTCTTCTTCCTTCTTGAGAAAAACCATGACCTTCTCCTATTCGGCATGTATTTTTGCTATTCTATATTGATTGTCTTCCTCATCTTCCTTTGTAATTTCTTCATTCATCACATTAAGCAACCAGGATTTCTGGATCGTACCTCTAGACAAATTGCTCAATGTCTACTTCGAACAGTGGACAGCTGGTTTGGATTTTCTTTCAGGATCTACTCGTCCTCATCATCTTCCACCACTTCCAAGTAGTTTAGGCCTTCTGCATGCAACGATTGGCTGGTCATAAACTTGTCTTTCCCTATAACCGAGATGCAAACCTTCTTTTTTTCTCTCCAGATTGTTATCCTATCCGTAGTGTTTGATTCTTCCACTTCTGAGCCACAACCTTCCTAACAACAAGGGATATGCACCCGCGATCTCAGTCTTCTTTAGGACTATAAACACGGTAGTGAACATACATCCTTTAACCTTAATTTGTTCTCCTCTTATGTTTCCAACTGGTCAGACTCTTCTCTGATCAGCCATCCGGACCTAGATCAGAGCAGGTTGCATATCTGTAATTCTTAGCTTCTTGGTTAAGCTGTCTATATTATATTTACTCTTGATCCTCCATCTAGGATGACCCTTGACACTGTCTCCCCTATGATTTTTATGTTCACCTCCGAAACGGGTGTGTCACAGTCCTGGACTATTTCCACATTCCTACACTCTATGGGTTGGAATCTCCATTTCGTGCATGGGCATCTATTCCAATCTTTCGCTTGGAACTATGGCTTGGAGTAGCCTTCCCTTGTAATTGGGCACTAGATTCATCATTTGATCTAATGTGAGGTTGAGGTTCATCTTGCTGAGATCCTCCCATAGGTCATATTCCTCCACGGGGTTGTTGCTCCTCACTTTGTGACTTGGCAGTCTTTGGCCTTTGTACACTTTTCCTTCTTCCCCCTTAGCTTCTCTTGCTCCAGATTTCCTTCCATTTCCTTTTGCAAGCCATGGACTCATCCGTTAAGGACCAGCAAGGCCAATCAACTAGATCCATGCCCGAGTTCAGAAAACAACTCTAACTCCTTGTTCCATTTTCTTCCCCGACATACGCGTGGGTATCTTTGGCGACCTAGAGCCCGAGCACCGTATGGTCAGCACTATCTAGGCTCCTTCGCAGGTCACCTAGCGCTTCACTCATAGGCCGCTTCCTTGGTCCCTCATCCATCGTACCAGAAGCTCACCATTTAAATCAAACCGAGGCTGGTCAAGACCTCGACCGACCTTGCTACGCAAGACATCATCCATTGACTCTCTGTCAGCTGTTGCAACTTTATCACTTAGGTCTCCACAACCTCATTCACAAGATGGTCAAAATGCTTCCCCAGCATTCTTGACATAAAACAGTCATTTAAAAACAGGTCATAAATACAGTTTCTAATAACGAACTCTCATCTTTCCACATTGTTCCACATAATTTCTCGTTATTCCACATTCTTCTAAATCAATTCACTTTGCTTATTCCACATCTAGTCATATCTATTCCCATCATCCTTCATCCATTCTTATCCAATCATATCATATTACATCTCATCACATCTATCCACATCACATCACATTCATCCACATCACATCTCATCACATCTATTTACATCTATTTAGATCCTCATCATATCTCATCACATCTATTTACATCTATTCAGATCCTCATCACATCACGTCACATCCATCCTCATCACATCTCATCCATTCACATCTACCCATATCCACATCACATCCATTCACATCACATCTCATCCATTCACATCTATCCCGATCCACATCACATCACATCACATCCATTCACATCACATCTCATCCATTCACATCTACCTAGATCCACATCACATCTCATCCATTCACATCTATCCAGGTCCACATCTCATCACATTCATCCACCTTACATCTCATCCATCCATTCACATTATATCACATCCATTTATATTCATTCAGATCCACATCTCATCACATCACATTCACATCCATTTACATCTCATCATATCACATTCACATCGCATCACATCCATTCCCATCTACCCAGATCCGCATCACATCCATTCACATCTACCCAGATCCACATCACATCACATCACATCCATTCCCATCTCATTACATCCATTCACATCACATCCATTCCCATCTCATTACATCATATTCACATCTCATCGCATATTCAGATATCATCACATCACATTCACATAATCTCATCGCATCAATTCACATCTCATCACACCCACTCACATCTCATCACATCCATTCATATCTCATCACACCCATTCACATCTATCACACCCATTCACATCCTATCACACCCATTCACATCCATCACATTCATTGCATACACATCATATCATATACATTCCATCCACATCTATCCATATCACATCACATTCATTTTATCCATATCACATCACATTTATTCCATCCCCATCACATTGTTAAATTTGTAGCAATGTGATGAGCTATGGTGGATCAAATGCTAGAATTAACACATGAAGGAGGCGCCTATTTCACATGTGTGGTTGAGTTTTAAACTCACAAATAATGAGATATTTTCATCTCTCCTCTCATTAACAAAGAGATTAGATGATAATTAAGATGTGATTAGTGAGCAATTAACTAATAGCTTAATGAAGGCATGGATAATCAAAAACTAGCAAGTTCTCATTAGGCCAATGCCTCAATTTATAGAGTTTACATCCAAGCATCTAATCCCACTGATTTCTCCTTGATTCACTCCACCTCTTTTGCTTGATTCTCTCCACCTCTCCCAGAATATCTCCACACCTCCTAAATCTCCTCATGCTACCCTTTATTCTCTCCCAGTAGATTCTTCTCACCTTTTCATAAGTTCTCTCACATTTATAGATTCTCTTTTACATCCTCTAGCCAAGGGCTTGTTCCCGCACACACCCTATTCACTTGTATATTTCAACACCTCCCCTCAAGTGAATACTTCTAGCACACCTGGACCCTATACCAAGTTTCCCTCTTACTCGACGACCAATGCCTCAAGTCCCTAAACTCATAGTCCTTTCACACTCTCTCTCTCTATGTGTCCAAGGCTACTACAAGTGCCTGTGACCTTGACTAAAGTGCTCACACATACATCTACCACATGGCCTACATCATCGGTGGCTCAGAGGTGGTTTTACTCTGTTGGGGCAAGTTACATTGGGTTGTGGGGCTTCTCTCTCTCTCTCTCTCTCAGAAAAGATGATCTGACTCCTCTTCCTTTAGGAGCCTCCATGAAGTTTGCCGATGTCGTTCCTTCTCTAGTTGGTTTGCTATAGCAGTCTCTTGCCATGTGTCTTGGCTTTCCACAGTTGTGGCAAGTGAAGGTCCTTCCTCCTACTTTGCCTCTTCCTCGTCCTCGTCCTCGAGAGAATCCTCCTCGGGTGAAGAATGCTTTTTCTTCTCCTGTTGTTGTTGAGTCGAGCCATTTCTTCTCTTTTCCTCTACTCTCTTGCTCTAGTAGAGCTCCTTCTATCTCGTGTAGCTTCAATTCATGTACATTCTTTAGTGTTGCTACAATATTTTCATATTCATCTTTGTCCACACTCTTCAAAAGCACTGCTAGTGCCTCATCATCTTCTACCTTTTTGCCAATAGCTGCAAGTTGTTGCTTAATGCTTTTATATCTGTTCAAGTGTGTGATTAAAGGTTCACTCTCCTTCATATCCAATTTATAGAATTGCATTAACAGATTTATCTTTAAATTTTTAGCTTGTGTGCCAAATAATTTATTGAGTTCATCCCATGCATCTTTTGCCCATTGTATCCCTGTGATGTGATGAATGATTTCATCATTTAAACTGAGTGCGATAAGTCCCAATGCTTTTTCATTCCTGCTCTTCCACTCATTTTTCCCTCTCACCTCTGGGCATTCATCTCTTCCCTCAACTAGCCCCCACAGATTTTTCCTCATGAGCAGATACATGGTTTTTGTCTGCCATGTGTAAAACTGCTCCCCATTAAATTTGGCTATCTCTTGTGCTGTACTCATGATGATGTGAAGGGGGTCTTACCTCTTGATCCAATTTCAAGATTCAAGGGCAGCGTCTACCCTTTTACAACTCAATCTGGTGTTTAAGAGATGATTACAACAGATTTATCAGCATAAAATCACCAAAAATTACATTAAATCAAGGGTAACCAATTTGTACGAAATGGTTGGAGTATCAAACCATCTCCGAATTGCAATCTGAAGTATGGAGATCTATATCAGATACCTAATGGTTATTTGTACCCTCAATTGCACCAAAATACAGTGATTAGCACTGATTAATCACTAAATTAATCCTCTATTTTGTGTGCAAAAAACACAGTATGCAGGGAGCCCAGATCTAAGGCCTTAGAGTTCAAATGAGCTCAAATCCTTTCAAGGCCATCAATAGCAATTAGTCTAGTAGAGGATTAAGCCAAGAAACACAAGATTTGACCAAACATTGAATGCTTAATCTCTGTTTTACCAAAGTCACCTGCTGTGCACATTTGATGAAGAGCTTGAATCTCACTGTAGACTTGATCAAATCAAATTCTGACTTCACCAGCTTGTAGAGCATGCTTGAAAACCCCCGGGCCTAGTTGGAATTAGACCAATTTGAAGCGAGTACGTCGCATGGAGCTTTTTTCCAAAATATTTTGGTGCCTGCAAATCGCGTTGTCACCGCCGTTCTACGTTGAATTCCTTGATTCCTTTGAGCTCTGTGTAGGCCCTTGAGTCTAGTATGAGTCTCTAAAAGGGCTTGGGCAATGGTTATGTGTGAAGGGAGAGAGAGCTCCTCGATTGGCTGGGGGTGAAGAGGTTAGTTGAAAAAGAGGTGAAAATATTAATTTTCTACTAATCCTAATTAGCCAGGTGACTAACAAGATAATGGGCTCACAAATTGATGGATTCTAGGCTAGGCTCTGATACCATGTTAAATTTGCAGAGCAATGTGATGAGCTATGGTGGATCAAATGCTAGAATCAACATCATTAATAAAGAGATTAGATGATAATTAAGACATGATTAGTGAGTAATTAACTAATAGCTTAATGTAGGCATGGATAATCAAAAACCAACAAGTTCTCATTAGGCCAATGCCTCAATTAATAGAGTTTACATCCAAGCATCTAATCCCACTGATTTCTCCTTGATTCACTCCACCTCTTTTGCTTGATTCTCTCCTCCACCTCTCCCAGAATATCTCCACACCTCCTAGATCTCCTCATGCTACCCTTTATTCTCTCCCAGTAGATTCTTCTCACCTTTTCACAGATTCTCTCACATTTACAAATTCTCTTTTACAGCCTCTAGCCAAGGGCTTGTTCCCGCACACACCCTATTCACTTGTATATTTCAACACACATCACATTCATTCCATTCACATCACATTCATCCACATCCATCCATTCATTCACATGTACAACTATCACTTCACAACACATTCTCATCCATTTACATCACATCACACCCATTCACATCTCATCACTTTCACATCGACATCTATTTACATCACATCACATCCACTCACAACTCCTCACATCACATTTACATCTTATCACATCACATTCACATCTTATCACATCGCATTCATAACTTATCACATCGTATTCACATCTCCTCTTATCACATATTCACATCTCATCTAATCACATCGCATCCATTTACATCCCATCACATTCATTCAGCTCCACATCACATCTTATCACATCCACCTTTAGTACCGTTTTCTACTTTCCATACCGATAGGACTTTTCTAAGTTTTTGCTAATTGCTTGGCCTAGTTAAAGGTACTTTTTCTTGATCCCATTAAATCTACGTATCAGAGTGTTGTTGAAGGTGTAAAAAGAAAAAATAAAACTTATCAAAATTGAATAGTAAAAACTCAGAAAGAGCATTTACGTATTGTATTTTCATTCCTTAAGCTTCCTTAATGAGAATTAATTCTAAACTTCTGTTTACTCATTGGATCCCCGATCCTCCCAGGGATTCCAGATTCTCTTTTTTGAATAGAAATTATCCAAGTTTTCTCGATGGATATTTTCACACTCTTTCTCAAATTTCTCAAGTAAGATATATCCAATATTCTTCTTTTTGAATAAAAGATTCATGGGATTTACAAAAATCAATTCTACCCATATTTTTCAATAAAAATAATAATACTCAAAATTCCACTTTTGATAAATACTCATAATTGGAATTTTGCCAAAAATTCCTCTTTTACCATTTAATTACTTGGATCTCAAATATCATGGGAATTCCTCTTTTTGCATAAAAATAAATTTACCAAAAATTTCTCTTTTCTTTAAATTAAATATTTATGCATAAATAATAAAAATTTATTTCACATAAATATGTTGAAAATCATTCTTTTTGCATAGGATGTCCAATCCTAGAATATGGTAGGAAGTCCTCTTTTAGCATTATGCATAAAAATAAGATATGTATTATTTTTTAAAAATTTTACCATAGCTTCGCTACTATTACTGATAATTCTCAATTTTTCCTAAAAGAGTAAAAGCTTGTAATGAAAATATGATAGTAGTTCCTCTTTTATGCTTAAAATGAAACTATGAATTTAAATCATAATTTTAACCATAATTATAAACATAAGTATGATTATCTCACTAGATTAGGCTAATTTCAACATTCCTCTTTTTCTAAATTGTTAGGATAATCCATTTCTCATTTAGAATGAATTAAAGTAGTTTTTAACTACTCATAAACAGTCTAAAAGAATTTATCATTATTTTAATAACACAAAATCATGAAAATATCATTGTCTTACTCTCTAGCTCATCAAGCCTAGAGTTTAGCTTCGAATTAAGAGACTATCATTCAGAAGCATCCTTTTCCAAGGGATTTAGCCATAAAGATAGCTATTCTTTTAGAGAGAGAGATTTACTTAAAGAAAGCATTATAAATAAGCATAAAGATTAACTTTCTCTTAATTAAACATTAAGACTTTTAGGAAAATCTTGATTTGAATTAAAACAATCATTTAGAAAGCTTCTCAAGCTTGAGAGGGGTTGAGAAGAAGAAAGTCATTGAGATAAATTAGAAAAAACCATAAAATTTGACTTTATCTCCAAGTTTATCTTGATTCTCTATTAGCCGTGAAGCCCCCGACCAATCAATTGGTCCACCAAGAGGAGAAGAGCAACTCCAAGAGTTGTTGTAGAGAAAGAGAGCTCCAAGCTCCCAAGAGAGAGAAAAGTTTAAGGAATAATAGAAAATATGATTATTTTAATATAATATTGGCATGTTATAGCTCCAATATGAACATAGAAAGGAATGAGGGTCTGTTTATAGGTGAGGGAGGCCACTAACCAAGTCCATTTGGGTTCTACAATTTTCCACGTTCAGTTTGACTCAAGTTGGACAAGATTTTGATCAGTTTGGCTCCCTTTTTTATTTGGTTTGATCTAGGAGAGAGGAGAGATAAAAATATCATAATTTTTTTGAATTAAAAACCCTTCCACACATGTGAAAAAGGCACCTACCACAAGAGTCCCCCTTTCCTTACCAAGGTGTCAAAAATGCATCATTATTCTAAAATATCTCATTTTTTAGTAATATCTCATAATTTTTAACTAATAAACTTTGTACTCAGTCAACTCTTCATCTTATGTGAGCATTTACTCATTTTTGGGTATTTTCTTTTATTCTTTTAGATTTATCTCATCCCAACACTTGGATTAATCCAATTAACCCATTGGAACCTTAATTAGACCATAATCTAATTTTTTTTGAAAATGTAGACCCTTAGGCTAAGGTTCCTTATACCATTTTCAATTAATTCCTAATGCACATTGGAAAGTTCATTTTGAAGTTCTATTTCAGGGAGATCCATTTTAGACACTAGGATGATTTTTATATCCAAATATATCTCAATTTTGGATTATCTCTCTCTAGATATTTTCTCTCTCTAGGCCAAAACAGGGTAGAGCAAGATCTTTCTTCTATTTTAGAGAGGGAAATAATTATAAGAACAGAAGGGGAGGTTCTTATACCTTTACTCCTCAAAAGCTAGAGGGAGGAATCTTACAGCCCTCCATCTAGAGATGTACTTGGAAAGTTGTCGATGATGAGGCTTTGGTGCCAACAGCCCTCCATCCAGAGATGTACTTGGAAAGTTGTCGATGAAGGGGCTTTGGTGCCAATGTCCTCCAATGCATGAGTATGGATATGTACTCATAGAGTAACCACATTAACTTAACCAAAAGAATAGTAAGCTATAAGCTATAAGCTTAAGAAAAATGTATTGGCTATTGAAGGTCATTGGGAGTTTCTTGTGATGTTTGTGTGACTCCCTTGTGTTTTGGTCTTTTTTTTTATTTCTTATTTTTTTTTTGTTTCCACCTTGCGAGCAACAGGTTCTTGTGGTGGCTACTCTCGTTTTTGAAAGAATAGGTTCTTTTCTTATATGTATGCCATGTAGCTTCTACACTCATGCTTCTCATCTAGAGGGGTGAAAATAGCATTGTGAGTTTATCCTTGATGTACTCATAATTATCCGTTGTAGACGTGGGGATGGATTCTTGAATTTGTGGTTGAAGTGTTGTCGAGGCAGTAGGTACAGTTTTTGGTTGGTTGGTTGGTTGGTGTTAACTGAACACGCAAGCTCTTGTGTATGTGTTGTATGCATGAGAGGGGTTTTGTGGCTTGCTTGGGCCTCCATTCTTGTCAAACTTTAGGTGAAGTTCTTGGAATTGAAGTCGGTGTGGTGGTACTTTCTTCAGTTTGTTTGATCTTAGTAACCATATGATAGGATTTTCCCATCAGAATATCCTTGTTCTTGAAGCATGTGCACATGCACCCATCTTTGATGAACATTATGAATTGGTGGCTGATGATTTTGGTGATGAGGTTTCTTTCTTTGTGCAGGTTTAGGTGACTTCTTGATGCACTTGGGAATCCAAGCTTTGGTATTACCTTGGTAGTATCCTTGGGAATCCAAGCTTTGGTATTACCTTGGTAGTATCCTTGAGCTTGCAGTAATCTTTTTGGTACCCACACTTGTTGACTAGGATAGACTTTTGTGGACGACGTTGTGGATGCTTTTATTATTCTTAGGCCATTGAGTTTTGCATTGAGGAAGAGGCTTTGATTGTCAAGGTACCCAAATTGGATTGGCACCTTCATAGTAGCTAATTTTCCACCAACATTTTGATACTATTAAGATACCATGATCTTGGCTGTCATGGTGGAGTTTTGGTTTTGGCTGAAGTGGAAGGTTTGGGGCCCTCCTTCACATTGGTTGGTACTGAGATTGTGGGTTTTGAGACTTATGGGCATTTTTTACGATGAGGCTTAAGACTTTTGTGTAGTGGTGGTTGTTGTTGTTGAGGCTTTTGAGCATGCAGCTTTCTCCCTTGGTGAGGTTGGTCGATGAGGAGTTGTCGAGGTTGAGGCTTTTCCTTTAAGTTTCTTTTTAGCGATAGATGGTTACGCTCAGGGGGACTTCTTCAAGAATATCTATTGATTGTGAGGTTTTGTCATTGGAATTTGTTGGTGAGGATGGAGTTGAAGGGGTAGATGCTTTGTCAGAGTTGTTCATTGATGCAAATGGTAGGTCTTTGACTAGAGAGGCTTTCGCGAGGAAGAGGCTTGTAGCTTTTTGTGCTCCGCATCATATAGATCCGTCAGTGTAGCCACTTCCTTGCAGTATGGTATCGTCAACTTTGTGTTGTTTACCATCATGATGACCCTATCGGTAGCAATGCACAATGGTTCTTGGGCAACAGCGGTCCGTTTATGCCCCAAGATCAAATCTACTTCCAACACATACTCAACCACAAAAAACT
Organism: Cibotium barometz; assembly: GCF_041138505.1. Classification (NCBI taxonomy): domain Eukaryota; kingdom Viridiplantae; phylum Streptophyta; class Polypodiopsida; order Cyatheales; family Cibotiaceae; genus Cibotium; species Cibotium barometz. The sequence continues at coordinate 54,026,355 of NC_141049.1, read as the reverse complement.
TGCAAGTAAGGGGGTTAGATTCTATATACATTTTTTGTTCAACTTGTACCCCAAACATAGCATGTTCATGTCTTTTGTGAATGGAATTCTTTCAGGATGAGCCTTGAGTGTTGGTTGACCTAACAAATCCAGTAACTTGAGGATCATGAGATTGTGTTCTCATTGTGGATAAATTTGTGCTTGGATTGTGTTGATTTTATTGTAAAGTTCAAATCCAACCATAACTCTTGGGATATTCTGAGTAAGATATGTTGGGAGTTCTAGCTTCTCCAAGGTCTCTTCCTCCCGTAGGAGCGATGTCATAATGCTTGCAGGAGTGTTCAAGGTGACTATTTGGATGGATTCGTCAATTGAATACCACGAGTCACGTGCCCAAGTTCTACCAAGGATAACATTGTATTCAAGGGAATCCAGGGTTTCATGGAATTCAAATTCCACAATTTGATCGATTGTTTGAGTAGCATAGTTGAAGCAACCTGGAACTTCAATGTTTTCTCCATTGGAACCTATCGCAAGAGAATTTCCTTTAGGGATGATTACAGGTTGGCCCAATGATACCCAAGTGTCTATTATCACAAGGGTATGGATGATGGCTCGAGATCTAATCAATGTGCATTTGCACTTAACCTTATTTCCCACAAGGAAATCTAACCATACCATGATAGAATCCTCAAGCAAAACCATGGAAGTTTCAATTTTTGTTTCAGCTTCAATTCTTGTTTTGGTTTTATATTCCCATTCACTTTCATCCTCTTATTGGCTCTCAGTTTTTCAAGAGTTCCCAATGTGTAAAATGGTACATTGGCTCCACTAACCACTTTAACTGAAGCTTGTTTAGAAACTTGCGAATCCTTACAGTCCTTTTCTATGTAGCTCTTAAGATCTTGGTACAACTCATGGTTAGCCTTTAAAGGTGCAAGGCACAGAAGAGCATGAGGATTTGAGAGACTGCTTAAATTTTGTAAGGGATTTATCAAGTTCCTCACATGTTTTTTCAACTGCATCATTCATGCAATCTTCCTCTAATGACTCTTCTTGGCTTGATGAGTTTATTTATGTAGAGAGTTTGTCTTTCTCTTGAAAGGGGAAGCGATACTCCTCCGGTTTTTGTTGTCTTTCTCTTGAAAGGGGAAGTGATACTCCTCCAGTTTTTGTAGTGGCTTCTTTTTTAGGTTTGACATTATGAGTTTCAATCACAATCGATGATCCTGACATTCAACAATGCTAAGCATGCTGATCTGACCTTGCTTTTTACATTCTTCATATGTCATGTGATCATGATTTTGGGTGGTTGGGTGGGTTCTAGTTTCTTGATTAGACTGTGAGATGCACTAAGTGACAAGTCAAAACTTATTTCATCCTCACTAAGTGACGTACTAGAACTTGTTTCATCTTTTGACTTTCCATGGATCGTTAGGTTTTCATTATGTTTTCACATGTGATGAGAACGAACTTTATTTTGGGCTTTTGTATCATGTGTCACACATGTGGGTTTTATGGTTTCAGGGGTATCCTTTTAGGTGGATGCATTTGCATAATGTGTAGCTTTTGCCTCTTTTGGGGTTAGGTCCTCCATAGGCTCCTTTCTCCTGTCCTTTATTTCAACCTTGGTTTCTAGAGTTTGTTGACCCTTGTTTTTTCTTGGGTTTAGAAGGTTTTGCATCCTCTTTTGGTTTTTGTTTGAAAACATGCCCTTATACCCATTTTGAAGTGTGTTCTTTTGCATTCTTTATTGCTGTTTCTCTTGCCTTGGCTTGCAAGCATGTAAGCACATTCAGATCATAATAAAAAGTATCTCTTTTTTTCCCTCTCACATAACATATTGCACAAAGTTTTACAAGGGATCTAACACATTAAGTTAGATTCCTTTTCCATAGAGCAAGGCACTTTAAATTTTAATGGCTAAACACTTGAATAGAGAGCGCGAGAGGGACAATGAAGACGAAACAAAGGCACAAGCACACAATGAAAGAGCATGCAAGGCTTATGAGATGATGAAATCCCTTTCAAAAGGGATGGAGGCAAGGGAGAATTTGAGAACAACTGCAAGGTTCTCAAAGTGGGAACACCTAAAATCCATGCAATGGAAAGAGATCAACAAGCAGCTCAGCACCCAAATCGTGGACATATGGCCCTACCACGAGGTAGAAATCAAAAAGGGTAGGTGGAAAGTAGACAAATGCACAAACGAAGACATCAAGCAAAATGCTGAAAGGATTTACTTAGAGGTCTTTGGTCATTCCCTTCACAAAGCAAATTCCCCTTATATTTTGCCAAAATGCTCTACATACAATTCATGATGTAGACACTTGTTTACTTTGCCTCCAAAGAAGTTAACAAGGCCACACATGATATAAGGGAGGAAACTATAACATTCATAAGGGAAGACTTGAATATGGCCTTGGAGGGAGAAAATCTAGATCCCTCAACAATAAAGGTACAGCCAAAAAAGAGACTTCATGACAAGGAGCTGGTGGAGACATGCAGAATAATTGAAGTTTCTCAAACACCACCTCAACAAGGAACCAGGATGGAATCTCACATACAACAGCTCAACAATGATGTGCAGAGTTTAACACAGAAGCTACATCCATCAGCTCCTCCCCCCCAAGGTCATCATCTAATAACCTTTTCACAACACCCTGAATGTATTCAAGCACAAGAGGTTAGTAGTAGCCAAGTGTCATCATGCCCTATTTGCTACAAACCATTTGATGCATATTGTGGCTATTACATGCTTAGCTATAGCCATTACTATCACATGGTTTGTCTAGTGTGCAGATGATGATTACTGAAACTGCATGTAGTCTATGCCATACATAGATTCCTAAGGGCTTGTATACTATTTTTGGTATGAGTCGTGATTATTTATGAGTGTAGACCTAGGGCTACTCGAACCCTAGGCCCCAACAAAATACGAAATCTATTTTGCGACTAGACGGATAATAATTCCACATAACAACCAGCTCCACAATAAGTTATTAACAAGTGTACTTTATACACTTTGCTATAAATTTATTGATGTAATCCAAATATATTTTTGTAGTGACTATTTTGTAATGCAAATCTCTTCTTCAACAATTGTGCAAGACTCTTTAAATTTTATAAATCACTTCTTGAACAACATCACCAAGTACATGTGCATACTATGTTTAATATTCTCAATGAAAGTATATTCAATTGTCATTAATTGTTTGGTGTTTCAAGTTCCTCATCACTGTCAATTTGTGCTTGTGACATTGCAAGCCTACTTGAGAGATGGGCTTCAATTTTAGTCATCTCAACTTGAAGATTGCTTTCTACTTCTTCTTCTATAGTGAAAGTTCGACCAACATCAAAGAACATATTGTACTTTTGGTCTTTACAATCATACATCCATTGCACGACATATCCTCCTCGTATTCGCTTTCAAGTTGTTGTAGAATTTTCTTGTTTACAATAAATACATGTAAGCAAGTTTTTCTACTATGTTTTCCAAGAGTCAATTACGAATGGTACTGGGAACATATTTGTATGTGCTCTGATTTCTTTCTGAACTTGAACTGACAGCACATGGGGTAAGAACTCACATGGCAAGTGGTTGTAGATACAAACAATGTTCACTACCATTCATCATCCACCACTTCTAAGCAGGTTGTTCCTTTGAGAATTCATGGATGAAAGGGTCCACAAATGAACCCTCTTACACTCTAAATTTTGACATTTCTAAGATGCATTTTACACCTGATTCAGAATCATGGTAGAAATCATTGACCACCTTATAAAAGTCTTGAACAAATTCCTCATTGGTCATGAGGTCTATGTTCCAATACTCTAGATCCCAACAAATAGGCAACACTATGCAAAGGACTATGAGCACTGACCCATCATCTGTGAAAGTACTTCAACAAGGCTGTCCATTGCCTACTTGTGAAAGGCCTATGCCATGGCTTCACAATAGAGACTTTGAGCTCTTCTGAAGACTCTAAGCTTCACTGTACAATCCACCATGTCATCCACACCATCCCAAGGTTAGATGCCTTTTGATCTAAATTGCATATGACAAACATAACATATTTTGCATCTCTCTTTTTTGAGATTCTTCCAATAACCATATAGCTACTGCATTGGCTCTAGGATGTGTACATTTGTAACATGGCTTCTTCGCACTACCAAGGAAATGATACGAGGCACCCCACTTACTTTAATGATGTGACACAAATTGCACTGCCATTCAATAAATCACCTGCATACATTTTTTACAAGCTGCCACTCTAGACCAGGCTTTTTTTTCTTTATTTGGTTTGAAGTTTGTGGTTGCTTGCTAGACCTTGATGCACTAGGTTCAATGTCTTCAACCTCTTACTATCGAGTTTGATTTATCATTTCTTAATATCATGTCAATTCAATAAAAGAAGAATTTCTAAGACAATACATGCAACTCAAAGAGAAGATATGTAAACAAGATTAAAATCTTTTAAGGAAAACATGTCATAATAATAATTAAATTTAAAATTCAACTTTCGTGACACATATCAAAGTCTATGCACATACAAAGCCATTGATTTTTAAACAACTTTATAGGTGGGTCTCCCCAGTTCCCATGCTTAATAGTACTAAATGCATTGGCACCCTCTTCGCTCAAGTACAAGAGCCAAGGCCTAAGCACATGCATAGAGGGGTGTACTATTAATGTATAATGTGAGCAACCTAGGTACTATGCTGTATGGGATCTCCCTAGTTCTCATGCTCAATAGTACTAAAGCCATTGTCACCATTACATGCCTAGGGGGTACTATTAATGTTCGACGTAAGCCAACAAGGTACTACCACCATCCCACTATTTTTGAAACAACACATAAACTTAGCATAGAAACTTAGTTCATGATTTTACCACATGCAAACATATACACATATTACCATTACATGCCTAGGGGGTACTATTAATGTTTGACATGAGCCAACAAGGTACTACCACCATCCCACTATTTTTGAAACAACACATAAACTTAGCATAGAAACTTAGTTCATGATTTTACCACATGCAAACATATACACATATTAGAATAGGACTAATTTTGTCCAAAAAGGACGCAGCGCAATTTCACACATACACACACACATACAAGGCTAATTTCATATCATAATGGGACTACACTTTGCCCAAATTAGGACAAAATAGCCCATATACAAGTCAACATTCAACTAAAATATGTTGATATCAAGAAGCAAAATAAACTCATTTTTGACCAAAATGCACTATATAAAACTATATCAAGTACTAAACTTTACCCAAGATAGGACAAATAGCCCAATGGGTGCACATGCTACTAACACATAAACCTAATGCCCCACATCAAGGACCAATGCAACCCAACATAGGACTAATGGCCCATGAAGCAAGACACACCACACCTATCCTAAACCCTTAAAACATACAACTGAAGCATGATATGCAAGTCGAGAATTACCTTTTACTTGGTCAAGAGCAAGTAACCCAATTGATGCACACACTGTCCTCAGCCACTACCCCTGTTAGATATCCAAATCAAGAACTAATTCTAGCCCAAAGTCAATAAACTAAGGACCAATGGCTCAATCAAAAGATATCAACAGGTAAATCCACAAGGAAAGCTGTCGCACCCAACACTAGGATGCACTCCCCATGTGATTTTCTCCTATAATGACATTAGTTGGGACATGCTTATAATATAGGAAATACCCCGCCGAGGTTTTTACATAGCCAACGGGCCTGTTGGACTATGCAGAACCTAGGCATGGTATTTAAAGATTCCCACCAGGATTTTTACATATCGTGGTGGGCTCAGTGGGATATGTTGAACTCTAATGTGGGATTACTTGCTTTGCACGTTTCAAAAGATTGACGTGAATATAAACATTATTAACATAATGTGTGAGAGTTAATAACAAGAGTTATTGACGTGTTATTGTTTACGTCATTACATTAGTGAAATCCCTACTTCTATAACTATAATTTGATCTTGTTGTGCTATGGAGTTATACTTAGGTCTATGTTTAGACCTTATCCTAGGTATGGGTAGTGTTTTGGAAAACAAAAGCTTGGACACACGTTTGAGAGCAAAGTATTGGCAGCGGCCATCCATCGGTGGATTGCACGATGCTAAGAGCGTCCATTGGGCAACAGCTCTAGATCTTTTTCTTGTAACAACCTTGTAACTTTTCTTGCCAACAGGTAGTACCCAGGCGAATGTAAAGAAAAGGAGTGTGGAGAGTGAAGGGAACTATGGCATCATACGGTTAGGCTTTACTGAGGAATATAATGATTGTCGATGTAGTTCTTCATGCTCTGTGCTATGCAATTCCAATTGACTCTTAAGTTGTGTCAATGCTTTCTATGTTGAACATGTCTTTTTACTTGTGTCTGTGTCTACGGTCAATTCTGTTTGGAAGTGAATCCCTTCCATAGACAGGACTAGGAGCCATGCTAAGGATCTCTCTAGATGCGGGAACTAATTGGACCCTATTGCAACTAACTTCCTTAGCCTAGGCAAATAGGTGTGACGCAACGCGCTAGCGTTGGCTTATCTTGTTGGGCACAGTTGCAATTAGTCGTGTCTGCTCCCCGGAGCCGACTAGATGGTCCAAAACCACGAAAGTGCTGGGTCTCAACCGGCGGACACCGACACTTTTGGCGATCTTGTTGGGGACAACATGCCAGGTAGGGAGTAGAGAGATATAGGTTAAGTCCTACATGGTTAGTAGGGTAAATTTGCCAAAAGAATCCTAGAAAGAAATCACACACTAACTAGGGTTAGGAATGCTAACCAGAGAGGCATAAGAGCACAATGGAGCAGGAATGGAGAATGAAGGAAGCTCAAATAGGGAATTGTGATACCTCCATAGACAAGCTGAAGCCATAGAACTGCATTGACCAAGAAGATTGGCAAACGGAATTCCACAGCAGGAAAGACTAATTCTGGAACAACAAAGAAATTGGGAAGATCATCAAGAAGTAGATAGGAATCCACCACAACAGGAAAGATTGATTCCGAAACCACTAAGGAATCAGGAAGAAGATCGTCCAAACAAGAGGCTAGAAGCTCAGGGAGAGGAAGAACTAGCAGTTGGGGGCAGGATGTCTCTCAAATACCCAAAATTTAAAGGCAAGAGTGAGGAGGATTCGGATGCCCACATCTTTGCTTTTTGAAACCATGTTCCAGCCAAACAAAGCTCCGTTGGGGCAACAGACGAAGTATTTTGCCATAACGTTGCATAGCAAAACCACCAGTATGCCCAGTTATGGACTGGAGCAGTTCCAAACATTTGAGGAGCTGAAGAAGGATTTATTAAAGAGATTCAGGAAAGACAAGAGCATAACGGAAGTGCTAGAAAAGCTACAAAGGGTGACCTAGAAAAAGAGGCCAATAGAAGACTACATGGTCAAATTTAGAGCAATGCTGATGCACCTGGACCAGCCCAACCGTCCTGCTCCAACGACATTGAGCTAGTGGTTTGTGAGAGGACTCAGGGAGAAACTCTAGACGGAAGTATCCTCATATGACTGGGAAGCCCTAATCTTCGAACAAGTGGTAGCAAGAGCCGACAAAGGTGAAGGAATCATGAAACAAACAAACAAAGACTCCAAGAAGAAAAAGAAGGACAAGAGGAAGAAACCTTGGAATCTAATTTCGGAGAAGATATCTCAGAGTCAGAATCCAGTCATCAGGAGCTGCACTAGCCAAGATTTCCAAAGAACACTTAGGATCCGGACTCAAACTCGGATGTTTGGCACACGAGGTGCAACAATCAAGGGCATACAAAAGAGGAGTGTCAATTAAGGGGTGCACAACAAGTGTGCACTACAATCTGTGGAAGGGACAATCATATTGCAGAGACGTGTTACTACAATACACAGAACGAGAACCCAAGGGTGGTGGAAAAACAACAACACCAAGACCTTACCGTCAACCAAGCCACCACAAGGCCTCAAATCAACAGACCATATGGAAGAGGAGGTGGAAGATTTGGGGGAGGTCGAAGACTCGGTCCAAGGGAAGCCTGCTTCTATTGTAATGGTCTAGGGCACATATAGAATGACCACCCCATATTTTAGTGCCATCAGTAGGAACTGCTGATGGCAAGGCCACCAAGGGAGGTGAACACTATAGGAACTGCAGGAGGCAAGGCCGCCCCAAGGGAGGCGAACACAGTAGGAAATGATGTGACCGTGAATATGGTAAAAATAGACCATGGGGCAGGAAAGGAAAAGCCACCATAATTGATGGCCGTGACAAGATCAAAATGACTTGTCAAGTTGCCAACAAGCAGGAATAATAAACCAGAGCAGAGATAGAAGCCAAAGTAGTGGGCAACACAACAGACAGTTCGTGAACAGATCACCAAAATAGTGCAAAGTGCATATGGAATGGTAAGGACCATACTAGAAAGCCCACGCTTGGGAAATTCTGAAGGGAATATGGACAAGGCAAACATGATCAGGAAGGGAGAAGAGATTGCAACGGGAAAGAAGCCGGTTTGCAACAAGAGGGAAATTGGAGGATGTGAGCCTAAAAATGCCAATTGGGGGGCCAAGTATAGTCCAGAGCAGCAGAAGTGTCTGGACAGAAGAGGAAAGGGAAGGACATCAGGAAGGAATCTAGAAAGGAATACTAACAAAGAGGAATTCAGGGACAAGAAAGGGAAGAAAAGGAGAGAGAAAGAAGGATGTATAGAAGCTAAGGCATGCCAGCTGATGAGGAGAAAATTAGTAAAGAATATGACTTATGGGAGGATCTCAGCAAGATGAAATTGAACATAACTTTGATCAAATACTGAACCTAATTCCCAACTACAGAGACAGAAGTTGCTGTAGGCCATAATACCAAATGAAACACTGGCACAAATGCCATTGCAAGAACCGAAAAACCCACCGGCAAAATGCAGAAATGTGGAAACCATTCAGGACTGATACCTCTGTTCCGAAAGTGGCAATCAGGATCAAAGGTGAAACAGTGAACGAGTCATTCCTGGACGGAGGGTCAAGGGGGTAAACATAATATCAAATAGCGTGGCTAAAATTCTAGGGATCATGGACATGAAGCTGGCTCCGTTTTAGATTTGCATGGTTGACCAGAGAAGGGTCTGACCTATCAGGATAATCAGGGGAGAAAAGATAGTGTGTACACCCCGTAGAATTTTTGGTATTAGCTTGGGTGTGAACACCCCCTAACATTAGTAGCATTAGCTTAGGCTAATGAGTTGTGGGATTTGGTTATTAAAAGATGTCATATAAAGAAGTGGTTACAAGAGGGCTAGTTGGGAGTTAGGATCTTGTGGAGGTTATGGGAGCCCAATAGTCACATGGGTAGTCCTATAGTCACATGGGTAGACCAATAGTCACCTGGGTATCCCAAGAGTCATATGGTTGGATGTCTATATAAAGGCCCTCATGTATGCAAATTGGACATGATATGACATGATATGACTATTGTATGGACTGATTCTTACACATGATTCTCATACACCTAATATGTGATACATGGATATGGAATATACTATGATGTTATGTTGTTAAGCTTGTATGTTTATCGTGTGCCTTTTATCTTGTTGTTGATTGATGCCTCCTACTCCATGCTCATGTGTACATGTGTACTCCATGGCTATGTATGTAGGAGCATGTGTGTGTTCCCCCATGTTAGCAAGGTGATGCTAACACTTTAATCAGGGGAGAACAAATAGAGGTGGCAGGATGCAGCTTCACTATTGTGTTCATTGTTCTCAAGATGACAGAGATAACAGGTGCATATCCCATGCTCCTAATCCCATGCTCCTAGGAAGGCCTTGGCTCTAGAGTGGAAGAATAAAGCATAACTGGGAGACAGACAAGATCACAATCAGAAGAGGAAAAAAGAAGATCTGCATCTCAGTGGCATGCAAAAGGTCTGAACCACCTAGAAGGGGTAGAAGATGATGAAGAAGAGAAGATTTTGAAGGAGAATCCAGATCTGCTTTCCTTGTTTGAAGTGGACATAGAAAAAAATATGCAAACGTATGATCCGGAGATCTTGGTAGCTCATCTTAAGGTGATAGTCAAGGAGGAAAGCGCTCGTAAAGAGGAAGCGGACATTCATGATGATGTGGAAGAGCTACAGAGGCAAAACATGAAAAAGCAATGATGGCTCTAAAATAGAAGGAAATCGAGCTCAAGAAAAGAAATATCAGAGTGAAGGAAGATGATCTTGAGGAGGTGAACTTGGGTGATGATCAGGAACCCAAGATAATCAGGATTAGTGTCACACTAAATCAAGAATTCAGAGGGAGGCTCCTAAAAAGAATGGGAATCTCAGGGTGTGCATTGACTACCACAAGCTAAATGCTTCCACCATATCCAACCCATTCCCATTGCCCTTCATTGATTCCTTGTTGGATGCAGGCGGCGGGGCATGAAACATATTCTTTCTTGGATGGATTTAGTGGGTACAATCAAGTGTGAATGGCCTAGGAAGATAAAGAAAAAACTGCCTCTGTAACAGAATGGGGAGCATTCACCTCCAACGTGATGACGTTCGGGCTGAAAAATGCTCCTGATACATTCCAAAGGATGGTTCAGGAAATATTTTATGAATATCTAACCACTTTCATGTTTTGTGGATGACTTCAGCGTGTTTGGGAAGAAAGAGAAACACATTACACACCTCACAATGTGCCTAGAAAAGTGTAGGAGGGTCAGACTTAGCCTAAATTCAACCAAATGTGCCTTCATTGTAACCAGTGGATCTCTCTTAGGTCACATAGTATCTGCAAAAGGACTGGCGGTGGATCCGGCCAAGGTTGTGGTCATTGTAAAGCTACAACCGTCCAAGAATGCCAAAGAGCTTGCAAGGTTATTGGGGCTAATCAAGTGGCACAGTAGGTTCATGAGGTTCCTAGTTAATGTGTCAGTGCCCTTATACAGGAGCTTAACAATGAAGGATGTAGAATATGTCTGGTCTAGATCCTGTCAAGAGGCATTCTAGAATCTAAAGAGGATACTGTCAGTCGCGCCCATCCTGCAGTAGCAGCCCAACTATGACCTGGTGTTCCATGTGTTTGTCGATTGGCAGTGCCCTAATGCTGCAGAAAGCACAGGAGGGATGGTACAGACCAGTATACTATGTAAGCAGGAGATTGCCCAGACCAGAAAAGAACTACTCCACCATAGAGAGAAGGAGTCACTAGAAATGATCTACTCCATCAAGAAGTTCATAAAGCTCTCATGTACTTAATAAACAAACCAGACCTAGCAGGAAAGTTGGCCAGATGGATGCTCTTGTTGTAGAAATTTAATTTCAACATAACACCCGAGGAACAAGCATGCATTGGGGATAGACTTCCTGTCACCACCACTGGGAAACAGGAGAAGAACCGAACGGGGGTGGAAGACGATTTCCCAGACGCACAGCTTTTCCTCGTAGAAAGAAAAAGGCCCAGCTGGTATGACGAAATGCTACAATCCCTATCTGACATGTCCTTTCCAGAGTACATGTCCAGAGATCAAAGAAAGAAGCTGATTCTTCGAAATAAGTAATTCATGGTAGTGGCTGGGCAGTTATACAAAATGGGCATCGCCAAATTCTAAGGAGATGTGTCCCTGCATGAACAACATGCCGTGTTAGCAAAACCACATCAAGGTATAAGCGGTGGGCATTTTTCTAGGGAAATCGCAAGACACAAGGTATTCCATGCAAGTCTATGGTGGCTAATTGCATTAAAAGATACAATTAAGTTCTCAAAAGAGTGTGACATGTGCCAGAGGATGGGACAACCAAGCGATATAGACATAATGCCCCATGATCTAGTCCTGCCACTCAAACCATTCCAGAAGTGGGGGTATGGACTTCATCGGCCCATTAAACCAGCTGCTCACAAGACATGAAACAAATATACCTTGGTGGCCACTGATTATTGCACAAAATGGATAGAGGACAAGGCCCTTAGAGACTGCAAGGCATCCTCTGTAGCAAAGTTTCTTTATCAAACCATAATGACAAGATTTGGACGCCTTATAGAGATAGTCAGTGATCAAGGGAATCACTTCATCAATGAAGTGATCAAGAAACTGACGGAGCAGCAAGAAGTAGATAGTCTACTACCCACAAGCCAATGGGCAAGAAGAGCCCAACAATAAGATCTTCAAGGAAATCCTAATCAAGATAGTAAATGAGAACAGGAACGATTGGGACACGAAACTACACTCGGCATTATGGGCATTCCATATAGTTTATAAGAATGCAACAAGACTTACACCATTTAGTATGGTGTATGGACTAGAAGCAGTAGTGCCCATGGAGCTCCTGACATAGAGTCTTAGGATAGCAATGGCTGAAAGGCTCTCTCCAGAGGAATCAGAGATGCATAGGATTGAATAGCTCATGAAGCTTGATGAAAGAAGACTGCACAGTGCCTAGACAGCAAAAATTGTGCAAAAGAGAAGAAAGCTGCAAGTGGACAGGAACACAATGTTCAAGATCTTTGAGGAATGAGATGCAGTACTACTGTTTACATCAAAAATGGGACTCCACCCAAGAAAATTAAAAATGAGATGGAGAGGCCCATACAGGATCATTAGGAAGCTGGGGACATGAACTTTTGAGCTGGCGAGTCGTCTGGATGGTGAAAAACTCAAGAAGTTAGTAAATCAATACAGGCTAAAGCCCTGCTATGGAAGGATGCCAGATGAAGGGAGAAAGTGTCTAGAAGAGAATCAAAATCCTGATCCAGAATTGATTGAAGAAGTAGAATTCGTGTCTGGGCTAGGATCAGGAAGGACATAATTTTGAATATTTTAAAAATGTCAAAGAAAATTTCCCAAAATTAAATTTACCATGTGCAAATATGATAATGATGTGTGCAGATATCGAAGAGCCATGTGGCAGTAGCGTGGCGCAAATGAGAAAGTCGAGGTTGTTGCCACAAAAAGGGGAGCATGGACGTGTAAAGGACATTAATGACCTCGAAAAGAGCACATAAGGGATTGATGGTCAAAAAACAAGAGAGCTATGAGGCAATCATGGAACGATGACACAATTATGGCCGCCCTTGGAAAGGGTGCACCTCACAGCTAAATGCCTCTCCATCGAACATACAGTTTCCAATTTCAAAAAGCTACCTCGCACGCTCAACTCTCTTCCTGCTAAACCCTGCTCACTTCCTTGCCTTCTTTCACGCCATCCCAGTGTTCTTGAAGAAGGATACACGGTGCTGGAGTTTGATCCCCTACTATCGTCCACAGTGTACAAGGAGGTGGACAAACATGCATAATGGCTGGAAAAAGGATGGGGCTCAAAGAGTTCGCGGAGCTACCATGGGAGGAGCTTCAGCAAAACTACAAAGTAGCGGAGCAGCTAGAGCACCTGCAGAAGATAGATACAATTACACTTCCGTCAGGGGAGAAGAGGGCCTTCGATCCCCTCTACGTGGTCGAGGTGTTTAAACTGCCAGTAGAAGGCGAGGGAGAGATCAAGGCAGTAGACGATGATGATCTCGTGAAGGAATTTGTTCTTCTAGAAGGAAAAGCAAAAGAATTCAAGATCACAAGAACGCTGGTTGAGGACCGAAAAAAGCGTATACGCTTTGTGGTGGAGATTATCAATCTCGCCCACAAGCCATACGGCATTTCAAGAAAAGCGTATGGACTAGTGAAGGCTACAGAAATAGGAACTAAAGTGGCGTGGGCGGAGGTTCTATATAACAACATCAGGGATCATATTGGCAAGGTCAACTGCCCGAACACAAAGACAAAGATTGGCCCTAATATAACTACATTGTTCAAAACACAAACAAGAACTGGGCAAGAGGAAAAGGTGAAGAAGGAAGGAGCAGGCCACAAAAAGAGCTTAGACCTAAGGAGGAAACTGCTGCAAAGCCCTAGGAAGAGGGGAGCTCAGGACAGATGCTATTTGAAAGGAAGAAGGCATTCGAATTTGATGAAAAGAAGAAGGGGAAGAAAGGAAAGATGGGAGCTGAGGAAAAGAGCAACAAAGAGCTCAAGGAGGACTTTGCCGGGATCAGGAAGTCCATCCTCTTGCAAAAGCTCGAGGAACAGCACAGGAAGCCCCTTCAACACGATGCTTGCAGATATAACAGGAGAGCGCTGCCAAAGGACCTCTACACATGGGTGAAGAATAGAAGGGCATCATGGTGACGGAGCCCATCCACCTCAAGGCACAAGAAGAGCCCTCTAAACCTTGTCCTGTAATTTTTTCAGAAAGTATTGATGCAGACTGGGTATAGGGGAGCCTTACTATCTACACAGGTGTATGATGAATGGGGCCAAGGAAATAACCATGCTACATGCTGAAGTAAGGCAGAATGAGGCCACCATTCAAGAGTTACGCCAACAAGCACTGCTCCAGGAGGAGCTAAGAAGAAGAAGAGCAAAAGCGTCCCAGATGGAGGAAATGAAAAGACAGTTAGCAAAGCTTCAGAGGGCAGATGAAGAAACAAAATAGGAGGTGGCCATACTAAGGGAGGCCCTGGTCCAGAAAGAATAAACAAACAGGCGACTACAAGAGGAGGTGGACAGGGCTACTATACGAGGGCTAGATGAACATGATCAAAGAAGAACATTTAAGGATCATAAGAGAAGTCCAGGCCAAGGGGCAAACAAGGATAAAGTGGAGCTGGTCAAGGCGGAAGCCTGTCTGGCTGTGCTGGATGCTAAAGATTTTCCTGAGGTTTATGAGCTGGAGGCGGATAAAATGGAGCAATGGGAGAACCACGCGGTAGAGGACATAAAGGAGGTGTCAAGGGAATATTTGAGGAAATTGACAGTGGCCATGCAAGCCCCCACACCTACCTGTAAGCAAATAGCTCCCCTCCACACTTAAGACATGAATCCAAACGAGGGATTCGGAAATCCGGATACTACAAAACAGCGAGAACAAGCTTGACCGGAGTTATGGGGACTGCTGGAGGAAGCCAGAAGGGCATGGAGGTAGGACACAGTAGGGGAGAGACCACTACAGAAAAAGAGCCGCAAGAAAGGATTAAACAGCTAGAAAGAGAGGTAGAGGGCTGGAAAAAGTGATTCACGCTTTTGAAAGAGAGTGGCAAGAAACCGCGGCTCAGCACTCCGAGGGGAAAGGGAAGGAGCTCGTAATCTACAAAGGTACATCAATCCGTCCAACTGGAATGAGATTGCACATTTTATGAACCAGTTGGACGAAAAAGTGGAGAATCAAGGGTAGATCAACTCACAAGCAGGGGAATCAGCATGCAGGAGAAGCCCCTCATCCGGATCTCGGGCTATTCGGGGAAGTGGTGGAGTATCATGACTTGTGGACCCAGGTGAGGAGGCAATAGCTCATGCATCGAGCAGGGCTACTAGTGCCCCTCACCAATGGAGTTTCCTGGCAGAAAGAGAGAGAGCAAGACCCAGTCCAGAACCTACAGGTAGACCACCTTATGGGTGGAGATGGAGTCAAGGGGGAAGGAGAAGGTTAAAAGAGCCAGAGCAGACAGTGTTTGAAGACGCTACTATTACCCTAGAGTAAACTGAACCGCATGCCTTTGTAGCCGGAATGGCCATTAAGGCAATGGAAAGAGCAAGAAAAAGGTTCCCACATGCTAGGCCAACAGAAGTGCAATTCCGTCTCGCGCGGGCAGCGAGAAAACTGGGCTAGGGCTCAAGTGGGTGCGCAGGAGGAGAAGGGCTTACAAGCCTAGGTATGCTCTGAATAAGCCCATTAAATTTGTCTTAAGAGGATTTTCCAAGGATGAGGAACTTGAAGAAGAAGGGTGGACAAGGCCTTAATTGTAGGAATTGCAGATGTACATGCAGAGGTGAAGTGGAGGAAAATTTTGTTTACTCATGAAGAAAGCAATTCTTAATGGACAGGAACAAGGCCACTCTGGGCTGCTTCGCTGTTAGCGCAGCGTCCACCGTGATCAATAGGTGTTGGCGGCTATCCAATGGTGCTACCACTAAGCATGTCCGTTGTGCAATAGCTCTGGATCTTTTTCTTGTAACAACCTTGTAACTCTTCTTGCCAACGGGTAGTACCCACGGGAATGTAAAGAAAAAGAGTGTGGAGAGTGAAGGAGACTATTGCATTATACGTTCTAGGCTTTATTGAGGAATATAGTGATTGTCAGTGTAGTTCTTCATGCTCTCTGTTGTGCAATTCCAATTGAATCTTAAGTTGTGTTAGTGCTTTCTGTGTTGAACATGTCTTTTTACTTGTGTCTATGTCTACAGTTAATCCTGTCTGGAAGTGACTCCCTTCCAGAGACAAGATTAGGAGCCATGCTAAGGATCTCTCTAGATGCAGGAACTAACTGTGGACATATTACAACTAACTCCCTTAGCCTAGGCAAATCAATGGCGTAACGCGCTAGCGTTGGCTTATCTGGTTGGACACACTTGCATTAGTCGTATCTATATAACACAGAGGAAAGATATAGCAAGACAAAGCACAATAGACAATGCAATAGATATATAATGGAGAGAATTTAAATTTTTTATTATACCAAGAGGTACAAATGATGGTGATGTCCAGCCGTGCGCTCTTAAGTAGAGCTTAGATGGCGATCTAGACAAACTCTGGATCGAGGATGTATGAAGTGTAAAAGGGGGTGGGTACTCACAAGCTTTGGATGCCTTAGCTCATGGCAACCATGTCCATATATAGTATTGTAGGTAGTGTGGTGGATGTGTATACAATGAGGGGAGTTACACTGCATAGACACGGTCATTGCTCGCGTATCAAAAACGCAGCCCACCGACCACCAACCACCGCCCACTAATGATGGACCTAGTATCCGAGGGAATATTCCTCATACCGTTGCCTCGAGGGCTCCCGCCCCCAAGCCCTAGCTAATGCTTGTGCCCCTGACCATCTCCTAACCATCATCAATGATCACAATAATGACCCCATCGACATCTAAGCTAGGATTCCCTCTAAAGATATATGCACCATGGCTACTCCTCATAATGGGGGCCTAACAAATGTGCATTATACATCAAAGTGAGATACATGTTGAGAGGCGGGCATTGAGTGTATACTAACAGTGTCTCCTCCGGAGCCGACTAGGTGGTCCGGAACCACGCAAGTGCCGGGACTCGACCGGAAACCAACACGAAGACAGATAAATGGTTTTTAAAAAATCTCTTTCAAAAGGGCCATAGCAAGCTAGGTCAAAATACCCTCGGTGGTTTTCCCAGATACAATAGACTACATAGAATTACAATTACAAACACTTTTAACTTGGCTTTTTAACCACAACATTTTACAACTAGGGTTAGAGATTTTTAGGAAGCTTTAAGGAATTCCAATGGGATTCTCATATTCACCTGTGATGTATACTTTGTTTTTTTTTAATATAGCTTTCACTTATCACACTCAGACACCAGATACAAGTCTGTGCATGAAAGACTTGATTATTCTTTTAGATACATGGACAATATTCTTAACTTAAACAATCCAGATTTCTCTTCCTTAATAAAATAAATATACCCAATGGAGATTATTTCCATTGAGCCAACTTGGTCAAAAAATCTAGGTATGGAAAACTGTCTGTCATTAAAACTACTTATCTAAGTGCGGAACTTTCTCTCTGTAGCCCTTTAACAAGGGATTATGTGACACGTTATATGCTTGGAAGCCAGCAGTGCAAAGCTTAATGATCCGTATGAACCTCAAAATCATGCCCTTAAAGAAAATGTTTCCAATGCTAAGTCTCAAATTCCAAAGAATCCTCATATTGTGCCTTCATACTATCAAAATCTTTTTTCTGTATTTCGAGCAGTAGACTTCTGTAGATTTTGGATGATACCTTTGCGACTTAGATCATAGGCAACGAGGTTATTCTTGTTGCCAGGAATGTATTGAATCACACCTCCAAACCGCTGGAAGATCTGACTCCATCTGGCTTGTCTATCACTCCATTGGGCTCTAGGCATGGTTTGCAGCCATTTAAGTGCCTGATGATCTATCTTCATGCCTTTCCCTTTGTCCCACGAGACCATTTAAGGTATTCATAAATCTTTCCAAAAAGAACATTCATCGACTATGGACAGTACATGCTATTGTAACCTTATCTACTACGTGTACCAACAAGTGCATTTAGATAGTGAGGATAGATGTTTGAAAATGCTTCTCAATTGAGCACATTTCTTCTATCAAGTTGATTCTTACATGTTCAATAGATTGTAAGTTGATCTCAAATTCATGGTAGTACACTGTAAATCCTCACCCTATTACCTCCAAGCTAATGGTCAGGCTGAAAGCACCAACAAGATTATCTATGCTATCTTGATCAAGATAGTTAAAGCCTAAGGAAATAACTGTGAATAAAAGTTGCCAGGTACTCTTTGTGCTTACAAAACCGCCTACAAGGTGGCCATCCACACCACACTTTTCAACAACATACGGAACAAATGCTGTCATGCCCATGGAATTCTTAGTACTAAGCTTAAGAATTTGTGTCAAGGAGATCAATCACTATGATGCTGAGATAGACAAACAACTAGTCTCTTTTTATTCTTTCTCCATGAACTTGCTATATTACTTTTGGTCTCATAGACCCATTGGGTCTTTTGAAGACGTTAACATCTCTCCCTCTCTCTCAAAAATATGGGTTCAAATGAGAGGTCCCTTGGGAAAGAGGGGGAGAACGCACTAGTAGGTACTAATGGCATGTGAGGTGGCATTGTGTGGATAGCGGAGGGGAAAGGAAGTCACTATGTAGAGACTAGTGCTAAAAAAAACCGCATTCGAGTGTATTTTTACGGGCGAAAACTAGATGAGCATTTTAGTAGCCCTTATTTCAAGGAAGGATTTTTCATATATTTTAGTTATAAAACTTGCATATAGTAGAGATTTCTGAAACAAAAACCGGATATGTGTGTGTGGTGTGTGTGTGTGTGTGTGAGAGAGAGAGAGTTGTCCTCATTTTGATTGGTTGAAAAATATGTTTTTTTCGAGCACTGGTATAGATGAGAAGCCACACTTTAATGATATTAATATGAAAATTCAATATGACCTCTTATCTACAACTTTGTATCGAAAAAGCAGGCCCATTAATTAATGGCCTACTTAGTCAGTAACAAAATATAGCTCTCAATGATTATGTGAATAAAGTTCATTAAGACTGACACCACATGCTTGAACGAATCAGAATGTTGGAGGATATAAGACTTACACAAGTTGATAGACCTTAGAAAGGTTATACAAAAGTCCCCCCCCTCCCCCTCCCGTCTTCCCGCAGCACTAAAGGGCACGATGCCTTAATGAAAGGGGGACCATGGTTTCTAGGGTGGGGAGGCGACAGTGTGAAGATCGAGTGCACAGGGGCTGTAGGATGGCCACGCAATAAACTCGGGCGCACATAGTAAACTCGGGCAAAATCGAGCGCACGCAGTAAAATGGAGCACACATATTAAACTTGGGCATGGCATGATAAACACGGGCTGGTCGTCACAAGATTCCGGCTACCGGGGGAAATTTTTCGGCATGGCCAATTTTATACCCCCATATTGATTGACTTGGGGACTTAGAAAAATTTTCTAAGTCCAAAATGTTTCAAAACAAGTTTGCAAGCATGAAGTTTTAAACCTGGGTGGTTGCTTTGTGAGGGCAATGCTGTACCATTACACTCATAACAATTACAAAACTCTAAATTCTTTATCGCATAGCTTCAATTCTGGATTGCAGAAGAGACACAAAACGAAAGGCCTCCTCCGTCTTCATTTGGAGCGCAAGCTGCTGAGCTTGTACCGGAATGCTTGGTTGAATTGGAGGTTCTCTAAGTACTGCATCTTGTGTGGTATACAATCTCATCTGTACCAAGTGGATGTCATAAATCTGCACATGAAAATCAGCAAACAAAATTCTCAGATTTGGAACCCGGTAAGCAACCTCAAAAGCAGTCGCACATCTATCTTTCCAAATCAACCAAAGGAATTCAGCTCTAACTCTGGCCCAACACCGTGAGAATTCTTGCGCTTGTTGGTTTTTTTTTTTTAAATGCTGAACCATTACGCCAGAGATTCCACCGGGCTAGAAAACTAATATATTGTGTGAAAAAAATCACCGACCACCCATAGGACGGCCCAGATTTCACCTGCCATCCCGATCTGATTTGGCCCGTAATCCCATGGCTTTGTCACTTAGTGCTGAGGCCCGTCTTCGGGGGAGATTCCCGCCCCTGCAAAACATCACCTCTGCCCGCCTGTCTACATCTAGCACAGAGCCTTTAAAGATCTGGAGCGGGACACAACTGCTCAGCAAATGATGATTTTGGGGGGTTCTCCTAAATTAGGGTTTGTGAGACTTTCTCTGACTTAGAGATTTCCCGGGAAGCTTCTCTCTTGTGTTTGGGTTTGAAAGAAGGCATCTGACAACAAAGCCATGTGAATGTCCAAGCACAAGCAACGCATAAAATGCACTTCTAGGTGTTCTCCATTGTGCATTGAATGTGGCCTCTCAGATATTTCTGGGTCCACATATTGACGTTTCTGATGGATTTTAAACAAGCTGGAGGATCTTCTGTACTGAGATACAATCAGAACCAAAATTCAACACAAAACCAGATAACTAACTACAAGGCAATCTATTTTTATTTATTTTGAGATTCCAGTCTCTAAGTTTGCTTTACGTCCATGTTGGGCACAATGGTACCTCAACAGTGTCCAGATTGGTGGTTGGACAACCTGTAAGAAAGCTGTGAAAAGCATTCAGCTGGCAACAGTGGTTGATTCAAGAAAACAAAGGGCAGTGACACAAAGCTCGTCAAGCCACAGATTAGACTGGCTGCCACACCTTATAAATGAACCTCTTCTACAAGCAAAATTTCCTAGTATTCAGTTTGTGCGGATACAATTGCTCACAAAGTGCGAGTTCACCTTGCAGACTGCATGTTCCCACTACATGTTCAATTTGCCCACTGCGTGTGTATCCTTGTGTGTTTCTTGGAGCACTTCTGTAGTAAACTTGATTAAGCACACAATTACATGCATAAAACCAAAAATTTCAAATTTCAGATTTGCACATTCACAACACGCTAGGGATCAAAGAAGGGCCGACCCCTTAACGTATCTGCATTACCAAAAGGAGTATCGTCCTTGTACAAGACAAGGATGAGAGTCTCCTCAACCCACATGCACCAGATTTTCCGAAATACATAAAAAATGGCATGTACACAAAACAAGCCGAGGATTCCAATGGAAACTAACCATGTACTCATGTGCCAGTGACAATTGGTCATGCGGTACACATATTTACATTGTAACTGTCTACTGGCTTTATCTGCATAATCATTGAAACAGCCCTACCTTGTCAGTTCATCAACCATGTTGGGCCTTGCTTCGAAATTCTCATTCGCCCTTACTTCGACCACGCAAGACCACCCACCACGTATTCCCTACGCTTGCTCAATGCACCACTGAGCCTGTTTAATCAGCCCCAAGCACTCACATTTTTTTAAACCAGAATTTGTTCTTTGTACCAGCCTGTATTGCCTTGACCAGCCTGTTTTAAGCATATTTCAGCTCTCAAAGATCACAAAAACAGCCTGAACAGTCTGTACAGAGTATCAAGCTGTCCATATGCAGCCTGCGCACATATCCGTACCATTTGTACAGATGTCCATACAGTCGGTACAGGTCGAATACAGCTTCAGAACCTCAAAAATTGAAGAAAAACAGCTTCAACAGCTTAAAAACAACGTATAAATATGTCGACCAGAAGAGAGACTTAAAACCAGGTCGGCCAACTGAGATGTGCCCACATGATTTTGACCGACAAAAACAGCCCTCAACTTGCTAGTGTCAAACCCAAAACCACACCTCATGCAAGAATAGCTATGTTATATCGTCTCTCTACATTGTTGAGATATCGAGCTCAACTAGTGCTACGGTGGACATTGATGACCCGCCTAGGTGACAGCTTACGTACTTATGCCACTGGCATGGTTAGTGAGATTATGGTCGATATGCCACCAATGGATGATAGGCTGTGTGACAGCCACTTTGGAGTACTAGAGTTATGGCATAGTTATAGCGCCAGCTCATATAGTCGGGTTCACACTATAGACCAATCACTTTGTATATTGTTGTAGGAGAGTACTTTCCCTTTATGTATGTACTCTTATCTTTTAGATATATGGTTGTAAAGAAGAGAAGAAGATAGAAGAAAATTCAGTCATCCATCTCTCTTGTCTTGCACTCTCTGGTGTGTGTATGTGTTTGCTTGCAAGGAACTCAAGCTCTCTCTCTCCCTCACATTCTCTTTATGGTATCAGAGTTCCGGTCCGTTTGAGAGGTAAGGAGGCAAGCAAGAGGCAAGAACAAGAAAACAAGCGGTATACGGGTAAGAGCATCATCATCTCTTTTCCTTCTAGGTTTAGGTACAACACCCCTCGATAGCTCCGAGAGTTGCATATCTCCGATTGAGGAGCTTTCTTCACGGACTTGGAGGTGCCGTTGTGGTACACAATAATTTGTACTAAATTTTGAGGCCGGAATCGCGTTTCGGGCGTGTCTCGGTCTCCGTTCTGTCACTGCAAGGTATTTTCGACAGTTTCGGGAAGTTCTAGTTGAGAACTGTCTCTGGTCGAAATCTGATTATTTCAATGCAACAGTGCATTTTGGGAGTGCAGACAACATATGCACATGTATTGTTGACATTGAATGTATGTACATGTACTTTGGTCAGATCTGGTGACCTATAGGTTATGCTAAAGTACCGCTGCAATAGTCACAGAAGATATTGCTGTCACAGGTTGCATACATAAATTGTCTGTTGTAGTTTTTTAATTGTTGCAAGAAAACATGTCTGATGACGGAATCAATCAGATTGTCAGTGAGAAGCTGGACAAGAACAACTTCCATGCCTGGAAGTTCAGAACGACCAATTTCCTTATGGGTAAAGGTTTTTGGGACTATGTCGAAAGAGACAATAAAGAGCCTCTTGAGTTGTTTGAAGAGAATGCCACTCCAGCAGACATAAAGGCATTCAAAGATTGGAACCAAGGTACAAGAAAAGTCATGTACTGGCTTTCAATTAGTGTCACAAACACGATGATAGGACGCATACAAGATGCCAGTTGCATGGCAGAACCTGGTGCAGATGTTCCAGACCAACACAAAGGCAAGAAAATTGCAGCTAAAACAAGAGCTACATACTGTGAAAAAGAAAAGCATGTCTATCAATGAGTATGCTTTAAAGATCAAGGACATTGTTAAATCCCTTAGGCCTATCAATGTATCGGTGGAAGATGATGACTTGATAAGTGTTTGTTTTATTGGGCTTGGCAAAGAGTACAAGCCATTCAAGACCTCCATTGCAATGGAGAATATTCCCAACTTTCGGGACTTGGTATCTATGCTGATCATTGAAGAAAAGACTTTAGGTGAGGACTCTTCTTCACAAAGCAAGAACACATCAGAACAGGCCTTCTACACCAATTCAGGTAGATACAAAGGTAGAGGTTAGAGCCGAGGCCAAGGTGATGGCCGACAACGAAATCAAAATTTTGGACAACAACAGTCTGATGATTCACAGCAACAATCATACACAGGTGGAAGAGGCCAATCTAGAGGTAGCTGAAGCCAAAGAGGCCGAGGTGGTTGGCAAAGAAATCCAAATGCAAATAGCGTAGACTGCTATTATTGTGGCAAACCAGGGCACATGACAAAGGATTGCTATAAAAAGCAGAATGACATTAAAAGTGGAAAGTTGCAGCAAGGCAACTATGCATCATCTAGTAAATAAGGAGATGATGAAAGAAGTGCGTATCTGTTTGTGATGCAGCACATGCTCAGTTCCATAACAAGAGATGCGTTAAGATCTCAAGATACATGGTATGTGGATTCTCGCGCCTCTAACCACATGACCAGTCCTGCTGAGTGGTTTAGAGACATGCAAAAAATAAAAAAACCAAGTTATGTGAAAACAAGTGATGATATTGTGCATCCCATTGCGCATGTTGATAGAGTGTCGTTGTCTATGCAGGATGACAAAATAAAGTACTTGGCAGATGTACTTCATGTTTCAAATATTACAAAGAACCTAGTTTCTATTTAGCAGGGTCTGCAAGTGAGGTTTAATCCTCAAGGATGTTTTGTGGAAGACTTCAAAAATCAGTGTCGCTTGGTTGCAAAGAGTAACGGAAATGACAGGATGTTTACTTTGGATGTGAACATGCTTGAAGTAAAGGCAGCCATGTTTACGCATGGAACGGGTGTCATTGCAGATATTGACATATGGTACAAGCGCATTGGTCATGTGAATGTACATCGACTGAAGTCTATGCAGGCCCAAAATATTGTTACAGGTTTGCCAAAGTTTAAGGTTGATGGTATGCACAAAATATGTGAAGCATGCCAGCTTGGTAAGCAGGCCAAACATGCTTTCCCATATGAAAAGCATGCGAGTATAAGGCCATTAGATGTCATACATTCAGATATATGGGGACCGACCAAGACTGCAACAATTACAAATTACAGGTATTATGTTACATTCATTGATGACCACACTAGGAAAGTGTGGGTTTACTTCATAAAGGAGAAAAGTGAGATGTTTGCTCACTTTCGGAGATTTAAAGCCTTGGTTGAGAAGGAAAAAGGTATGCAAATAAAATGCCTGAGATCGGATGGTGGAGGAGAATATTTCTTCAATGACTTCATCGATTTCCTGAGGAAGCAGGGAATCAAGAGACACTTTACATACAGGTACACTCCGTAACAGAATGATGTTGCAAAAAGAAAAACATGCACATTGCGGAAGTGGCACGTGCCTTGATGGCTGAAAAGAATATGCCACATTATTTTTGGGAAAAAGCAGTAGCAACTGCTTTGTACATTATGAACACACTGCAGCTGTTCCTGGTATGACGCCTGAACAGAAGTTTACAAGCATAATACCGGATGTGTCTCACTTGGGTGTATTACATATGTGCATGTTCTTGATGAAGTGAGAACAAAGTTGGATCCAAAGGCAGAGAAATGCATCTTTATTGGTTATACTACGGAGCAGAAAGGTTATAGATGTTATAACCATAGTCACAAGAAACGTTTCGAGGTTTTTTAGGTTTTTTTTCGAAAAGTTTCATCCCTCGGCTAAGAAACCGTGAGGTTTCGAAAAATCAATAATTTTATAATGTATAAATACTTAAAGAACTTATAGTAGCCATCTAAAAACAATGTAATAATGAAAAAAATGTTAGTCTTCTCACACATCTCAGGTAATCATCCTTATTTTGGTGAGACATTATAGCAATTTTGTTTGATTAGATGCCACAAGTGATTCAATCAAGGACTCTTAAGAAATTGAAGAAGAGAAGGTAGAAATTGGGAAAGATGGAAGACATTGAAGGATGGTGTATGAAGAAAAAGGAGAAAGAAGAGAGGAGAAGAAGAGAAAAGGAGAAGAGAAGCAAGGGAGAAGAAGAGAAAGGAAGAAGAAGAGAATGAAGGAAGAAGGAGTAGAGGTGAAAGATATGGCAGAAGATGGCAAAGGGAAGGAGGGAGGCAGGAGAAGAAGAGCTAGCAGAAGATGAAAAAGGGAACGAGGGAGGTAGGAGAAGAAGAGAGAAGGAAGGTGATGAGGAGAGAGGAGAGGAGAAGAAGAGAAAAGGAGAAGAAAAGCAAGGGAGAAGAAGAGAAAGAAAGAAGAAGAGGAGAGAAGAAGAGAATGAAGGAAGGAGGAGTAGAAGTGAAAGATATGGCAGAAGATGGAAAAGCGAAGGAGGGAGGCAGGAGAAGAAGAGCTAGCAGAAGATGGAAAAGAGGAGGAGGGAGGTAGGAGAAGAAGAGAGAAGGAAGGTGATGAGGAGGATATGGAAAAAAACAAAAATAAAACAGAAGATGGAAAAGGGAACAAGGGAGGTAGGAGAAGAACAGGGAAGAAAGGTGATGAGGAGGATATGAAAAAAAACAAAAATTAAAAAATAGGGAGCAAAAAAAAAAAAAAAAACCCGAAATTTGGACGATCCTGTTGTACTGGAGAGGTTTTGAGGTTTTGAGGTTTTTAAAAACCGTTTCGAAGTTTCAAGGTTTCGAAAGCTAGAAATAGGTTTTTTTATTATTATGGTTATAACCCTACCACTCGTGAGATGCGAGTAAGCAGAGATGTTGTCTTTGACGAGATGAGTAGCTGGTATGCACCAGTAGTGAAGGCAACAAAAGATACAGATATAAGAAGTGCTGATGCTGCACCACATGTAGAGCAGCAAATCATAGGTGCTTAGTGGACCTGGAGAGTCCTCTAGCAATGGATCCAATGTTAGTCCATGGTCAGGCACGTTGAGAACGAATGCAGGTACATATGTATCACGCAGAGAGAAGTAAAAGGTAGATCAACCTTTTGTGCCTGATCTATCAGCAGGTGGCTCATATGTGGATAGTGACTCTAACGGCTCAAGCAGAGCCTTGATGAGGAGCTTGACATTCCATCTGTGGTTACTCCTGGTGTAAGAAGAACGAGGGCTGTTTTGAGGACACGTGGCAATGATCCAGGTGTACGTAGGTCTACGAGGGATAGGTACCCTGTTGACAGGTTGAGATATGATGGACATACAACCCATCATTATACTTACATGGTTAAAGCAATACAGAAATTGGAGTCCACTTGTTTTAAGCAAGCAGTTGGAAATAAGAAATGGGAAGATGCCATGAATGAGGAGATGGTAACATTGGATTCAAATGCAACATGGAAGTTAGTGACTTTGTCCAAGGAAAAGAAGGCAATTGGATGTAAGTGGGTGATAAAGTCAAGCATAACAGTGATGGTTCAGTGAGCAAGTATAAGGCAAGATTGGTGACCAAAGACTATGCGCTGACTTATGGCATTAACTATGAAGAGACATTCAACCCCGTTGCAAGAATGGCAACCGTGAGAGCCATTGCTATGGCTGCAGCAAAGGGTTGGTCTTTACATCAGATGGATGTAAAGAATGTCTTCTTGCATGGTGATTTGCAAGAAGTTTACATGATGCAGCCACCAGGGTATGAGAGTGATGCACACCCAGATTTTGTGTGCAAGTTACGCAAAGCTTTGTATGGCTTGAAGCAGCCACCCAAGACATGGTCAAACAAGATCGGGGAGTATCTTGTTACCATTGGATTTCAGAGATATCCAATGCAGATTTTTCACTTTATGTGAAAAAGACAGATAGAAGGATCATGCTATTAGTCATCTATGTAATGACTTGATTATCACTGGGTGATAGTGATGTTGGCATACCATGATGTCAAGAGGCTCTTGAAGCAAAAGTTTGAGATGAAGGATTTGGGTGAGCTGCGATATTTTATGGACATAGAGGTGGTGAGATCACCTCATGGCATTTTGTTATTGCAGAGGCAATACGGCTTGGACATGTTATCCAAGTATGGTATGATAGACTGTAAGCCTATTTCAGTGCCATTGGAGCAGAACGCAAAGCTTTCCACAGATACAGGTGAGCTTTTGGAGGACCCCACTACATACAGGCGCATAGTGGGTAGTGAAACCGGCCTCTGGTAGAAACTAAAGTGCGGTAGACTAGCAGTCACCCAATCCAATTATAGTCTAGCCAATAAAGAAATAAACAGGAGCTAGAGTGCTCCAACACAAGAAAGAGAACGACACATGTTGGCCCCAAAGCTTGGCGTCCCTTTCGGTATTTCTTTATTCAATTTCAATGGAAAAGTTTTAAATGATTACAACATAGCCATTCATGGCTCGTATGTCTGCAAGTCCAATTTGCCAATCCTCAGGACTTCTTAGCATAGAGGTTGCACAACTTTGTGTCCCAAGAACACCACATTGTTATCTCCTCTAATTTGCTAAGTCAGTGCATCCATGAGGCCTTGAATATGCATCTGAGTGAACCATGCACATAGCCACAAACTCAACCATGAAAACAGTCCACAAACTCTTCCAAATCAGCCCACAATCTTGTCTTGTTTCCACCCTCTGAACTGCCAAACCCTTCCTCTCACAAAGGGCCTGAGAGAACAACTCCGGAACAGTCATGAGCCAGTGAAAAGAGAGACTCCATAAGACACCTCCTGCAGTCCCACTTGCTCACAAAGAGAGAGAGAAACTTACAGTCTTTATGTCGCTTTTCACAAGAGAGAAAAGACGCGAGGAAAAGCCCCGTACTGTCCTTCCCTCTTGTCTTGCAGCCGGATGAGAGAGCATACAACAAAGCTGACGCTGTGCACATCCAGCAGAGCAGAGCTGCTGGGCCAGTATGCCCCCGGAGCTGCTTTTCAGAAAATCAGAACTCCACGCTGCCCCTAGCAGCCTCCAAAAAGCATGAGAGAGAGAGAGAGAGAGAGAGGGAGAGAGGGAGGCATGTGCTCCAAAAGTAGAGTACCTCCCACCCCCCCTCCCCCCATAAATAACCTAGGGGCCACTTAAGGTTTTAAAACCTTTCTAGAGGCCACCCAAGGTTATAAAACCTTTTAAGTTTTAATTCTTTTGTCCCTTTCACACTTGGGGTTGTCCACATGGGTCAATAAACCTTAGCCCCAAATATGAACCTTTAAATATTTATCTTGCTCACCGACCACCATGCTCACACTTGTGCTGCACCAATTTCACAGGGTCATGACATACTCCCCTCTTGAAAAATAGCAAGCATCCTCGATTGCAATCTGGTGATACAGCAAGACATCCAAAGCGGAACCACACTGATAACAAAGGCTGCCCAATAGTAAGATATCAGCCATGTGATCCAACTAAAAGTGAAATGTACAATATGGCAAGATCAACATCCCAATCTCTCTAAGCCATGCATATGTTACAACATTCTTTGCAAACCAATGGTGTAGTAATAGTCCAAGTTGTATACCACTGTGAACCATACACAACCACAACATCCAATGTGACTAATACACATATCATAGAAGTCCCATACGCAGATGTACTGTCAGCTGTCAGTACCTTCGGGTGAGATAAAAGCTGCACCAAGCAACCTCTAGATGACATCTAAACCTGTCTATATCAAGGGAGCGGAGGTGCTACCCCCCTCTTGAGCATCAGGCAATGCTCCATACCCATGCTCTAGTGAACCTGAATGAGCCGTAGCAAGAGTCGGCTCCAACTCAAAGGCATCGAGATAAAGCTGCAATACTTGAGGTGAATCTTCTAAGTCACTCTCCTCCATCCACTTCGCATCCATCGGTGAATAGTTCTTGAACTTCACAAGAGAGCGACGGGAAACTTTACCTCGTACCTTTATTTCCTTATGTGCCAGTATCTGCTTTGGAATAAGAACCTCATCAAGTTCCTCAACTTCCGGCTGAGTCTCATCTGATACATCCTCAGGCACATCCGCATGGAAAGGTCTAAGTAGACTCACATGAAATGCATTGTGAATCCTCCAATGATCTAGTAGCTTCAAACTGTCAGAATGCGCAGCGGAAGACTAAGCACATAGGAGACGCATCACCATCGATGTGATATGCAGCGGAAGTCTTTGTATTGGAAGATCATGTCACACAAATGCTCACACCGTCTTCTGTATCCTGAGTTTCGTGAGTTTAGCAATCCACTTTAATACTTCAAACTTTAAAGAGATATGAGAGAGAGATATGAGAACTGTACACCAGATTGGGTCCCGAATTACCCACTGAAGGACCCCCTATCCCGATAACGAGATAGTATTTGCTTTATTTCTTTAGAGAGAATGACTGTGGACTGTAGATAAGCCAAACACAAGATCTCGGAGGATCGGAAGCCTGGCTGAACTGTACACGGCTGTAGAAGCACCTCGATGAACTGATCTCGAGCCTATGCACTCTTCCCAAGGGCATGAGGAAGGGCTGCACACCTGAGGCTGAGAAAAGAAGGTGGTGGACTGTTCTAAGCTATGTTAGAATGCTGTAAATGCTTATGAATGCTGTGTTACCTTCACCAGAGGGCTGTAGCATGTATGGATGATGCATATAGGTGGAGGAACTGCTGGAGAACTGCTGCAGGACTGAAAACGCAGGCTGTAGGACTGAAACGCAATACAAACTGCTGTGGAACTGTTAACGCAGACTGTAGTCCTGATTACTGGCGTAGGACTGATGCTGGACTGAAAACGCAGAGTGTAGGGCTGTTGCTGGACAGAAAACGCAGACTGTAGGGGCTGCTGTGAACAGGCCGGCTGCTGGATATGCAGAAAACGCAGGTCTTCTTGCTGATTCAGGCCTGTAGATGCACTGTATGGCTGCGCTTATGGCTGTAGGGACTGCTGAACTGCAGGCGTTGGAGAACCAGGGCTGGCTGAAGCAAACTCAAGCACTCCAAGGGCTGGATGAGACTAGTCTAGTGCTGAAGGCAAGGGAAACTCCTAGGGCTGAGGAGCAAAGCTCTTAGCACACTGAAGACTAAATGAGAAACTAAGCCCTATGCAAGCCTATTTATACTAACTAGAGGCTGGTCACGTTGGCTGGTCATTTATTTAATAAAGTTTATATTTATAAATGACAATAAATGCTAAATAAATACCAAAAAATATGGAAAAAATACCAGATAAATCCTAGTAAATTCCCTGAGGCTTCTGGGATGTTCTAAATGATGCACAGGCATATGAATGCATATTATGCAGGATGCAGAGTGCTTTCTAATGCAAACCCTAAGGCTTCTACTGACTCTACATGCATGAATGATTCTCTCTAAGTGGGTTAAGGGACTTGACTGACTGACTGACCCGCTAAGGCTGAGGAATGACCTACGTAGCTCGTGCCTGACTTATCCTGGACTAAGTATGTACAATGGGGTCAGGACGTACGACAATCATCATTCTACTGGGTTCTAATAATGTACAACTGTTGCACTGCTGATGATGAGCCATCTTGTCACCATGCACTGAGTGCAGAGTGCATGTGACATTCCCTCCTGCTTAGCTTGGCGACACGTTCATGGATTCCAAGTAGTCCGCCAATAACTAGGGATACTCCTGGAAGAACTCCTCGTCTAGCCATATGGCTTCGTGGGTGCCTCGATCTCGGAATTTCGTATAGAATTAACGTATCCGTCGACCAGAAAAATGCTTCCATCGATGAAGAAGGATCTGCTCAGGCTCAATAACTTCTGCTTCGTCTACCACGTTTGGCTGCTGTTCATCTGAACATCAAACACTTCTGGACCAACATATGGTTTTAGCCAAGAAACATGGAAAACATCATGCATTGTCCAACTGGTAGGCAACTTTAACTTCATGGAGACATCACTTAACTTTTTGATTATTGGAAAAGGGCCAAAATTACGGAATGAAAGCTTGGGACAACGTTTGCCCACTTGTTTCAATCTCTGTTTCATGATACGCAAATAGACCCAATCCCCTTCCTTGAAGTGGACATCTCGTCTAGACTTATTTGTCTGTCTGCTATATGCTTCCTGAGCTTTGGTCAAGCGGTCCTTGACTGACTCAATGATCTCGGAAAATGCTTCCGTGGTTTTATTAGCCTCTAAAGATGGAGACACCATTCTTGTCAAAAGAGAAGAAAAACGGCGACCAAAGGCTGCTTCATATGGAGTCCGTCCGACACTGGATGAATGAGTGTCGTTCAAGATAGCTTGGACCAATGGAAGATAATGTTCCCATTTGGACCGCTGGTCATGACAGTATGACTTGAGAACATCAAAGACCAATTGGTTATAAATTTCTGTTTGGCCATCTGTCTGCGGATGGAATGCACTAGACAACTGCAACTTAGTTCCGAAGTTTTCAAATAATGCCCTCCAGAAATGTGAGGTAAACTTGGAATCTCTATCTGATGTTATGGTGCTAGGCAAACCACAAATTGGATACCAATGCTTGAGAAACAGACGGGCTACGTCCTCGGCTGTGGTGGCCGTATGCTTGCATGGGATGAGCATGCAGAATTTACTAAAACGATCCACAATGGTAAAACACTGAGTGTTACGGGATCCGGTGGATGCTGGTAGAGGCCCTACAAAGTCCATAGATATGTCGATGAAAGGTCCATTGGGGGTAGGCAAAGGTTGAAGTAAACCTGCCTTCTTTGTATGGGGAACCTTGACTTTTTTACAAATCTTGCAGGCTTGTACATGTGCGTAGACATCACGCCTCATCTTTGGCCAATAAAAGGACTGTTCTAATTTCTCGAGGGTGTTGTTGATACCCCTATGTCCTCCAACTAAGGAGTCATGGGCATCGTAGAAGAGCGGAATGCTTTTCCCGAGTAACACAGAGACGGTTCTTGTAGAACAACCAACCGTTCTGTACTGAATAGTGGCCAGGCTCAGAATTGAGGGAAAGACGATAGGGAAACCTGCTAGGAGGATCTGATCCAGGGACCAAATCAATGTGATGGTCCTCAGGGCGAGAGGGTGGGAGACTGGGCGGGAGATCGTCCCTAAGCATAATGTCCTGATGTCAGGATAGGAGGTCTGCTAACTGAGGGACTGAAGATGTAACGGATGCTACTAATGAGGGAGGGGCTGTTTAAGCACAAACATAAAGGAGTGCTCCTTCTGCTCCCTTGCGGATAGCTCGTCTGGCCTGGAGATGCGAAATCAATGGGATGCCAAGAATGCTTCTATCCCCACGAATCATGACAGGCTCAGGAAAACCTTTACAAATAGTAAAAGTGTCCTGCCCCCAATCGGGAATAGGCTCATACTGACGGAACCACTGAATTCCTAAGATCATGTCACACCCCAACAGAGGTGAGACGATGAAATCTCGTTGAAATGAGGCCTTCTGAACTTCAAAGGCGAATTGCTATGCCTTCTGGGAAATGTGGGTGCGAAGACCAGGTGTAAACCCGTCCACATCCAGATGATATGGGACTAATGTGCAGTTCAATTTATTAGCCAACTGGGGGAGAGATGGCGTCTGCAGAACTACCCATATCGAAAAGGACTACAAACTGTCGGCCCTGGGTAGAGCCATAAGCTCGGATGAGGCTCTTCTGAGCAGCATCGCTCTCACCCTCCTGCTTAGCATCAAATACCACGGATGGCATAGGATGCATGGAAGGTAAAAGTTGAACTGCATTTGAGGTAGTAGGCGGGACTAGAGGAGCTGGGGAGGCTGTGGCAACTGTGGCAGAAGGAGCTTTGGCGGCTTGTGCCGCTTGCCATTTGTGGCAATCCTTCTTACCATGCCCTATAATATGACAGAAAAAACATCTATTTTCTGATTGGTACTTCCTTTGCTCCTCTGGAGGAAGATAACCTCCAGTAATGCATGCTTTAGCCTTTTCATCAGGGATTTTCTTAGGTTCTTTATCTTTTTTACCCCCTGAAGAACTGGAGCTACTACTGCTGTCCTTCTTCGCATCTTTAGAAGATGCGTTACCTTTCCCTGTCTGTGCAGCTGATTGCTGCTGTTGGGGTTTCGTACTGGACTGAGAGGACTGCTTGGGCTTGCCCCCATTAAGCTTTATTTCTTCATTCTGAACGAGAGTCAGAGCCCGGTCATATGTACATGGTTCAAAGTTACGAACTATGAACCGAATGTTACAATCCACGAATGAATTGCACCATCTTAGCCTGCTCAGATAACCCTGACTGTTGTGCTAAAGTAATAACCTTACCGGAAAACTGAAGCACTAGGGATCCGTTCTGTCTTAGTCCATAGAACTCGTCTTTCATACCGGTCATATACTAGGGTGGGAGAAATCTGGTCTTCAGGTCATGGACAGAGATGTCCCAGTCAAAGGCTGTGACACCTGTGGCCTGGTCTGTATGAATACTAGACCAATGCTGCCACCAAGTGACAGCCTCACCAGTGAGATGGGGAGCCGCTAAGTGGACTTTGTCTTGAGGGTCTGTGATCCTAGCTAATGAAAAATGAGCATTAAACTGATGAATAAATTGATTAACTGATGAATGATCACACTTACCATCATACTTACTGAAGTTTGGTTGACTGCGAATGATGGTGGTTGATGCTGCAGACTGCTGGCTCGTGACACCTATGACTAGGGAGACTGAGGAGAGCTGCTGATACCTCAAGTGTATGGCCTCCTTTTCCCGTTGGTGCTCGAGTAACATACGTTCTCGATCAAGTTCACGTTGGTGTTCCCGAGCGGCAAGTTCAGCCTAACGCCGGTCTTCGTCGATCCTGCATTGGGCTTCCTCATAGTCGTGTCTTTCTGCTTTTTCTCTTTTCCTTCAGGCCTCATCCTCTCTCCTTTGTTGTTCCATCTGAAAGAAGAGGGAGATGTAGTCGGGTGCTGCTGGAGGTGTAGAAGGACGTGCTGCTGCTACCTCCAAGAATTGGAGACGCTCCATGAGCAGCTGGTTTTGAGCTCTAAGAAGAGCTATGGTGTCTGCTGTAGGCGGAAGAACATGGTCTCCGTCGGGGGAGACGTCTTCCGGCCGATGAGTACTCTCTTCTGTAGACATGATGCTGAAGTCGGTGGTCGTGCCGGAACGCAATCTAACCATCCAAGGATGCCCCCACGCTAGAATACGGTGTGTGTGGACAATCTGAGTCTGATACCAATGTGATATGCAGCAGAAGTCTTTGTATTGGAAGATCCTGTCACAGAAATGCTCACACCGTCTTCTGTATCCTGAGTTTCGTGAGTTTAGCAATCCACTTTAATACTTCAAACTTTAAAGAGATATGAGACCAGATTGGGTCCCGAATTACCCATTGAAGGGCCCCCTATCCCGATAAACGCAGACTGTAGGGGCTGCTGTGAACAGGCCGGCTGCTAGATATGCAGATAATGCAGGTCTTCTTGCTGATTCAGGCCTGTAGATGCACTGTATGGCTGCGCTTATGGCTGTAGGGACTGCTGAATAAGGCTGGCTGAAGTAAACTCAAGCACTCCAAGGGCTAGATGAGACTAGTCTAGTGCTGAAGGCAAGGGAAACTCCTAGGGCTAAGGAGGAAAGCTCTTAGCACACTGAAGACTGAATGAGAAACTAAGCCCTATGCAAGCCTATTTATACTAACTAGAGGCTGGTCAAGTTGGCTGGTCATTTATTTAATAAAGCTTATATTTATAAATGACAATAAATGCTAAATAAATACCAAAAAATATGAAAAAAAATACCAGATAAATCCTAGTAAATTCCCTAAGGCTTCTGGGATGTTCTGAATGATGCACAGGCATATGAATGCATATTATGCAAGATGCAGAGTGCTTTCTAATGCAAACCCTAAGGCTTCTACTGACTCTACATGCATGAATGATTCTCTCCAAGTGGGTTAAGGGACTTGACTGACTGACTGACCCGCTAAGGCTGAGGAATGACCTAGGTAGCTCGTGCCTGACTTATCCTGGACTGAGGATGTACAATGGGATCACGGCGTACGACAATTATCATTCTACTGGGTTCTAATAATGTACAAGTGTTGCACTGCTGATGATGAGCCATCTTGTCACCATGCACTGAGTGCAGAGTGCATGTGACAATCGAGCTCCATGAACACCCCCAACACGCACTAAAGCATCCTTCCACCGGGCTCCCATCTCCCGGTGAGCTGTCTCCCAAAACACCCCCTGTCACGTGCATCCCACACTTGGATGCCACGTGGACATTTCTGTACAGAAGGTGCAGGACCTGGGATGGTGAACTGGTCCCATGTGAGCCCAGTCCGGGACGAGTCAGCCAAGGATCCATCTCAGTCGTCCGAGGTCAGGTGTGCATTGTCCTGCACATGAGTCCAAGGTCAGGTGTGCACTGTCCTGCAGATGAAACAGTGCCAGTCCGCGCTGTGAGTCTCCCTCTGGAATGATATCAGTGATTCTGTGTATCTGGTATGGTACCAGATGCCAGATCACTGAGTAGTTAGTATTTAGGACAAGGGGCCAGCCCATAGGGCTACCCCAAGTCGTAGTGTGGGCATGGGGATGGTGTGAAACCACCCCCATGAGGGCCAGGAAGGCCCTGGCTGTACCCACCAGCCATGGGTAGGCCATAGGGGGGCTGTAGGACAGCCCCAGGGGCAGGCCAAGGGTAGTCGACTGCTTATCCAGCTCTTGGAGAGGTTTAAGGCAAGTATGGGGCAGCCCATACAGGCTGCCCAGCCTCCAAAACAGGGGGCATTCAGTGCCCAGCCTCCTAGGCAGTAGGCGCCTAAGTGCCCAGCCCTATTTCCCATGTGTGCAAGTGCCCAGCCAAGCAACAAAGTGATGTGCAGCATTTAATAGTATTAATTGCTGTATTTTCTGGTCGTGGGA
Source organism: Cibotium barometz (assembly GCF_041138505.1). Taxonomy (NCBI): domain Eukaryota; kingdom Viridiplantae; phylum Streptophyta; class Polypodiopsida; order Cyatheales; family Cibotiaceae; genus Cibotium; species Cibotium barometz. The sequence continues at coordinate 53,990,267 of NC_141049.1, read as the reverse complement.
GCATTTAAAGCTGGCCGACTGATGTAGTACTGGCCGACTGCTGTAGTACTGGCCGACTGCTCATGATTGGGTAGTATAAAAGGAGAAGCCCACAATCCCATTCATTCATCTCATTATTCACCAAGAGCTCAAGCAAACAAGGGCTAGACAAGCCAAGGAAGTTGCTAAGCAAAGGGGTGGAGTACTGCAGGTCAAGGGCAGGGAATTCCCAGCCAAGAAAGGTCCAAGATTGCTGTATTTTCTTTCAGATTCACATCATTCTAATAAACCATCCATGGTGGGGGCCCTACAGAGGGTAATTGGGACCCAATACTGTGTCCTCTCCATCTCTCCCTCTCTCTCTCTATTTTTTGCACATCTCCTTTCAGTTTGTGCGTTAATTTCCGTCGCGAAAAGAGTGCTGAATTCTGAGTATTGAAGTTACCGATTCTTCTCCGAAGCTTCCGCATGTTACACCGGCCGGAGGAGATGATTATGACAAGGTGCCACTCTAGCCTATATATGGCTCTTCAACTTCCCATGCTTCCACTTATGGGATAATCCAAGGCACCTTCTAGCCATAGATCACACGCTCGAAATCGCCAACCTTCCAACACAAACGATAGGCCACCTCACCAATCTTTTCTAATACCTGAAAAGGTCCATAATAGCGCATGCTCAACTTAGGGAATAAGCGCTCTTTACCCTTCATCTTTTTGAGCCTAGCTTTCTCAAATCGCAAAAGAACCCAACCACCCAATGCAAACTCTAATGCACGTCCATGACGGTCTGCTGCCTTCTTTTGCTTTTGCTGAGTTTTTTGGAGTGCCGACTTAACTCTCCTATAAGTTTCATCCATGTTCTCCACATACTAGTCAGCCTCAAAGATCTTATCCTTTGTGTGCAAAATGGGTGGTACCTTCTTTCCTCCTTCCATAATCTCAAAAGGTGCCTTGCCCGTCAAGGTATGGATGGTGTTATTATAAGCGAACTCCACCAAAGGAAGATACTCCTCCCATTGTTGCTTGTGCTCTGACACATAACACTTGAGAAGATCTAACACTGTGGAATTAGCCTCTTCCGACTGCCCATCTGTCTGTGGATGAAACGATGATGAAAACTTGAGAGTTGTACCCATGTTGTCAAACAACTCTCTCCAAAATAAACTCGTCATCCGTGGATCACGGTCACTAATGATAGACGAAGGCATGCCATGATACTTGAAGATGTTCGCCATGAACAACTTCACCATGTGATCAACTTTGATCTTCTTACGCACAGGAATGAAATGAGTCTGCTTACTGAACCTCCATATGATAGTCCAAATGCCATCATTCCCCATTTGTGTCCTCGGAAGATCAAATATAAAATCCATGGCAATGCTCTCCCATGGCCTATCTGGAATAGGTAAAGGCTGAAATAACCCTGGTGTCTTCTGACGGTCATACTTCACCTTCTGACATACGATGCATTGCCTAACAAAAGCATCAATATCTCTTCTCAAGGTCGGCCAATAAAAGAAAGCCTCAACTGCCTTTACCGTGGCGTCAATTCCTCTATAACCTGCATACGGTGGAGCATGACTTTCAATCATAACCTTGAGTCATAACTGCCTGGTAACATAGTCTACCATGCATCAACAAAAAGCCATCCCTGAGAGTATAATGATCATGCCGCTAACCCTCAGACATCTAATCATAGACCCTACCAAAATCCTCATCCTGGGCATATTGCTCTTTCATCTCATCAAGCTCATGATGATAAGCAAGTGAAACTGCTGAGACCTGTGGGTGGCTTGCATGACAAAGCATCTGTCACAACATTCTTTTTACCTTCCACGTACAATCTGAAAGTGGAACACAGACAAAAAGTTGGCCCATCTCATATGCTTCTCAGAAAGTTTAGTTTGCGCGAGAAAATAGCGCAAGGACTGATGATCTGTTTGCACAGTGAAATTAGCCCCAAGCAAATAGTGTTTCCATGTAGAAAGAGCATGAATTACAGCCAATATCTCTCTCTCATAAACCATTATGTAATATACGACTCTCATAGGCTATAACATGTCCTTCCTGCATGAGAACTGCCCCAATGTTGTTCCCACATGCATCACACTGGACAACAAAAGCCTTTCGGAGATCCAGTAATACCAATAGGGGATCCGAAGTAAGCTTTTCTTTAAGCTTTTTAAAGGCTGCAATTTCCCGATCAGCCCATCGAAATGGAGTTCCCTTCTTTGTTAAAGCATGAAGGGGCGAAGCAATCTCAGCAAAATACCGTATGTACTGCCTATAATAGGAACACAAGCCCAAAAAGCTGCGTACATCATGCACGGTCCTCAAATCTGGCCAATTGAGAATTGCTTCCACTTTCGAAGAATCCATATGGACTCCATCTTTAGACACGATATGCCCCAAGAAGTGTATCTCTTCTAAGAAGAACTCACTCTTCTTGCCATTAATGACCAACCTATGTTTCCGGAGTTCTTCAAACACAATGGCCAAATGCTTCCTATGCTCCTCCTCTGAGCGTGAATGCGCAATCATATCATCAAAGAATGTGCCCACAAACGCTCTATGAGGCCGGAAAATCCTATCCATCATCCTGTTAAAGGTAGCGGGAGCATTTATCAAGCCAAAGGGCATGACCAAGAACTCATATAGCCCAAAGGTGGTCCGAAATGTTGTCTTATGCACATCCTCAGATCTAATGCGTATCTGATGATACCCGCTTTCAAGTCTATCCGACTAAAGACTGTGGAGCCATGTAAGCGGTCCAATATGTCATCGATCCTCGGAATAGGGAATCAATTCTTAATGGTGTTCTTGTTTGGCACCTTGTAATCTATACACATGCGCCAAGAACCATCTTTCTTTTGCACTAAGAACACAGGTGAGCAAAAGGGTGATAAGCTAGGCTGAATCACCCCTTTTTCAACAACTCCTGTACCTGGCTCATAATTTCCTCTTGTTGGGCTGCACTAACACGGTACGGCGGTCTATTTGGTGGGATACTCCCCAGAATAAGATCAATAGCATGATCTTCTGGCCTTTCCGGAGGAAGTTCTCCTGGCAATGACTCGGAAAAACAATCCTGGTACTCACATAGGAAATCAGTCCTATCTTTATCTAACATAGACAAATTAGATTTAGACTCATCATCTTTTGCATCCTTTACAAAAACCAAGTACGCGGAAAGATGCTTTTTCATTACTGATGAAATGGCCGAATCCGATACAATAGGAACAGATTCCCCTTTAAGCTTTACATCCAAAATATGCTCTTTCCCTCTAGGAGTCAAAGTAATCTTCCTGTTGTACGTATCCACCACCACCACATGCACTCTATGACACCATGGCATACCCAACAAAACATCACACCCATCAAATGGCATGATATAGAACTCCTCACTGTCCACATAACCCTAAACATGAAGCCTCAGTTTCCCAATAATAGGGGTAACGGGTTCTGCATACCCAGGACAAGCCATATTAGCCTCGTACAAAGGCCCCATCTCCTCTGCACGGATCCCCAAGCTGCCAGCCAAATTGGTGACATAAGTTGGCTCTAGCACCTGTGTCAAAGAAAATCAAAGCATTCTGATCTCTAACTTTGCCCCATGCCCTGCACAACTCAGTCTCCTCACCACCTGGCTGTTCCCAAACAAGATCAGGAACTAACCTTGCAGAACGCTTTGCTTTCTTAGACTTAGGCTCCCCTTTAGTGTCAGAGTCCTTTTGGGACTTACTCTTGGGACAATTGAAAGACATATGTCCCTCCTCAGTACTGAAAAAGCATTTCTTAGCATCCATCAAAGCCTGTCTCTCCTCGGGAGTTCTCTTGGGCATTGGTAACTTCTTATACCGCTTCTCTGTAGGCACTATTGCATCACGCGAAGCATGCCCTGACTTTTCAGTTTTCTTACTTGTGCTTTTGCTGCCCTTAAATCCAGATGAAACTCCAGTGAGTAACACATTTGCCATCATGGCATTCTCTATTATCTGCGACATATTTGTTCCTCGAGTCTTTATGCAATAGTCACGCACTTCCTTGGGTAACCCACAACAATACTTCTCAACCTGCTCAGTCAATGGCACTGCACGATAAGAAGTAACTGGGAGTAAAGCTTCCCAAAACTTCTTGTTGTAATCCTCAAGATTCTCACATTCGATGCATCCAACTTGTGCCATACTGTCATTACATCCACCTCAAATGTAGATGTGAGCCACACGGAAGAGAACACCTGTTTAAATTGTACCCAAATAGATGGTGCTATGCCCTGCAAAAGAAGAGTGGACTACCACTGGAATGCATTGCCCTTGAGAAAAGTCGCAACTTTTCTCACTTTCGAGGATTCCGTGTAATTTCCACCAGAAAAAACAGCATCAAACTGCTGTAAAAAGGTAAGTGCCTTGAGCTTGTCTTTGGCCCCACTAAATGTGTCAAATTTTACTACAGCTCCCCCTTCCTTATAATCCTTCGCCTTACCCATAGGGGTTAGATTATCGTAAGGAAGTGGCCTCACAAGATTGCTACCCCCTGCATTCATACCCATCATGGGGTCAACATTGCCAGTTCCCACACCTTGCATACCATGCATTCCTGCTGATCCTCCCATGTTTCCAAACATACCACTATGCATACCGGGCTGCATGCCCCCATACATGTTCCCTTGCATTCCGGGCTGCATGCCCCCATACATATTTCCTTGCATTCTGGACTGCATACCACCATACATATTGCCTTGCATACCAGGCTGAAAATTAGCTCCAAAATTCCCTTGCATTCCCATGCCTCCCTGAGGGTAACCCCCAGTCATAGATTGGAACACGGAACCACCGCCAAAATAGCCTGGATGCATAAATTGTTGCAAAATAGGTGGCTATTCGAAAAAGGAACTCTGTGGGTTTACACCATAAGTATTTTGCATGTTAGGAAACTGTCCAAAAGTAGGATCCTGTGGAAAGGCACCACTATTGCCCTGAGGTGGGTTCCTAGAACGCACTTTCTTCTTCTTCTTCTTAGGCTCAGAAGGGGCTCTCATAAATTCAGCAAACTTCTCACTTTGTGTGAGCTACATAAACACATCCACTGCCCCTGCCAAACGAGCTTTAAACTGGGCATCATCTTCCTCTTTACTTGGCATGTCTTCTAGCTACGTTACATCCTCATATCGTGCATCTTCTGCAACCTGTTCTCCTGCAAGTACATCCTCAGATTCAGTCCTCTCAGGAGTGGTCTCCTGCTCTTCCTCATCATCATAAACATACTCATCTTCAGAGTCTGACATCTTGCTGAAATTTTCAGCAATGGCTTTCCTTGAGACAACCACGAGCTCACCCCCTTAAGAAAGTTGATGATGGTCCCAGCAACAACGGAACCTTGAAACCGGCCTCTGGTAGAAACCAAAGTGCAGTAGACTAGTAGTCACCCAATCCAATTGTAATCCAACCAATAAAGAAATAAACAGGAGCTAGAGTGCTCCAACACAAGAAAGAGAACGACACCTATTGGCCCCAAAGCTTGGCGCCCCTTTCATCTGCCAATCCTCAGGACCTCTTAGCATAGAGGTTACACAGCTTTGTGTCCCAAGAACACCACACTGTTATCTCCTCTAATCTGCTAAGTCAATGCATCCATGAGGCCTTGAATATGCATCTGACTAAACCATGCACATAGCCACAAACTCGGCCATGAAAACAGTCCACAAACTCTTCCGAATCAGCCCACAATCTTGTCCTGTTTCCACCCTCTGAACTGTCAAACCCTTCCTCTCACAAAGGGCCTGAGAGAACAACTCCGGAACAGTCACGAGCCAGTGAAAAGAGAGACTCCATAAGACACCTCCTGCAATCCCACTTGCTCACAAAGAGAGAGAAACTTACAATCTTTATGTTGCTTTTCACAAGAGAGAAAAGACGCAAGGAAAAGCCCCATACTGTCCTGCCCTCGTCTTGCAGCCGAGAGCATAGTAACATGAAACGTTTCGTCCGTTTCGAAGGTTTTGTTTCGTTTCGTTTCGTCTGTTTTGGACGAAACGCAAAGGTTTCGAAATGACACTTCTTATATACACATACCAAATTTATAACATAGCTAACATAAAGATGAAGATACATTTTTTGGGACTAGTGGGTATGAAATTCATGATTTTGGGAGTAGGTTTTTTGGTATTTTCAAAATTTGGGCAAGAAAAGGCGAGAAAGAGAGGAGGAAAGAAAGGGAAGGAGGTGAGAAGAAAAGGAGAGAAAATTGGAAGACAAGAAAAGAAGAGAGAGAGAGGAGGGAAAAGAGGAGGAGGGAAGAGGAGCGGTGGACCATAGAGGAGAATAGGGAAAGAGGAAGAGGAAGAGGAGGCGTGGAGGAGAAGAAGTGAAGGAGCGAAAAGGAGTGGACGAGGAGAAGAGGCGAAGCAACAGGTTGCGGCCGAGAAGAAACGTCGGCGGATGCGTGAAGAATAACGGTCCTTGAAACTTTGAGGTATATCCATTTCAACTGTAGAAATAGCCAAGACCGAAGCTGACAGCATACGACTGAGGGCATCCGCAACCACATTGGTAAGACTAGGAACATACTCAATTGTCATATGAAAATTGGCTAAGAATTCGACCCAACGTGCTTGCCTAGCATTCATAACTGGCTGCGTGAAGATATATTTCAAAGAATGATGATCTGTTTTCACCACTGAATCTGCACCAAGGAGATAATGTTTCCATGCTCGATAGGCATGAACAATAGCTAAAAATTCCTTGTCATATACCGGGTATCTTCCTTGAATTGCAGAGTGCTTATGACTGTCAAACGCAATAGCACGTCCTTGTTGCATTAAGACGGCACCAGTGGCAATATCAGAAGCATCCGTGTAAACATCAAAGGGGAGAGTAGGGTCTGGAATAGCCATGACAGGAGTTGTTGTCAAAGCTGTCTTTAAATTTTCAAAAGCTTCTGTTGCGGCTTCAGTCCATTGGAATGCAGGGGCGGACTTTAAAAGTTCAGTGAGAGGAGCAGCTATTTCGGAAAATCGATGAACCTTTGTGTGATAGAAGTTGGCGAGTCCCAAAAAAGAACGAACATTATGGATGTTTGTGGGAGTTGGCCAATTGACAATAACCTGTATTTTCTTTGGATCCACGGAAATTCCGTCTGCTGAAACAACATGTCCAAGGTATTCCAAGGATGTCTTGAAAATTCACTTTTGCCTGGATTAATATAAAGAGCATTGTCTCGAAGCACCTGGAAAACGATCTTAAGATGTGCCTTGTGGTCTTCCATATTGCGACTGAACACCAGGATGTCGTCAAGATAAATAATGACGAACTTGTCCAAAAAAGGACGAAAAAGATCATTCATCAGACTCATAAACGTTGCAGGGGCATTGGTTAACCCGAATGGCATGACCAGGTACTCGTAATGACCATATTTTGTGCGAAAAGCTGTCTTATATTCATCACCTTCGCGAATGCGAATTTGATGATATCCAGACTTAAGATCAACTTTGGAGAAGACCTTTGCATGGAGCAATTGATCAAACAATTCATCAATGCGTGGAAGAGGATACTTATTCTTGATAGTTAACTTATTAAGGGCACGATAGTCGATGCAAAGGCGCATAGACTTATCCTTCTTTTTCACCAAAAGCACCGGAGCTCCAAAAGGGCTTTTACTTGGTCGAATGTGTCCTTTCTCCAAAAGCTCAGTAAGTTGTCGCTGTATCTCCTGAGATTCCGTAAAAGAAACTCGATATGGAGCACGAGTAGGTGGAGCACTACCTGGAAGAATATCAATAGCATGGTCGACTGGTCGTCGAGGTGGGAGGACCGCAGGAAGCTCCTGAGGAAAAAGATCCAAGTATGGAGCAAAGAAAGGTTGCCTGAGATACATCACCTTTGTATCTATATCCTCGGGAGGGTCGTTTGCTGAATAGACCATTAAAAGTGCTGAGGAACAACCACTCTTGCGGACCCACCGTTTCACTTGAAGAGCTGAAAGGGTTGGTATAGAAGGTTGGTCTCTGATTCCTTCGAGAGCCACAAGCATATCATTTTGAGCAAATTGTATAGAATGGTTCCGGAAACTGATCAGGGGATCATATTGATACAACCATTCTTGACCAAGGATCATATCATAATGTGCCAAATTCATGACTTGGAAATCCAATTTGTCACGATAGTGCTGAATTCGAAAGGAGAGGTGTTTGACAATGGTGTTACACGAGGTTGTAGAACCATCGGCAAGCTCTACTTCATAAACAACACTACTTAGAGAAGTCCGAATCTTCAATCTCTGAGTCAAGGTGATTCCCACAAAATTATGAGAACACCCACTGTCAATGAGCACCTGAATAGGGTGACTGGAAATAGAACCTTGAAGAACCAAAACTTGAGTCGACCGCTGAGGCAACGGTGAAGAGGCAGGTTGTGCTGTAGCAGTAGCGGTGATTACTGAAGCATGTGCAATAGCATGGTGATTAACTTCACGCTTTCCTTTGTCAGCAACTAGGGGTTTCTCCGCAGAAATGGGGGGTTCAGCATTAGAATTCTGTCGATGAGTTGGTCTTTTGGGGCACTCAAACCAACGATGAGGTCCATTACAAATTGTGCATAATCCTGTCTTTTGTTGATCTCGTCCAGAAGGAACAGTAGAAGGACGAGGATTGCGAGATTGGTCACGTCTTTGGTCCTGTCCACGATCCGAACTGCGTGGTTGGAAGGAGTTAGGACGTCGGAACCGAAAAGAGGACGATCCTTCTGATCGGCGAGGTTGTTGAGAATTATTCCATTGAGGATTAGGTCGGGAGTTAGAAGAGCCAGATGACTCTCTGCGACTGTCTCGGCTCATACGAGATCCACTGGCTTTCTGAAAGTCATTAGTTCGACCGGAAGAGGTCGAATTTCGAGAATTGATGTCTGCAACACGCTCGGCATATCGTATGGCATCGGCAAGATCGACAGGGTTATATTTCTGGACATCGGCACGCAGTGTGGGGTTAAGCCCTTCAACAAAGGCATGAAGTTCGTCCGCTGGGGACAAAGAATCAATCTCCAGTATCAAGTTGGTGAACTGGGAGATATAAGAGGCCAAGGAACCAGTTTGGTCCAAATGGCGTAAGCGAGTACGGGCTTGGAAATCCGCATTGGCAGGTATGAACTGCTTACGGAGGACCCGCTCGAATTTTTCCCACGTTGTAACCGTTTTTCCAGAGTGCTGTCGTCGTTGCCACCATAATAAAGCAGTATCTTTGAGGAGGGATACCGCAAAAGTCACCTTTTTGGAATCAGAAAGGGTCATGGATTCAAAGTATAACTGCAGTTTGTAGAGCCATTGGTCTAAGATGCGCTTATTGCACTGACCACCATAAGAGTCAGGGGGTTTAATTTCCAATTTCTTTGTTTTACTGGCTTGCAAAAGACGATAAAGAGTTTTAAGATCGTCACCTTCTACCTCGGAAGGAATGACGTCTTCGTCTGCTGGTACTGTTGCTGAAACATCTGCTGCTGGCACAGAACTTGTGTTGGATTGGCGATCCGTGTGAAGCTGCTGGATCTGAGAGGCCAAGGATGCCATAGACTCCTGGAGTTGCTGTTGGAACTGTTGTTGGAGTTGCTGTAACGCTGACTGCCATTCCGGAGGGGCTGGTATATCAACCGGTTCTGCCATGAGAGGAGATGTTGATGTAGAGGCTTCCAGATGATGAGGCTCAGGGGGTTTTTGTTGCTGATCACGCCGCTGGGCTCTAGTAAGAACCATCGGCTGGAGGGTGCGGCATCTGTAAATCCCGAGAAGGAAGGCTACGTACTGGTGAAGCGGCTATAGACCATCCAGTATAGTAAGGACGATCCTCTGGTACTGGGCTCTCACGAGAGTCTTTAACTTGAGAAGAAGGTACAGGAGTAGGGACAGCTACAGGTGTCAAGGGTGTATACTCCGGTGTAGAGGGGCGCACCGTGAATGAAGATGGATAAATGTCTTCAGAATAAGTGCAATATTCATGAAAGATGATGCTACACTCGGGTAGAATCGCACCCAGATAAGGATGACGCCTGAGCATAAAACAATAGTGATCCAGATCTTGTGCAGAAGTACGAACACGTATCACCCACACGTCGAATTCTCGGAGGTGAGAAGTCGGTGTGGCTATCTGTATTCGGTAATGAGTGGGCTGGACATAAGGGGGCACACTCACTGGAACAGGGGTTGGGGCTGGTGGAGAAACACGGGTACGAGAGGGCACTATGGACTGAGAGGGTGTATCCTGTAAATAACTGAAGTCATAGGTTTCCTCTGCCATAAGCCGTCGAAGAAGAGGGTAGTGTGTGTCCACGTGATCCCTTTTAAAAAAAAGGTATTGGCCCCGGAAGAGTGGAGAGCCCAAAAAAGAATAAATGGCAGGTTGCTGATATGTTAATACTCCACTTGAGGTGAAATATGTATACCCAAGAAGATGGAAAGATCACACCTGAAGTAGGTTGCCATAGTATTGTTGGAGAAGAAGCACCAAGGTAGCCGTCACACCGCGGAGAACATCATCATAGACCGCAGGTGGATTTTTTTTTTTTGAAAATGTGCTGATTGCTGGCCGTGGGGTGCTCCTTTCATTTATTTTTTTTTTAATAATCGCTGGCCGGCGGCTTCACGTCGGGTTCTCCCATTCGTTTTTTTTTTTTGTGTGCGCTGCTATTCCTCGCTGGCGGGTTTCCTTGCGTGCGCGCTGGCGCTGGCCGTTAGGTGCTGGCTGCCGGTCGCTTCACGTGGCTGGTGAAACCACGTGTCATAAGGCTTAATATAAGCCTTAAGTTATAAGGCTAGTGGTTTTTTTTATTTTTTGTGAGGTGAACCGTCACGTTTTAAAAGAAAATGTGAAGAGGCAAGATCGAAGGGTGGCGACCCTGCGTGGAGAGGTATGCAGCCAGAATAAAATGCGATGAGGGCCTCCAGTAGAACACAGGCATACTACAAGCACTTTGATGTGAGTTTCTGCTTCTCTGCTTCTCTGCTTCTCTGCTTCCCATCATTTTTTTTTTTTTATAGAAAATTGGGAAAATGCTTAATCAAGCAAAATTGGCAAAATTGGGTAGAATTAAATGGGGCATTCTCTCCTACTCTTCCATTCAACACTTGCTACACCCAATTTTAGGGTTTGGCCAGGCTGATTTTAGGGTTAGGGTTTGGACTGATTTTAGGGTTAGGGTTTGGGCATCTCACAGGGCGGAAAAAAGTTTGCTCTGATACCACTGTAAAGCTTTTATAGCTTTATTAACATGATTAAGACTTAATTAACAAACATAAGACAAATGCTGATAGAAAGATTGAGATTGTTTGCATTGAGACAGGGACCTTTCTTAAATAGAGGCCGAAAGGTTACAAGTGAAGAGACACATCCCTGGGAAGGGGTGTGGCTCTTGAGTCAACGGTTATATCCTTTGGACTTAGGGGTGTGCCTTTTAATGAATAGACATGTCCTTTGATAGTGACCCATGTGTAAGGGTGTGACCCTTCACAAGTGTCCTTTCAGTTAATAAAGGATTAATGAATAATTAAGGAGAGATTAAGAGAGTTAGTCACAATCGTGACAGATAGAGCAGTTGTTATTTATTGTGACAACATGAGTAGAATACAGTTGGCCAGTAATCCAATATACCATGCTAGAATGAAGCACATTGAGATGCACTATCACTTTGTGAGAGAAAAGGTTCTAGCAGGTGATGTAGATCTAGTATATGTCAACACAGAGGATCAGGTGGCTAACATCTTCACGAAGGCATTGGGCACAGAGAAGCTCCACAGGTTTAGGAGCTTACTTGGACTGCAGTGTGTGGAGTTGAGCTCGAGAGGGAGTGTTGAGATATCGAGCTCAACTAGTGCTACAACGAACATTGATGACCCGCCTGGGTAACAGCTTTCGCACTTATGTCACTGGCATGGTTGGTGAGATTATGGTCGATATGCCGCCAGTGGATGACACGCTGTGTGACAACCACTTTGGAGTACTAGACTTATGGCATGGTTATAGCGCCAGCTCACATAGTCGAGTTCACACTATAGACCAACCACTTTGTATGTTGTTGCAAGAGAGTACTTTTCCTTTATGTATGTACTCTTATCTTTTAGATATATGGTTATAGAGAAGAGAAGAAAATTCAGCCATCCATCTCTCTCGTCTTGCACTCTCTTGTGTGTGTGTGTCTGTGTGTAATTTGCTTGATGAGCAGATTACACCAGCCTTATGCTAGTTGTAGATATTATACACTTTTGTTGTACCTCAGTAGGAGTATTTTCCTTTCATAGCTGTTTAGGACTGTTTTAGGACTTTTTTAGTTCTTTTTGTCTTACTTTTGATGAGACACCATCAGCTGTGTACTATGTTCTGGTCTCATAGGCCACTTTAGCCTTTCGCAGACGTTAATATATCTTTCTTTCTTTCTCTCCCCCACATTCTCTTTATACATGCCAAAAATAGCTCCTCATGCAAAAACGAGCTATCAGGTGGCTACACATGCATAATAAGCCAAGTACCAAGTAACTAGCTGTCCATACGCAGCCTGTGCACATATCCGTACCGTCTGTACAGGTATCTGTACAGTCCATACACGTAGAAAACAGCTTCACGTATTTTGAAAATATGATCCAACTTGTGTGACCAGTACGGCCTTGTTTTAATCTAGTGTGTACACATGCAATTAACGTTTCGGAAAATCCCCATCTTTCATCTTGTACACCATAAATCCTCTCCAACCTTCACAATACACCATGTGTACAGGCTAGTATCTATATGGGCAGCACCGCCCATAAATCCTAAGACACTCAAAAGAGTCACCACTCTCAATGAGTCTCGTCATCATGTCATTGGACTCCATATGGACACCAGGCTGAAATTTGAAGACCGACCCCAACCTTCAATTAGAAGGCCAAATTTTACTTTGACCTTGCTAGAATTCGAATTCACATAAACATGCGTATCTAGATATAAAAAATTTAAAAAAACATCGGATTGATGGCCTTCTTCTACCTGCAGCCAGGGATGAAATTTGAAGACCGACCCCAACCTTCAATTAGAATGCCAAATTTTACTTTGACCATAGCTAGCCTTCAAATATGCAAATCTATATATATAAAAATCGGATTGATGGCCTTTTGCCCAATTTTAGAAGAGGCCTTCTCTAGAAGGCTTGGAGGGCTTTTGTGCCCTCTGAAGGCTTCAAATTTCAGCAGTGATGGGCACCACCCATATGATCAATACACACATCCGAATCATCTTGTCATGTCCTTGGACTCCATATGGGCACCACCCATATGATCCATACACATGCCCAAGCCAAACTCTCAAGGACACAGTCCTTGAAAACTCAATCCAAGGTGAACATGCACTCACATGTCAACTAGGAGATTTGTGAAACTATAAATCTTACCTGTAGTTACATAACCTTGCCTCTGCTTGTTCAACTTGAGGAACACTTTGCATGTTTAATTTTCTCAACCCTCATGGTTGACATGTTCTTTCCCTCCATGTGATTTGTTTTGCGGAGGAAGAACCAAGTCAAACTTGCTAAGGCACAACAAGATGACACAGTTAGCTTGATGAGACTCCTGTTCACGATACCTCCCAGTTCTCAGCCGTCCAGCTCAGCTCAACCCTTTGTATAAGTTGCCCCCCTCCGGTCTTCAAAGAAGCCTGTCTTTAACCTCTCCTTTCAACAAATCTTGCCTCACCCACATGATCACGCCTCTCTTGAGGCTACCAAATTTGCCTCTACAACAGACCTTTATGCATTTAAATATACATCAGAACTCCATGAAAATCCTACTGCATCTGCTGGGCCTTTATCAGACCCTGATTCAGCAAAGGCCAGGCCAAAATCAAACCTCCATAGATGCATCAAGCATATAGGTAGGCAACACTAATTCACCGTTGCCCATTAAAAGATATTGCCTACATGGCTGCTAAGCTGTCACCCCTGCTGATGCCCACATGTAGGTGCAGTCCAGCACTCTTAAACCCGCCGTCTTACCCAGCCAGGCTCCTGCCAACCATGATAGCTGTCCCATCTTACCACCTGTATTCAAGCCACCTGTCTGCTCCATGCAAACACTGCGCCCTGCATGGTGTGAGCTGATTGAAACTAACTAACAGGAGCAAGCACTGGTACTGTGAGGGCTCTGTACTGCTGAGAACCTCTTTACGTGAGAGGTGCAAAACCCACCATAAAGAAATGGAGCCTCCAAAATGACCCAAAAACGGGCAGCACCCAAATGTGTGCGCCACTAAACCTATTGGCCAGCCTAGCAATTTCACATAATTCACTAATTTGCAGCAACTTATCGAAAGCACTACCACCCCCTGAAACCTTAAGTATCTGCAATCAAAATGACCGTTTGAAGATCTTGTGTGTACTACACCTTCCATGCTCAATTGGATGGATGGGCTTCTCATTCAATTTTCTCACAATATAAAATCTCTAACCACCATGTAAGAAGTCACAGAATGTAGTGCCCATTGCCAAATGAGACATTTGAACTATGGACACATCGATATAGATGAACTGCTGTAGCTGTTGTATGATAACTAGTTGGTGTCTGCACCGGCCCAACTGACGAACACAGTAAACGTTTATCCTTCCTTACGTGTGCGCATGTGCCTCAGTGATTGCCAGCTCTGCCACACATTAAGGTGTCGCTTTTCCAACCATGCAATAGGCATCAAGATCTACCCATACTCGGATGCCTCACTTGGCTCCCTTGGGCAATCAAAGTTGCTCTGAGAATATAATCATGCCCATTCCAGGAGGTAGCCTTGAGTAACTTGGAGTCAGCAAAATTCAAGGTCTACACTGTACAGTGTATACAGCTCTGCATTAAACCCATTCACACCTTGCTCTCTTTGCCAGCATAAATCGCAACGCATGCTTCAAGATTCACAAAGTGGTTACAACAGAGAAAAGCAAATACTGAATTTCCTTTCAGCTCGCTCAAAATTTCTTGCAATCTTGTATAGCCTTGCCTAGTCTGTCAAGACCAGCATGACCATCAGAACATATCCCCACAAGAACACAAGCCATCCTTGAAATGATGTATACAACAGTCATCTCGCAGAATGATCTCCCGTCTCTCGATCCGGGATACAACCTTGCCTGCATCATGACAGTCATTACACATCCTCAGATTTTTGGTCACGCGCAATGTCTCTCCCTGAGGAGTATTGACAAGCCCAAAGGCTATTGCCAGTTTCTCTGCATGCTGGCATAAAACCGCTTCTTTGTCTGAATCTGGAAGGGGTTTCAAGACCAAATCTAGATTTGGCACATGCCCTTCATTCTTCATGTGTGAGCCTAAGATTCTCTGGATTGCCAGAAGCTCCTCATTTCGATCATGGCCCACTACAAACTCATGCACTTGCTTGTTCACCTCTATCGAAGCACTTGCAGGTTTTTTCTTAGCCCCCACAGATTTCCTCAGCTCTTCTACCCTATGAGCATCATCCCACCTGCCAGCACCTGCGTAGATATCCGCCATTAGAACATACCAAGTAGCATCATCTGGCTTCATGTGAACAAGCTGCTGAAAGCATCTAAATCCTAGCTCTGCTTCCCCATGCGTTTTGCATGCACTAAGCAGAGCTGCCCATATTCCTACAGATGAAGGACATAGCATGTCAAGAAACTCCTCTGCCTCATACAGACGCCCTGACCTTGCAAGAAGATCAACCATGCAAGTAAAATGTTCTATGGTTGGTAGTATACCATATCCTTCTCTCATAACCTTAAAATACTCTTGACCCTCGAGTACCAGGCTAGCATGGCTGCATGCATTCAAAAGACATATGAAGGTAACAGCATCTGCCTTCACACCTTGTGCATGCATGTCGTTGAAACATTGCATAGCCAAGGAACCCTCATGGTTAATGCCGTATCCTTTTACCATTGAGCTCCATGCTACAACATCTCGAACTGGTAGCTTGTCAAAGACTTCCCTTGCCTCTGAAACAGAGCCACACTTTGCATACATGCTGATCAAACTGTTGCCAATTGAAGCATCTCTCATGAAAGCCTCTTGTGCCAGGTTCATGTGTATTTGTCGGCCCTTTTCTATGGCTCCAATGCCACCACAAGCTTTCAAACAGCAAGCAATTGTGACAGCATCTGGAGAGAGACTCTCCAGATGCATCTGCTCGAAACAATTCAGCGCTTCCTGACCAGGTCCATGTTCAGCATACCCAGCAATCAAGGCATTCCACGACACAACATCTTGAACCAGCAGCTTGTCAAAGACTTCCTGTGCCTCAACAAGTGAGCCACACTTAGCATACAGACCGACCAATGTGTTACCAATAGAAAGCTCTCTCTCGAATCCCCTTCGTACAATTGCTGAGTGTATATATCGGCCATTATCAATGAATCCTCCGTTGCTGCAAGCTTTCAAGATGCAAGAAAAGGTGACAGCATTAGGAAAGAGATTCTCTGCTTGCATCTGCTCAAAACAATCAAATGCTTCCTCCCCAAGTCCATGTTCAGCATATCCTGCAATAAGTGCAGTCCACGACACAACATCCCGAACTGGCAAATTGTCAAAAGCTTTCCGTGCCTCTGAAACCAAACCACATTTGGCATACATGCCAACTAAACTGTTGCCAATAGAAGGGTTTCTTGTGAGCTCTTTTCCTGTGATCTTTCTGTGTATTTCTCGACCCTTGTCAATGGCTCCTAGACTGCCACAAGCTTTCAGGGCACAAGCAATTGTGACAGCATTTGGAGAGACACCCCCCAGCTGCATCTGCTCAAAGCAGCTTAGTGCTTCTTCTGCAGGTCCATGTTCAGCATATCCTGCAATCAGTGCTGTCCAAGTCACGACATCTCGAACTGGCAGCTTGTAAAAGGCTTCTTGAGCCTCAGAAAGTGAGCCACATTTTGCGTACATGCCAACCAGGCTATTACCAACAAAAAGATCTGCTTCAAGTGCTTTCACTGTGACCTCTGTGTGTATTTCTCGGCCCTTGTCTATGGCTAATATGCTGCCACAAGCCTTCAAGACACAAGTAAACGTGAAAGCATTTGGAGAGACACTGGCTATCTGCATCTGTTCAAACCATTCAAGTGCTTCTTGGAAAGGGCCGTACTCAGCATATCCTGCAATCAATGCAGTCCATGACACAACATTTCGAACCAACAACTTGTCAAATACTTCCTGTGCCAATGAAAGTGAACCACATCTTGCATACATCCCAATCAAAGTGCTGCCCACATTAGGATCGGTTTCTAACCCCATTCGTGCAATCTCAACGTGAACTTCCCTACCCCTTTCCACATCTGTCAACCTAGCACACGCTTTTAGCACAGCAACAAGCGTGTGGCTGCTTGGATGTATATTATGATTCTGCATTTTCCTGTACAAAGCAACAGCATTCTGCAAATGCCCACATTGAACATAGCCTATTATCAAGGAAGTCCATGAATGCTCATTCTGGTAAACCAGCCTGCAAAAGAGCTGTTCAGCATCCAACACGCTTCCACACTCCACAAACATAGGCACAATATAATTCCCGACATCTCTGTGGGCTTCTAGTCCCTTATTGCAAATGTGAGCATGCAAAGACCTGGCATTGGCTAGACCTTTGGTTTTCCTGCATTTCTGCAAAATGCAAACAAAATTCTCTATGGAAGGTGGTTCAATTGTCTGTTTTAGAACAGTAAAAGCCTCCTCCAAGCTTAAGATGTCCCAATCACCGTGCTCATGCACCAGCCACGTTTTGGATGTTTTAATTTGCACTTCTGATTCGAAGCTGGCAATGGCTAAGGCGCTTGCATGCCCCTTGTGCTCTCTACCCAGAAGTGTCTCATTGCTTACCGTGCTCCAATTTTCCTCCACCATGTGAGCAACCCTTCCGCCCGTCCACACACGATCCTCGGTTATCTTATGGTCAAATTCTGGGACATTTGGGGTTATCTGTTGCAACTCGTGAAGCTCCATCAAAATTTATAGATTCAAATTTCCTTTTTTATTATTTTTTACAAAAGTCGATGAGTAAGAGAGGAGGGAACAAAATAAGAGGACTATTTTTGGAAGTATTTCCAAATCAATCACTTACATTGACTGTTGAATTCTCCCAGCAAAAGCGACCTGTATTATTTTCTGCGAACAGAAGCAAAATTGTAAGAAAAAAATGTTCAAAACATGTATTATCTGGGAACAGAAAATATAAACAGATGACAAAATTTGTTTAAACAGATGATAAAATTTGATGTTGTTAGGAGAAAACTATGTCCACTACCTAACACTATATGCAAACAGAAGATAGATAAATGATGTTCTGAAATAGAGCTTCCGCACCTGAATTCGAGCTTTTTGAGAAATGTAGAGGTGAGTTCTGGCCTGTGATGGTTCTCTGGACACTAATCTGAAGATCTGAGAACGCACGTATGTTCTTGTTTGCAAGAAAATTCTGCTCTGCAATCGAAACCTGTTCTAGCGAGCTTGGTGGAGGCGCGGCAGTAATCGAGGCCATGGCTACAGAAGACATCATCTTGCACCTCCTCTAGTAAACTATTGTTGCTTGGGTCGTATGTGTCATAAGGGCAGACTATCTTAATTGCAAGAGCTATTAACCATACCAATTATTATTAGCACTTAATCAGCACAATTAGAATTACAAGAGCTCATCTTCTTCCTCTTTTTTTGGGGGGAACAATAGTTATATATATATATATATAATTCCAAAAACAACTTTACAGCTTTACATTGAGTCCCAGCTCCAAGTTCATCCACAGACTCTACATCTCCATGTTAAGTAAGCTACATATTAGACTCCACCTATCATTTTCTAACACAAAAGAGGACTGCCCCCAGGAAATCTGATATTCTAGGTGAATACATGCCTCAATCATAGCTTCAGTTGTGCAGCCTCTCTCCAAAACATCCCCTTTCTTAGCCCATATTTTAACTACTAGTCTAGTTCCCACAGGATTCTCAATGAAAGCCACATAGGTATAGACAGTTTGCTTCTCTTTAAGGTACCACCTCTTTGTCTTTGGCCCAAACTTCACAGATTTTGATTTTAGATCCAACCCTATATAGCCCTGAAACATAAAGAGAACCTGTTAGGTTTACCTAGTATGCATGAGAGTCGCCCAAGAAGATATAGAGGTCAAGTTATGCCAATTTGCAAAGCCTGAATTAGCAAGAAAGAAGAGCTCATCTTCTTCTTTAATATCTTATTTGGGAGTTGTCATGTGGCAACTCTTAGTTGCCACACATGGCAGCTTTCTACTATCTGTGGATACATCTCGTCTTTAATATCTTATCTGGGAGCTATCACGTGGTGGCTTGAGCTACCCCACACCCCCAGAGAGAGAGAGAGAGAGAGAGAGAGAGAGAGAGAGAGAGAGAGTGTGAGAGAGAGAGAGAGGGAGAGAGAGAAAGAGAGAGAGAGTGAAGCGAAGAAAGATATATATATATACATAGAGAGAGAGAGAGAGAGAGAGAGAGAGAGATATATATATATATATATATATATATATATATAGAGAGAGAGAGAGAGAGAGAGAGAGAGAGAGAGAGAGAGAGAAGGGAAAGAAAGAGAATGATCGAGAGAGAGAGAGAGAGAGAGAGAGAGAGAGAGATGGCACTTTGGGGTTTTTTTCATACCCAGTATTATAGCTCTGTGTTTCCTCAAAACAAAAAAAGAGAGAGAGAGAGAGAGAGAGAGAGAGAGAGTAGAATTAGAAGGTTTTTGTTTTGTTTTGAATGGGAAAAATAAAAACTTTTTTACGAGGGAAAAGGGACAAGGAGAGAGAGAGAGAGAGAGAGAGAGAGAGAGAGAGAGAGAGAGGCCCCATCTAAGAGTAGGCAGAGTAGCACCAAAAAAAACCTTTAGTGTATTTTCCAATGCTAAATTTGGAGAAAAAGGATCGATCAATTTATTAGGGGGTTTTTTTCCCCTCAAATTCTTGAAAATAAGGACGGGAAAAAATATGTTCTTCTAAAAAAGGACTCAAAATATATAGTCCATAAATTTAAGGGTTAAGGATAATTAATATCATTGATAAAATTTTATAAATATGTGTTTTATATATTTATTAATATATATTTTAGATATACTAACTATAATCTAGAGTCTAGACTCTTACATACAACTAGTTAATTGTTAGATATAATATTAACTACTAACTACTAAGTTTAAACTAGTTTGGCTAAATTTACTGTAAAGACTCAGTGACTCGTGAGTTGTGGGCCCTCCCTACCCCACCCAAACACGCATGCAAGAATGCTCTCTCTTTCTCCACAATCTCTACAATGCTAATCCAGCCTTCCCACTTGGCAAAAAAATGGTTTCAAGATTCAACCTCTACTAATTCGGTGCAAGGACCCATCCATCATTAGCTCATCAAAGGAGGTCGAAGCAGGTTCAAACTTCAACCTTCCTTCTAAGACTTTCATTGTACGAAGCAGCCTGTGAAGTTTCTAACAAAGACTTACATTGAGTTGATGTAGCTTCCCTTCCATCAGAGTTTATGTTCTCAAACATGTAGTTTTTTGGGGTTAGGATTTGCATTGTAAGCTTATATTGGGGTGTGCTTTTCTTATCCGTTCGGGGTTAGTGTTAGGGTTTTCAAATCAATCTTTCTAGAACAGGTAGAACTGGCAGGTAGATAAATGTTTCTTTGAGGGGTGAAGGCAAGGGAATTTAGGGATAGTAGGGTCACATTAAGGGTTTTTGCTAGGACTAGGGTTTTCAGATCCTACTATGTGTAATTAGCAGCAAATGTCTAGGGTTAGAGCTTTTCTTTTCTTGTGCACCGATGGGGACAGGTGATGGGGGGGACCGGTGTTGGCATGTAATGTTGGTTTGATTAGGAAGATCCTACTGAGCTACCTGTATGTTATCATCTGGATCCTTTTGAGCTCCATTGTCATCATCTTCAACAAATACATTATGGATAAGAAGATTGACTATTGGCCATACCTTAGACTCATGACTCCTAAGATTACCTTAGAGCTGGGGCCCTAACTTTTGGGCCTTCCCATGGGGCATGGGCCCTAGGCTACCCGGCTACTATGAGGGCCTAGGGAGTGTGCTAGAGCATGGGCACTTTATCCCTAATCGAGCACCCCCAACTATCTCTCCCTCTCTTGGCAAATCACAAAGCTCACAAGTCACTACCCAATCCCAGTTCACATTTTACGATTTTCATCTCTCTTGCAAGAAGGTGTTGCCAATTAGATTCGAGAAAGCCCGCAAGGGTCAAGACCATAGGCATAGGCTCACTAATCGCATATTTGCATGCAGCATGATATATATTTGATTTTTGCTCTATTGAGTGCTCTTAGGTAAATGGCTCTCAAATGGCTACAACTTATAGTGTTACACCATCTTTAATTTTTGCCCTGTTGAGTGCTCTAGATACATGGTTACAACTTGTTACACCATCTTCAATTTTTGCTCTATTGAGTGCTCTAGGTACACGGTTACAACTTACAATGTTGCACCATCTTTAATGTTCTGGCATTGGATCTGATGGTAATGAGTCATGTGATGCTCTCTCTCTGCCACACTGGCTCAACATCATCATGTTGACTATTTACGAATAGAAGAACGTGCAATGTTTAAGTGGACATTCAAGTTGCTACTAGGCTTTTCACACTTCTAATGCCTCATTTTGGATTCTATCTACTTGCTTTCACTGTCTGGCCATACATCCACATCTACATGCATACATCCATTTTTACATCCTCATTTATACATCCACATCCCATATCCACATTCATACATACACATCCATATCCACATCCATACATCCACATCCACATCCACATTCACATCCATACATCCACATTTACATGCTTACCTCCATTTTCACATCCTCATTTATACATCCACATCCCATATCTACATTCATACATACACATCCGTATCCACATCCATACATCCACATCCACATGCATACATCCACTATCACGTCCTCATTCATACATCCACATCCACATACATACATACATCCATATCCACATTCCCATTCACATCTATACATCCACATCTACATCCACATACATACATACATCCACATCCACATTCCACATTCACATCTATACATCCACATCTACATCCACATTCACATACATCCACATCCACATTTCCATTCACATCTATACATCCACATACATACATACATCCACATCCACATTCCACATTCACATCTATACATCCACATCTACATCCACATTCACATATATCACAATCCACATTCCCAGTCACATCTATACATCCACATCTACATCCACATTCACATCTATGCATATACATCTGCATGCATACATCCATTTTCACATTCATACATCCACACTCCCATCTCCACATCCACACATCCACATACATACATCCATTTCCACATTCCCATTCATATAACCCCATATGCCTTCACATCTAATCTTTTACATCACATCCATTCTCGCCCTATCACAACCCATATACATCTTATCCTGTCACATACACTTCTTACCTTATCCCATACACATCTTATCACATCTTAATTCATCTTATCACCTCCTAACTTATTTCATAAGCATCTTATCACCTCTTATCACATCTTATACACCTCTTATCACATCCTATTACATCTCATATCTATTTATAGAGTACAAGAGAATTCTTATATTTGATATAAGATTTCTTTACACATTTATTTATGCATAAATTCTATTTAAGGAGATTAATACTTTCGAAGTAAAAATCAATCTTTTATGCATCTTCCTATGCATAAATTCGTTTTAAATGAAAATGACACTTTTGAATTAAATTTCAATCTTGTATGCATTTTCCTATGCATAAATTCAATTTAGATGAGAATGACACTTTTGAATTTAAAATCAATCTTTTATGCATCTTCTTATGCATAAATTCAATTTGGTAGGAATTACACTTTTAGAATAAAAGAATTTCTCTTATGCATCTAAGTTATGCATAAAATCCATTTATGATGAAAAATCACACTTTTAGTATAAAAAGAATATCTTTTATGCATACCTCTATGCATGAAATCCAATATGATAAAAGTAACACTTTTACAATAAAATAATCAACTTTTATGCATACCTCTATGCATGAAATTCAAATATGATAAAAGTCACACTTTTATAATAAAATAATCAACTTTTATGCATACCTCTATGCATGAAAATCAAATATGATAAAAGTCACACTTTTATAATAAAATAATCAATTTTTATGCATACCTCTATGCATGAAATCCAAATATGGTAAAAGTAACACTTTTATAATAAAATAATCAACTCTTATGCATACTTCTATGCATGAAATTCAATTGTGATAAAAGTAACACTTTTATAATAAAATAATCAACTTTTATGCATACCTCTATGCATGAAATCCAAATATGATAAAAGTAACACTTTTATAATAAAATAATCATCTTTTATGCATACATCTATGCATGAAGTTCAATTATGCTAAAAGTAACACTTTTATAATAAAATAATCATCTTTTATGCATACCTCTATGCATGAAATTCAATTATGCTAAAAGTAACACTTTTATAATAAAATAATCATCTTTTATGCATACCTCTATGCATGAAATTCAAATATGATAAAAGTAACACTTTTATAATAAAATAATCATCTTTTATGCATACATCTATGCATGAAATTCAATTATGCTAAGAGTAACACTTTTACATTAAAATAATAATCTTTTATGCATACCTCTATGCATGAAATCTAATTATGATAAAAGTAACACTTTTATGTTAAAATAATAATCTTTTATGCATACCTCTATGCATAAAATAATAATCTTTTATGCATACCTCTATGCATGAAAATCAATTATGCATAATATAAAAATCAATTTCTCTATGATTACAATGAATATCTTCAATTAATCTAGGATGATAATTCCTAGAATATGGTAGGAAGTCCTCTTTTCATGCTTTGAATGAAATTATTTTATGCGTAATTTTTATAAAAATTTTGCCATAGCTCCGCTGCTATGACTGATAAATCTCAATTTTTCTAAGAGATAAAGCTTATCGTTAAGAAATAATTAGAATGATCCCTAATTGGATCAATAATCCATAATGGATTGAATCATCAATATTCATGAAATACATAAACTAAAAGCATAGAAAAAAGCCATTAATTTGGTCTTAAGTATAGATTAATCTTGGATTAAGAAAAAGCTTTATGAAAAGCTTCATTTGGATTGAGAATGGGTCATGAGTATGACCATTTCTTGAGTGAGAGGAAGAAATTACATAAAAACCATTTGAATTAAGCATAAATGGAAATTTATGTAATTCTTAACTATCATTAATCAATTAACTTCAATAGCATTCATCAAATTATGTAACTCTTCACTACCATTCATCAATTAACTTCAATAACATTCAAAAACCATTCCAATTAAGCTTCTCAAGCTTGAGAGGGGTTGAGAAGAGAGAAACATTGAGAAATTATAGAAAATGAGTGAGCATTTACTCATTTTTGGATACTCAATTTATCTCATTTTTTTGATATTGCTCATAGTTTTTTACTAATAAACCTTGTACATATTCAACTCTTCATCTGATGTGAGCATTTACTCATTTTTGGGTAACTTCTTTTACAAATTGGATTTATCTCTTCCCTACACATGGATTGATGCTATTGGCCCATAGGAACCTTAATTGAACCATAATCTAAAATTTTTGAAAATCTAGATCCTTAGGCTAAGGTCCTTCATATCCATTTTCAATTAATTTTAATTGCACATTGGAAAGTTCTTTTTGAATTTCTGTTTCAGGGGAACTTATTTTAATAAGATGAGTTATTTTTCTATTGAAAAATATTCATAATCTGAATATTCTCTCTCTAAAATATTTTCTCTCTCTATGCCAAAACAGACAGAGACAAGATCTCTTATATTTCAGAAAAGGAAATTGATTACAGGGGAATATGCTGGACATTTTGAGAGGCTGGGGAGGAATCTTACATTCACTCCCACTTGAAAAACGCGAGATGTTCTCATCTTGCAAACTTGGGATAATTTTGCAAGATGCACGAATATGAGACTTAGAGAAAAATTAATTAAGATTAACCACAAAAAAAAAGTCTCAAAGAGAGTAAGATTCGAGATAAGAACAAGATTTAAACTTTATTCATTCTTGAAACATATACAGTAAAGATAGAAGAACTCTTTACACTTCCATAAGCCCGTCCATCATATGATCACAAAAGCAGCACTCACAAGCTGCGCACGTATAAGGTAACTCATCTATGGGAATAATTCTGTTGGTTATTGCCGCACCTATCTCAGTGGTATGAGGTGATCTAACGAAAGGACCTCTGAGAGGCAAGCCAAACACGGGGTAAAGGCATATCTTCTGACGAGGAAGAAAACACGCTAGTAAGAAGACTCGCTCAGAAAACCCAAGATGCCTTGATCTCATGACACAGTAGTATCGGGTACCCAAACCCAAAGCTTCAATAACCATGGCCAAACGGACATTGTTACGAAAGTGCTGCTGACCCCAGGGTGTTACCCTAGTTATGTCTTGATAGGTCCGCCATTTGGTCTGAGCTACAGAAGTTCTCAAGTGAGGAAAAAGTGAGCGCTCATACTGTTCTATAAAATCTTTCTTCACAGACTCGCTTGCGTCTTGAAGGTGAGAAATCATCATGGATAAAACTAATTCCTGTTGCCAAGCCATGAAGGAGATTAAGAAAAAGGGAGATCGATGGAAGTAAGATTACTGTGAGCGACAGGTAAAAGTTACGACTTATATAAAGGAAGGAGCTAGCATAACTTAGAAGCCAACGGTATCTTATCACTGAAGTTTTACCATCTTTCCATGATTTGGGTTTGGCACATATTTCTATGAAATACATTAAGAACTTTGAGATGAGGAGGTAAAAGAAGCTTGTAGGCTAAGTCACCTACTTTCATTGAATTCAGATATAAGGCTCACAATATCTGGGGGATAACTTCTTATATTTCCCAAGAGATAAAGGAATTCTTTTGGGCCGTACTCGAATGAAAACCAAAACCTTGGTATCCAAAACACCGATTTTCACTTCTGAACTCATTGTTCTGAATCCTTAAAACAAGCGTGACTCCTGAGAAGTATTCTAGGGAAAGGGTCTTCCTTTTTTAAACAAAATCTTTCTTTTATTTTAGAGAGGGAAAAATTATAAGATTCTTACTCCTGTATACCTCGAAGGCTGGGGGAGAAATCTTACATTCTACCCCACTTAAAAAGTGCGAGATGTCCTTATCTCACAAAGTAGAGGACAACTCTTTTTCTTAAGATCTAATTTATTCTGGGGTTCCTTATATTCTGGTCAACCCAACAGAATACGGGGATAATTATCCCTTAAATAGAACTCATCATTACATAACAATTGTATTCAATTCATATCATTCATATCTTTAACACGATAATGGTCCATTAGACCGAAAAAATTTCCTTCTGAACATTCCTCCACGGGAATTTTAGTTAAGCAAGTTCTCAATTTGTCATCCCTTAACTTGATCTACCGTCTCAAGTATTAACAGTAGCAATTTGACAATACAATCCACTAACCTCATAGTGATTTGCTGAAATCATTATCATCATTTATCATTACAGGGACTCGTCCCAATCATCCACATTGTGGTTTCGCTCAGCTTATTACATTTCAATCAATTTTCAGGGATCATCATTTTTCAATCAGAATCCAAATCAATTCATCAGTTCCCAAATAGAATTAAAAATCATATCAACCACATTCGAATTCATCAACTGGATAGCATTAATGCTTATAATTTCAAGTCTTAGATTTACTCGTATATACTGCCGGTAAAGAGCTGCAGTTATACCCTCACTATATACGGATAGTCATGATACTCGAACTATAAGGTAAATACCATCATGTCTAGGCCTCAAGCAAGTCAGGGTTCCATATAATTACGGTACTTCTAATTGAAGACCCAATTGCTAATTTACGAATTTCAATTTGAATAACAATTTGTATGAATTATGTCACACAATTACAACCTTTTTGTGCGTCTTGATAAACTTTTGACATAATTGGCTCCTCAGTTGATCTTATTGGAGATCTATGACATATGTCTGATAAACAGATTTTTCTTTATCTGTAAACAATCACTTAAATAAAAAAAAAACATTTGTATATTTATATACAAGTTGCAATAAGTACATAGAGTGGCTCGGCTCCAAAATTCAAAATCTCCACGAGAGACGCATAAGACGACGGTACTGGGCACTGGGCCATAGTCATGCCCTGTTACATAATTTCTCTAATTGCGAAGCGAGCTATTATTTTCTCCTTAGGGATAAATCGACTAAAGAGTCTATAAACTCGGCAAGCAAGTCTGAAATTTTGAGGCGTTGAAAGATATAGAATGACACCATGCGTCATTTTCAGCTTTATCAAAATCATGGCCAATGAGAGGTTCTACCTCAGCATTGCATGCCGGTTGCAAGAGGCATGGATATATAGCCCTGCAAACCACTTATGCTGTTGTCTCTCCACTAGGTTAGGAAAATATAATTCCTCGAAATGGCGTGCGAGCCTTGCTCGGCTTGTTCGAGTTGAAGCGGAAGAGATGAGATGCTTGAAGGCAAATGCAATCATATCTTGAGACTGGGTGAGGTCGGGAATACCAGATAACTGGGTGAGGTCGGGAATACCAGATAAATGGGGAACTTCCATCTATAAAACCAATTTCTTTGATTAAAATTTCTTCATTAAAGAAGCTTACGGAATGAAAATACATTATGAAAATGCTGTTTCTGAATTCTTATTACCAATTTCAGATAAGAATTTAATTATCCTTATTAACTTTCAATTTGGCTCTCATACCAACTGTAAGATCCCTGTTCCCACCGAGCAACGGATTCGGTGTACTAGCAGCGGAAGTAGTACTTCTCATGCGGGACAGGGGTCCCACACTTGGGGCCTCGCCCACGGATATCCGGACAAGAGACTAATCCGTCGGTTTTTCCAAAACCGAACCCGGAAAAACTTCCTTCACCCGGAAAGCACGGGCGATTCCACCAGGATAACTCTTTACTCTAATGTAGTCAAGACCATTACTGATCAAGCTGATCCGTCGACTGCACCTATAAAGATACTCGGTCAGATCAAGGAAGAAACTTGCACTTGGATCATTGGGATCAACGCTTTTTTCCCCATTAAGAGGCACAGCCGTTGATTCCTATCCATAGAACAATTACTATCCGGAATTTACTTTATCTATCGTAAACAGAAATTGAGTCTCGATTTATGGATCCATCAGTCCAGCCTAACCCCATCCAGTCCCATGGGTTAGCCAACCGCCCAACCACTGTAGTGATGGGATCCAATTAAGAATTTGGTTAGGTTTTGTCCCGGGTACCAAGGAAAAGAGTTCCAAGTCCCCATAGTCGGAAGTTCATGCAAACATAAAACTAGTCACACCACTTACACACCCAATATGAAATTGCCTTTTTCTTAGCATCAACTAACTTTAAAACAATCCTTTAATGAAACCATTATATCACTGATGACAATCCTCAAAGTCTCTGGTTAAGTCCTTATTTCTAGTCATTCATTCGTCGGTATACTTATGGCATCATTGGTAACCAGAACGCTCACCACCTGTTCACTCAGGGGCCTTTTCCATAGTTCCTAGCTCATAGTAACCGGCAATATATAATAGAATGGAATCTCTGTGGAAGATCAGCAAGATCAACCCACAGATCCATATAAAAGAGCCATGGACTCATCCGTTGAGGACCAGCAAGGTTAATCAACCAGATCCATGCCCGGTTTCAGAAAACAATTCTTATTCTTTATTCCAATATCTTCCACGACGCACGTGTGGGTATCTTCGGCGACCCAGAGCCCGAGCACTGTATGGTCAGCACCCTCTAGGATCCTTCACAGGTGACCTAACGCTTCACTCATAGGCCGCTTCCTTGGTCCCTCATCCACCATACCAGAAGCTCACCATTTAAATCGAACCGAGGCTGGTCAAGACCTCGGTCGACCTTGCTACGCGAGACGTCCTCCATTGACTCTCCGTCAGTAGTTGCAACTTTAACAGTTAGGTCTTCATGACCTTAATCCACAAGACGGTCAAAATGCTTCCTCAGTATTCTTGACATAAAACAGTCATTTACAAACAGTCACAAAATACAGTTTCTAAATCGAACTCTCGTCTTTCCACATTATCCCTCCTTAGTCCACATTACTTATTCCACATTCCATTCAATGTGTACTCATTCTCATCCGTTTCCTCATATCGACGACACATTAATTCACATACACATTCACATTCACATCCATACATCCACATCTACATGCATACATCCATTTTTACATCCTCATTTATACATCCACATCCCATATCCACATTCATACATACACATCCATATCCACATCCATACATCCACATCCACATCCACATTCACATCCATACATCCACATTTACATGCTTACCTCCATTTTCACATCCTCATTTATACATCCACATCCCATATCTACATTCATATATACACATCCATATCCACATCCATACATCCACATGCATACATCCACTATCACGTCCTCATTCATACATCCACATCCACATACATACATACATCCATATCCACATTCCCATTCACATCAATACATCCACATCTACATCCACATACATACATACATTCACATCCACATTCCACATTCACATCTATACATCCACATCTACATCCACATTCACATACATCCACATCCACATTTCCATTCACATCTATACATCCACATCTACATCCACATACATACATACATCCACATCCACATTCCACATTCACATCTATACATCCACATCTACATCCACATTCACATCTACATCCACATTCACATATATCACAATCCACATTCCCAGTCACATCTATACATCCACATCTACATCCACATTCACATCTATGCATATACATCATGCATACATCCATTTTCACATTCATACATCCACACTCCCATCTCCACATCCACACATCCACATACATACATCCATTTCCACATTCCCATTCATATAACCCCATATGC
Organism: Cibotium barometz; assembly: GCF_041138505.1. NCBI lineage: Eukaryota > Viridiplantae > Streptophyta > Polypodiopsida > Cyatheales > Cibotiaceae > Cibotium > Cibotium barometz. The sequence continues at coordinate 53,960,240 of NC_141049.1, read as the reverse complement.
CTTCACATCTAATCTTTTACATCACATCCATTCTCGCCCTATCACAACCCATATACATCTTATCCTGTCACATACACTTCTTACCTTATCCCATACACATCTTATCACATCTTAATTCATCTTATCACCTCCTAACTTATTTCATAAGCATCTTATCACCTCTTATCACATCTTATACACCTCTTATCACATCCTATTACATCTCATATCTATTTATAGAATATAAGAGAATTCTTATATTTGATATAAGATTTCTTTACACATTTATTTATGCATAAATTCTATTTAAGGAGATTAATACTTTCGAAGTAAAAATCAATCTTTTATGCATCTTCCTATGCATAAATTCATTTTAAATGAAAATGATACTTTTGAATTAAATTTCAATCTTGTATGCATTTTTCTATGCATAAATTCAATTTAGATGAGAATGACACTTTTGAATTTAAAATCAATCTTTTATGCATCTTCTTATGCATAAATTCAATTTGGTAGGAATTACACTTTTAGAATAAAAGAATTTCTCTTATGCATCTAAGTTATGCATAAAATCCATTTATGATGAAAAATCACACTTTTAGTATAAAAAGAATATCTTTTATGCATACCTCTATGCATGAAATCCAATATGATAAAAGTATCATTTTTACAATAAAATAATCAACTTTTATGCATACCTCTATGCATGAAATTCAAATATGATAAAAGTCACACTTTTATAATAAAATAATCAACTTTTATGCATACCTCTATGCATGAAAATCAAATATGATAAAAGTCACACTTTTATAATAAAATAATCAATTTTTATGCATACCTCTATGCATGAAATCCAAATATGATAAAAGTAACACTTTTATAATAAAATAATCAACTCTTATGCATACTTCTATGCATGAAATTCAATTGTGATAAAGTAACACTTTATCAACTTTTATGCATACCTCTATGCATGAAATCCAAATATGATAAAAGTAACACTTTTATAATAAAATAATCATCTTTTATGCATACATCTATGCATGAAGTTCAATTATGCTAAAAGTAACACTTTTATAATAAAATAATCATCTTTTATGCATACCTCTAGGCATGAAATTCAATTATGCTAAAAGTAACACTTTTATAATAAAATAATCATCTTTTATGCATACCTCTATGCATGAAATTCAATTATGCTAAAAGTAACACTTTTACATTAAAATAATCATCTTTTATGCATACCTCTATGCATGAAATCTAATTATGATAAAAGTAACACTTTTATGTTAAAATAATAATCTTTTATGCATACCTCTATGCATGAAAATCAATTATGCATAATATAAAAATCAATTTCTCTATGATTACAATGAATATCTTCAATTAATCTAGGATGATAATTCCTAGAATATGGTAGGAAGTCCTCTTTTCATGCTTTGAATGAAATTATTTTATGCGTAATTTTTATAAAAATTTTGCCATAGCTCCGCTGCTATGACTGATAAATCTCAATTTTTCTAAGGGATAAAGCTTATCATTAAGAAATAATTAGAATGATCCCTAATTGGATCAATAATCCATAATGGATTGAATCATCAATATTCATGAAATACATAAACTAAAAGCATAGAAAAAAGCCATTAATTTGGCCTCAAGTATAGATTAATCTTGGATTAAGGAAAAGCTTTATGAAAAGCTTCATTTGGATTGAGAATGGGTCATGAGTATGACCATTTCTTGAGTGAGAGAGAGAAATTACATAAAAACCATTTGAATTAAGCATAAATGGAAATTTATGTAATTCTTAACTATCATTAATCAATTAACTTCAATAGCATTCATCAAATTATGTAACTCTTCACTACCATTCATCTCAATTAACTTCAATAACATTCAAAAACCATTCCAATTAAGCTTCTCAAGCTTGAGAGGGGTTGAGAAGAGAGAAACATTGAGAAATTATAGAAAATGATCAAAATTCACTAATTACCTCACAAATTGCTTGATTCTTTGTTCACGGTAGAGGCCCCCAACCAATCAATTGGTTAAGTATGTTGATGGAGCCACCAATGGGGATTGAAGAAAGAGGGAAGCTCCAATTTCTTCAATTTGGAGAGAATTTTAGAGAATAGTAGAAATTAGCATTATTTCAGCATAACTCTAGTATAGTAAAATTCTTCTATTTTTTTCAAGGGACTCATGTTCTATTTATAGGAGAGGGAAGCTCTAACCAAAGCTAACTGAATTCTAGAATTTTCCAAATTCAGTTTGGTTGAATTTAGACTAGATTTGGACCTAGTTTGGTTACTTTTTGATTCGGTTTGGTTCCATTTTGATTTGGTTTGGTTCAAGAGAGAGGAGAGATGAAATATCTCAATTTTTATGAGTTTAAAACTCATTCAAGCATGTGAAATATGCACCTCCTTTAATGGACTCCCCTTCCTTACATATGTGTCAAAATGGAATGATTATACCCAAAATATCTCATATTTTTAATATTGCTCATAGTTTTTTTTACTAATAAACCTTGTACATTTTCAACTCTTCATCTTATGTGAGCATTTACTCATTTTTGGATACTCAATTTATCTCATTTTTTTTATATTACTCATAGTTTTTTACTAATAAACCTTGTACATATTCAACTCTTCATCTTATGTGAGCATTTACTCATTTTTGGATACTCAATTTATCTCATTTTTTGATATTACTCATAGTTTTTTACTAATAAACCTTGTACATATTCAACTCTTCATCTTATGTGAGCATTTACTCATTTTTGGGTAACTTCTTTTACAAATTGGATTTATCTCCTCCCTACACATGGATTGATGCTATTGGCCCATAGGAACCTTAATTGAACCATAATCTAAAATTTCTGAAAATCTAGACCCTTAGGCTAAGGTCCTTCATATCTATTTTCAATTAATTCTAATTGCACATTGGAAAGTTCTTTTTGAATTTCTGTTTCAAGGCAACTTATTTTAATAAGATGAGTTATTTTTCTATCCAAAAATATTCATAATCTGAATATTCTCTCTCTAAAATATTTTCTCTCTCTATGCCAAAACAGACAGAGATAAGATCTCTTATATTTCAGAAAAGGGAATTGATTACAGGGGAATATGCTGGACATTTTGAGAGGCTGGGGAGGAATCTTACATTACTTGAAAAACACGAGATGTCCTCATCTCGCAAACTTGGGATAATTTTGCAAGATGTACGAATATGAGACTTAGAGAAAAATTAATTAAGATTAACCACAAAAAAAAAGTCTCAAAGAGAGTAAGATTTGAGATAAGAACAAGATTTAAACTTTATTCATTCTTGAAACATATACAGTAAAGATAGAAGAACTCTTTACACTTCCATAATCATATGATCACAAAAGCAGCACTCACAAGCTGCGCACGTATAAGGTAACTCATCTATGGGAATAATTCTGTTGGTTATTGCCGCACCTATCTCAGTGGTATGAGGTGATCTAACAAAAGGACCTCTGAGAGGCAAGCCAAAAACGGGGTAAAGGCATATCTTCTGATGAGGAAGAAAACACGCCAGTAAGAAGACTCGCTCAGAAAACCCAAGATGTCTTGATCTCATGATGCAGTAGTATCGGGTACCCAAACCCAAAGCTTCAATAACCATGGCCAAGCGGACATTGTTACGAAAGTGCTGCTGACCCCAGGGTATTACCCTAGTTATGTCTTGATAGGTCCACCATTTGGTCTGAGCTACAGAAGTTCCCAAGTGAGGAAAAAGTGAGCGCTCATACTGTTCTATAAAATCTTTCTTCACAGACTCGCTTGCGTCTTGAAGGTGAGAAATCATCATGGATAAAACTAATTCCTGTTGCCAAGCCATGAAGGAGATTAAGAAGAAGGGAGATCGATGGAAGTAAGATTACTGTGAGCGACAGGTAAAAGTTACGACTTATATAAAGGAAGGAGCTAGCATAACTTAGAAGCCAACGGTATCTTGTCACTGAAGTTTTACCGTCTTTCGATGATTTGGGTTTGGCACATATTTCTATGAAATACATTAAGAACTTTGAGATGAGGAGGTAAAAGAAGCTTGTAGGCTAAGTCACCTACTTTCATTGAATTCAGATATAAGGCTCACAATATCTGGGGGATAACTTCTTATACTTCCCAAGAGATAAAGGAATTCTTTTGGGCCGTACTCGAATGAAAACCAAAACCTTGGTATCCAAAACACCGATTTTCACTTCTGAACTCATTGTTCTGAATCCTTAAAACAGGCGTGACTCCTGAGAAGTATTCTAGGGAAAGGGTCTTCCTTTTTTAAACAGAATCTTTCTTTTATTTTAGAGAGGGAAAAATTATAAGATTCTTACTCCTGTATACCTCGAAGGCTGGGGGAGAAATCTTACATTCTATCCCACTTAAAAAGTGCGAGATGTCCTTATCTCGCAAAGTAGAGGACAACTCTTTTTCTTAAGATCCAATTTATTCTGGGGTTCCTTATATTCTGGTCAACCCAACAGAATACGGGGATAATTATCCCTTAAATAGAACTCATCATTACATAACAATTTTATTCAATTCATATCATTCATATCTTTAACACGATAATGGTCCATTAGACCGAAAAAATTTCCTTCTGAACATTCCTCCACGGGAATTTTAGTTAAGCAAGTTCTCAATTTGTCATCCCTTAACTTGATCTACCGTCTCAAGTATTAACAGTAGCAATTTGACAGTACAATCCACTAACCTCATAGTGATTTGCTGAAATCATTATCATCATTTATCATTACAGGGACTCGTCCCAATCATCCACATTGTGGTTTCGCTCAGCTTATTACATTTCAATCAATTTTCAGGGATCATCATTTTTCAATCAGAATCCAAATCAATTCATCAGTTCCCAAACAGAATTAAAAATCATATCAACCACATTCGAATTCATCAACTGGATAGCATTAATGCTTATAATTTCAAGTCTTAGATTTACTCGTATATGCTGCCAGTAAAGAGCTGCAGTTATACCCTCACTATATACGGATAGTCTCATGATACTCGAACTATAAGGTAAATATCATCATGTCTAGGCCTCAAGCAAGTCAGGGTTCCATACAATTATGGTACTTCTAATTGAAGACCCAATTGCTAATTTACGAATTTCAATTTCAATAACAATTTGTATGAATTATATCACACAATTACAACTTTTTTGTGCGTCTTGATAAACTTTTGACATAATTGGCTCCTCAGTTGATCTTATTGGAGATCTATGACATATGTCTGATAAACAGATTTTTCTTTATCCGTAAACAATCACTTAAATAAAAAAAACATTTGTATATTTATATACAAGTTGCAATAAGTACATAGAGTGGCTCGGCTCCAAAATTCAAAATCTCCAGGAGAGACGCATAAGACGACGGTACTGGGCCATAGTCATGCCCTGTTACATAATTTCTCTAATTGCGAAGCGAGCTATTATTTTCTCCTTAGGGATAAATCGACAAATAGTCTATAAACTCGGCAAGCAAGTCTGAAATTTTGAGGCGTTGAAAGATATAGAATGACACCACGCGTCATTTTCAGCTTTATCAAAATCATGGCCAATGAGAGGTTCTACCTCAGCATTTCATGCCGGTTGCAAGAGGCGTGGATATATAGCCCTGCAAACCACTTATGCTGTTGTCTCTCCACTAGGTTATAATTCCTCGAAATGGCGTGCGAGCCTTGCTCGGCTTGTTCGAGTTGAAGCGGAAGAGATGAGATGCTCGAAGGCAAATGCAATCATATCTTGAGACTGGGTGAGGTCGGGAATACCAGATAAATGGGGAACTTCCATCTATAAAAACAATTTCTTTGATTAAAATTTCTTCATTAAAGAAGCTTACGGAATGAAAATACGTTATGAAAATGCTGTTTCTGAATTCTTATTACCAATTTCAGATAAGAATTTAATTATCCTTATTAACTTTCAATTTGGCTCAGATACCAACTGTAAGATCCCTGTTCCCACCCAGCAACGGATTCGGGGTACTAGCAGCGGAAGTAGCACTTCTCGTGCGGGACAGGGGTCTCACACTCGTCGGGGCCTCGCCCACGGATATCCGGACAAGAGACTAATCCGTCGGTTTTTCCAAAACCGAACCCGGAAAAACTTCCTTCACCCGGAAAGCACGGGCGATTCCACCAGGATAACTCTTTACTCTAACGTAGTCAAGACCATTACTGATCAAGCTGATCCGTCGACTGCACCTTTAAAGATACTCGGTCAGATCAAGGAAGAAACTTGCACTTGGATCATTGGGATCAACGCTTTTTTCCCCATTAAGAGGCACAGCCGTTGATTCCTATCCATAGAACAATTACTATCCGAGATTTACTTTATCTATCGTAAACAGAAATTGAGTCTCGATTTACGGATCCATCAGTCCAGCCTAACCCCATCCAGTCCCATGGGTTAGCCAACCGCCCAACCACTATAGTGATGGGATCCAATTAAGAATTTGGTTAGGTTTTGTCCCGGGTACCAAGGAAAAGAGTTCCAAGGCCCCCTAGCCGGAAGTTCATGCAAACATAAAACTAGTCACACCACTTACACACCCAATATGAAATTGCCTTTTTCTTAGCATCAACTAACTTTAAAACAATCCTTTAATGAAACCATTATATCACTGATGACAATCCTCAAAGTCTGGTTAAATCCTTATTTCTAGTCATTCATTCGTCGGTATACTTATGGCATCATTGGTAACCAGAACGCTCACCACCTGTTCACTCAGGGGCCTTTTCCATAGTTCCTAGCTCATAGTAACCGGCAATATATAATAGAATGGAATCTCCGTGGAAGATCAGCAAGATCAACCCACATATCCATATAAAAGAGCCATGGACTCATCCGTTGAGGACCAGCAAGGTCAATCAACCAGATCCATGCCCGATTTCAGAAAACAATTCTTATTCTTTATTCCAATATCTTCCACGGCGCACGTGTGGGTATCTTCGGTGACCCAGAGCCCGAGCACCGTATGGTTAGCACCCTCTAGGATCCTTCGCAGGTGACCAAGTGCTTCACTCATAGGCTGCTTCCTTGGTCCCTCATCCACCGTACCGGAAGCTCACCATTTAAATCGAACCGAGGCTGGTCAAGACCTCGGTCGACCTTGCTACGTGAGACGTCCTCCATTGACTCTCCGTCAGCAGTTGCAACTTTAACAGTTAGGTCTTCATGACCTTAATCCATAAGACGGTCAAAATGCTTCCTCAGCATTCTTGACATAAAACAGTCATTTACAAACAGTCACAAAATACAGTTTCTAAATCGAACTCTCGTCTTTCCACATTATCCCTCCTTAGTCCACATTACTTATTCCACATTCCATTCAATGTGTACTCATTCTCATCCGTTTCCTCATATCGACGACACATTAATTCACATACACATTCACATTCACATCCATACATCCACATCTACATGCATACATCCATTTTTACATCCTCATTTATACATCCACATCCCATATCCACATTCATACATACACATCCATATCCACATCCATACATCCACATCCACATCCACATTCACATCCATACATCCACATTTACATGCTTACCTCCATTTTCACATCCTCATTTATACATCCACATCCCATATCTACATTCATACATACACATCCGTATCCACATCCATACATCCACATCCACATGCATACATCCACTATCACGTCCTCATTCATACATCCACATCCACATACATACATACATCCATATCCACATTCCCATTCACATCTATACATCCACATCTACATCCACATACATACATACATCCACATCCACATTCCACATTCACATCTATACATCCACATCTACATCCACATTCACATACATCCACATCCACATTTCCATTCACATCTATACATCCACATACATACATACATCCACATCCACATTCCACATTCACATCTATACATCCACATCTACATCCACATTCACATATATCACAATCCACATTCCCAGTCACATCTATACATCCACATCTACATCCACATTCACATCTATGCATATACATCTGCATGCATACATCCATTTTCACATTCATACATCCACACTCCCATCTCCACATCCACACATCCACATACATACATCCATTTCCACATTCCCATTCATAGCCTTCACATCTAATCTTTTACATCACATCCATTCTCGCCCTATCACAACCCATATACATCTTATCCTGTCACATACACTTCTTACCTCATTCCATACACATCTTATCACATCTTAATTCATCTTATCACCTCCTAACTTATTTCATAAGCATCTTATCACCTCTTATCACATCTTATACACCTCTTATCACATCCTATTACATCTCATATCTATTTATAGAGTACAAGAGAATTCTTATATTTGATATAAGATTTCTTTACACATTTATTTATGCATAAATTCTATTTAAGGAGATTAATACTTTCGAAGTAAAAATCAATCTTTTATGCATCTTCCTATGCATAAATTCATTTTAAATGAAAATGACACTTTTGAATTAAATTTCAATCTTGTATGCATTTTCCTATGCATAAATTCAATTTAGATGAGAATGACACTTTTGAATTTAAAATCAATCTTTTATGCATCTTCTTATGCATAAATTCAATTTGGTAGGAATTACACTTTTAGAATAAAAGAATTTCTCTTATGCATCTAAGTTATGCATAAAATCTATTTATGATGAAAAATCACACTTTTAGTATAAAAAGAATATCTTTTATGCATACCTCTATGCATGAAATCCAATATGATAAAAGTAACACTTTTACAATAAAATAATCAACTTTTATGCATACCTCTATGCATGAAATTCAAATATGATAAAAGTCACACTTTTATAATAAAATAATCAACTTTTATGCATACCTCTATGCATGAAAATCAAATATGATAAAAGTCACACTTTTATAATAAAATAATCAATTTTTATGCATACCACTATGCATGAAATCCAAATATGATAAAAGTAACACTTTTATAATAAAATAATCAACTCTTATGCATACTTCTATGCATGAAATTCAATTGTGATAAAAGTAACACTTTTATAATAAAATAATCAACTTTTATGCATACCTCTATGCATGAAATCCAAATATGATAAAAGTAACACTTTTATAATAAAATAATCATCTTTTATGCATACATCTATGCATGAAATTCAATTATGCTAAAAGTAACACTTTTATAATAAAATAATCTTCTTTTATGCATACCTCTATGCATGAAATTCAATTATGCTAAAAGTAACACTTTTATAATAAAATAATCATCTTTTATGCATACCTCTATGCATGAAATTCAAATATGATAAAAGTAACACCTTTATAATAAAATAATCATCTTTTATGCATACATCTATGCATGAAATTCAATTATGCTAAAAGTAACACTTTTACATTAAAATAATAATCTTTTATGCATACCTCTATGCATGAAATCTAATTATGATAAAAGTAACACTTTTATGTTAAAATAATAATCTTTTATGCATACCTCTATGCATGAAAATCAATTATGCATAATATAAAAATCAATTTCTCTATGATTACAATGAATATCTTCAATTAATCTAGGATGATAATTCCTAGAATATGGTAGGAAGTCCTCTTTTCATGCTTTGAATGAAATTATTTTATGCGTAATTTTTATAAAAATTTTGCCATAGCTCCGCTGCTATGACTGATAAATCTCAAATTTTCCAAGGGATAAAGCTTATCATTAAGAAATAATTAGAATGATCCCTAATTGGATCAATAAACCATAATGGATTGAATCATCAATATTCATGAAATACATAAACTAAAAGCATAGAAAAAAGCCATCAATTTGGCCTCAAGTATAGATTAATCTTGGATTAAGGAAAAGCTTTATGAAAAGCTTCATTTGGATTGAGAATGGGTCATGAGTATGACCATTTCTTGAGTGAGAGAGAGAAATTACATAAAACCAATTTGAATTAAGCATAAATGGAAATTTATGTAATTCTTAACTATCATTAATCAATTAACTTCAATAGCATTCATCAAATTATGTAACTCTTCACTACCATTCATCTCAATTAACTTCAATAACATTCAAAAACCATTCCAATTAAGCTTCTCAAGCTTGAGAGGGGTTGAGAAGAGAGAAACATTGAGAAATTATAGAAAATGATCAAAATTCACTAATTACCTCACAAATTGCTTGATTCTTTGTTCACGGTAGAGGCCCCCAACCAATCAATTGGTTAAGTATGTTGATGGAGCCACCAATGGGGATTGAAGAAAGAGGGAAGCTCCAATTTCTTCAATTTGGAGAGAATTTTAGAGAATAGTAGAAATTAGCATTATTTCAGCATAACTCTAGTATAGTAAAATTCTTCTATTTTTTTCAAGGGACTCATGTTCTATTTATAGGAGAGGGAAGCTCTAACCAAAGCTAACTGAATTCTAGAATTTTCCAAATTCAGTTTGGTTGAATTTGGACTAGATTTGGACCTAGTTTGGCTACTTTTTGATTCGGTTTGGTTCCATTTTGATTTGGTTTGGTTCAAGAGAGAGGAGAGATGAAATATCTCAATTTTTATGAGTTTAAAACTCATTCAAGCATGTGAAATATGCACCTCCTTTAATGGACTCCCCTTCCTTACATATGTGTCAAAATGGAATGATTATACCCAAAATATCTCATATTTTTAATATTGCTCATAGTTTTTTTTACTAATAAACCTTGTACATTTTCAACTCTTCATCTTATGTGAGCATTTACTCATTTTTGGATACTCAATTTATCTCATTTTTTTTATATTACTCATAGTTTTTTACTAATAAACCTTGTACATATTCAACTCTTCATCTTATGTGAGCATTTACTCATTTTCGGATACTCAATTTATCTCATTTTTTGATATTACTCATAGTTTTTTACTAATAAACCTTGTACATATTCAACTCTTCATCTTATGTGAGCATTTACTCATTTTTGGGTAACTTCTTTTACAAATTGGATTTATCTCCTCCCTACACATGGATTGATGCTATTGGCCCATAAGAACCTTAATTGAACCATAATCTAAAATTTCTGAAAATCTAGACCCTTAGGCTAAGGTCCTTCATATCCATTTTCAATTAATTCTAATTGCACATTGGAAAGTTCTTTTTGAATTTCTGTTTCAAGGAAACTTATTTTAATAAGATGAGTTATTTTTCTATCCAAAAATATTCATAATCTGAATATTCTCTCTCTAAAATATTTTCTCTCTCTATGCCAAAACAGACAGAGACAAGATCTCTTATATTTCAGAAAAGGGAATTGATTACAGGGGAATATGCTGGACATTTTGAGAGGCTGGGGAGGAATCTTACATTACTTGAAAAACACGAGATGTCCTCATCTCGCAAACTTGGGATAATTTTGCAAGATGTACGAATATGAGACTTAGAGAAAAATTAATTAAGATTAACCACAAAAAAAAAGCCTCAAAGAGAGTAAGATTCGAGATAAGAACAAGATTTAAACTTTATTCATTCTTGAAACATATACAGTAAAGATAGAAGAACTCTTTACACTTCCATAATCATATGATCACAAAAGCAGCAGTCACAAGCTGCGCACGTATAAGGTAACTCATCTATGGGAATAATTCTGTTGGTTATTGCCGCACCTATCTCAGTGGTATGAGGTGATCTAACAAAAGGACCTCTGAGAGGCAAGCCAAAAACGGGGTAAAGGCATATCTTCTGATGAGGAAGAAAACACGCCAGTAAGAAGACTCGCTCAGAAAACCCAAGATGCCTTGATCTCATGATGCAGTAGTATCGGGTACCCAAACCCAAAGCTTCAATAACCATGGCCAAGCGGACATTGTTACGAAAGTGCTGCTGACCCCAGGGTATTACCCTAGTTATGTCTTGATAGGTCCGCCATTTGGTCTGAGCTACAGAAGTTCCCAAGTGAGGAAAAAGTGAGCGCTCATACTGTTCTATAAAATCTTTCTTCACAGACTCGCTTGCGTCTTGAAGGTGAGAAATCATCATGGATAAAACTAATTCCTGTTGCCAAGCCATGAAGGAGATTAAGAAGAAGGGAGATCGATGGAAGTAAGATTACTGTGAGCGACAGGTAAAAGTTACGACTTATATAAAGGAAGGAGCTAGCATAACTTAGAAGCCAACGGTATCTTGTCACTGAAGTTTTACCGTCTTTCGATGATTTGGGTTTGGCACATATTTCTATGAAATACATTAAGAACTTTGAGATGAGGAGGTAAAAGAAGCTTGTAGGCTAAGTCACCTACTTTCATTGAATTCAGATATAAGGCTCACAATATCTGGGGGATAACTTCTTATACTTCCCAAGAGATAAAGGAATTCTTTTGGGCCGTACTCGAATGAAAACCAAAACCTTGGTATCCAAAACACCGATTTTCACTTCTGAACTCATTGTTCTGAATCCTTAAAACAGGCGTGACTCCTGAGAAGTATTCTAGGGAAAGGGTCTTCCTTTTTTAAACAGAATCTTTCTTTTATTTTAGAGAGGGAAAAATTATAAGATTCTTACTCCTGTATACCTCGAAGGCTGGGGGAGAAATCTTACATTCTACCCCACTTAAAAAGTGCGAGATGTCCTTATCTCGCAAAGTAGAGGACAACTCTTTTTCTTAAGATCCAATTTATTCTGGGGTTCCTTATATTCTGGTCAACCCAACAGAATACGGGGATAATTATCCCTTAAATAGAACTCATCATTACATAACAATTTTATTCAATTCATATCATTCATATCTTTAACACGATAATGGTCCATTAGACCGAAAAAATTTCCTTCTGAACATTCCTCCACGGGAATTTTAGTTAAGCAAGTTCTCAATTTGTCATCCCTTAACTTGATCTACCGTCTCAAGTATTAACAGTAGCAATTTGACAGTACAATCCACTAACCTCATAGTGATTTGCTGAAATCATTATCATCATTTATCATTACAGGGACTCGTCCCAATCATCCACATTGTGGTTTCGCTCAGCTTATTACATTTCAATCAATTTTCAGGGATCATCATTTTTCAATCAGAATCCAAATCAATTCATCAGTTCCCAAACAGAATTAAAAATCATATCAACCACATTCGAATTCATCATCTGGATAGCATTAATGCTTATAATTTCAAGTCTTAGATTTACTCGTATATGCTGCCAGTAAAGAGCTGCAGTTATACCCTCACTATATACGGATAGTCATGATACTCGAACTATAAGGTAAATACCATCATGTCTAGGCCTCAAGCAAGTCAGGGTTCCATACAATTATGGTACTTCTAATTGAAGACCCAATTGCTAATTTACGAATTTCAATTTCAATAACAATTTGTATGAATTATATCACACAATTACAACCTTTTTGTGCGTCTTGATAAACTTTTGACATAATTGGCTCCTCAGTTGATCTTATTGGAGATCTATGACATATGTCTGATAAACAGATTTTTCTTTATCCGTAAACAATCACTTAAATAAAAAAAACATTTGTATATTTATATACAAGTTGCAATAAGTACATAGAGTGGCTCGGCTCCAAAATTCAAAATCTCCAGGAGAGACGCATAAGACGACGGTACTGGGCCATAGTCATGCCCTGTTACATAATTTCTCTAATTGCGAAGCGAGCTATTATTTTCTCCTTAGGGATAAATCGACAAATAGTCTATAAACTCGGCAAGCAAGTCTGAAATTTTGAGGCGTTGAAAGATATAGAATGACACCACGCGTCATTTTCAGCTTTATCAAAATCATGGCTAATGAGAGGTTCTACCTCAGCATTGCATGCCGGTTACAAGAGGCGTTGATATATAGCCCTGCAAACCACTTATGCTGTTGTCTCTCCACTAGGTTATAATTCCTCGAAATGGCGTGCGAGCCTTGCTCGGCTTGTTCGAGTTGAAGCGGAAGAGATGAGATGCTCGAAGGCAAATGCAATCATATCTTGAGACTGGGTGAGGTCGGGAATACCAGATAAATGGGTAACTTCCATCTATAAAAACAATTTCTTTGATTAAAATTTCTTCATTAAAGAAGTTACAGAATGAAAATACGTTATGAAAATGCTGTTTCTGAATTCTTATTACCAATTTCAGATAAGAATTTAATTATCCTTATTAACTTTCAATTTGGCTCAGATACCAACTGTAAGATCCCTGTTCCCACCGAGCAACGGATTCGGGGTACTAGCAGCGGAAGTAGCACTTCTCGTGGGGGACAGGGGTCTCACACTCGGGGCCTCGCCCACGGATATCCGGACAAGAGACTAATCCGTCGGTTTTTCCAAAACCGAACCCGGAAAAACTTCCTTCACCCGGAAAGCACAGGCGATTCCACCAGGATAACTCTTTACTCTAACGTAGTCAAGACCATTACTGATCAAGCTGATCCGTCGACTGCACCTATAAAGATACTCGGTCAGATCAAGGAAGAAACTTGCACTTGGATCATTGGGATCAACGCTTTTTTCCCCATTAAGAGGCACAGCCGTTGATTCCTATCCATAGAACAATTACTATCCGAGATTTACTTTATCTATCGTAAACAGAAATTGAGTCTCGATTTACGGATCCATCAGTCCAGCCTAACCCCATCCAGTCCCATGGGTTAGCCAACCGCCCAACCACTATAGTGATGGGATCCAATTAAGAATTTGGTTAGGTTTTGTCCCGGGTACCAAGGAAAAGAGTTCCAAGGCCCCCTAGCCGGAAGTTCATGCAAACATAAAACTAGTCACACCACTTACACACCCAATATGAAATTGCCTTTTTCTTAGCATCAACTAACTTTAAAACAATCCTTTAATGAAACCATTATATCACTGATGAAATTCCTCAAAGTCTGGTTAAATCCTTATTTCTAGTCATTCATTCGTCGGTATACTTATGGCATCATTGGTAACCAGAACGCTCACCACCTGTTCACTCAGGGGCCTTTTCCATAGTTCCTAGCTCATAGTAACCGGCAATATATAATAGAATGGAATCTCCGTGGAAGATCAGCAAGATCAACCCACATATCCATATAAAAGAGCCATGGACTCATCCGTTGAGGACCAGCAAGGTCAATCAACCAGATCCATGCCCGATTTCAGAAAACAATTCTTATTCTTTATTCCAATATCTTCCATGGCGCACGTGTGGGTATCTTCGGTGACCCAGAGCCCGAGCACCGTATGGTCAGCACCCTCTAGGATCCTTCGCAGGTGACCTAGCGCTTCACTCATAGGCTGCTTCCTTGGTCCCTCATCCACCGTACCGGAAGCTCACCATTTAAATCGAACCGAGGCTGGTCAAGACCTCGGTCAACCTTGCTACGTGAGACGTCCTCCATTGACTCTCCGTCAGCAGTTGCAACTTTAACAGTTAGGTCTTCATGACCTTAATCCACAAGACGGTCAAAATGCTTCCTCAGCATTCTTGACATAAAACAGTCATTTACAAACAGTCACAAAATACAGTTTCTAAATCGAACTCTCGTCTTTCCACATTATCCCTCCTTAGTCCACATAACTTATTCCACATTCCATTCAATGTGTACTCATTCTCATCCGTTTCCTCATATCGACGACACATTAATTCACATACACATTCACATTCACATCCATACATCCACATCTACATGCATACATCCATTTTTACATCCTCATTTATACATCCACATCCCATATCCACATTCATACATACACATCCATATCCACATCCATACATCCATATCCACATCCATACATCCACATCCACATCCACATTCACATCCATACATCCACATTTACATGCTTACCTCCATTTTCACATCCTCATTTATACATCCACATCCCATATCTACATTCATACATACACATCCGTATCCACATCCATACATCCACATCCACATGCATACATCCACTATCACGTCCTCATTCATACATCCACATCCACATACATACATACATCCATATCCACATTCCCATTCACATCTATACATCCACATCTACATCCACATACATACATACATCCACATCCACATTCCACGTTCACATCTATACATCCACATCTACATCCACATTCACATACATCCACATCCACATTTCCATTCACATCTATACATCCACATACATACATACATCCACATCCACATTCCACATTCACATCTATACATCCACATCTACATCCACATTCACATATATCACAATCCACATTCTCATTCACATCTATACATCCACATTCACATCTATGCATATACATCTTCATGCATACATCCATTTTCACATTCATACATCCACACTCCCATCTCCACATCCACACATCCACATACATACATCGATTTCCACATTCCCATTCATATAACCCCATATGCCTTCACATCTAATCTTTTACATCACATCCATTCTCGCCCTATCACAATCCATATACATCTTATCCTGTCACATACACTTCTTACCTCATTCCATACACATCTTATCACATCTTAATTCATCTTATCACCTCCTAACTTATTTCATAAGCATCTTATCACCTCTTATCACATCTTATACACCTCTTATCACATCCTATTAAATCTCATATCTATTTATAGAGTACAAGAGAATTCTTATATTTGATATAAGATTTCTTTACACATTTATTTATGCATAAATTCTATTTAAGGAGATTAATACTTTCGAAGTAAAAATCAATCTTTTATGCATCTTCCTATGCATAAATTCATTTTAAATGAAAATGACACTTTTGAATTAAATTTCAATCTTGTATGCATTTTCCTATGCATAAATTCAATTTAGATGAGAATGACACTTTTGAATTTAAAATCAATCTTTTATGCATCTTCTTATGCATAAATTCAATTTGGTAGGAATTACACTTTTAGAATAAAAGAATTTCTCTTATGCATCTAAGTTATGCATAAAATCCATTTATGATGAAAAATCTCACTTTTAGTATAAAAAGAATATCTTTTATGCATACCTCTATGCATGAAATCCAATATGATAAAAGTAACACTTTTACAATAAAATAATCAACTTTTATGCATACCTCTATGCATGAAATTCAAATATGATAAAAGTCACACTTTTATAATAAAATAATCAACTTTTATGCATACCTCTATGCATGAAAATCAAATATGATAAAAGTCACACTTTTATAATAAAATAATCAATTTTTATGCATACCTCTATGCATGAAATCCAAATATGATAAAAGTAACACTTTTATAATAAAATAATCAACTCTTATGCATACTTCTATGCATGAAATTCAATTGTGATAAAAGTAACACTTTTATAATAAAATAATCAACTTTTATGCATACCTCTATGCATGAAATCCAAATATGATAAAAGTAACACTTTTATAATAAAATAATCATCTTTTATGCATACATCTATGCATGAAATTCAATTATGCTAAAAATAACACTTTTATAATAAAATAATCTTCTTTTATGCATACCTCTATGCATGAAATTCAATTATGCTAAAAGTAACACTTTTATAATAAAATAATCATCTTTTATGCATACCTCTATGCATGAAATTCAAATATGATAAAAGTAACACCTTTATAATAAAATAATCATCTTTTATGCATACATCTATGCATGAAATTCAATTATGCTAAAAGTAACACTTTTACATTAAAATAATAATCTTTTATGCATACCTCTATGCATGAAATCTAATTATGATAAAAGTAACACTTTTATGTTAAAATAATAATCTTTTATGCATACCTCTATGCACGAAAATCAATTATGCATAGTATAAAAATCAATTTCTCTATGATTACAATGAATATCTTCAATTAATCTAGGATGATAATTCCTAGAATATGGTAGGAAGTCCTCTTTTCATGCTTTGAATGAAATTATTTTATGCGTAATTTTTATAAAAATTTTGCCATAGCTCCGCTGCTATGACTGATAAATCTCAATTTTTCCAAGGAATAAAGCTTATCATTAAGAAATAATTAGAATGATCCCTAATTGGATCAATAATCCATAATGGATTGAATCATCAATAGTCATGAAATACATAAACTAAAAGCATAGAAAAAAGCCATCAATTTGGCCTCAAGTATAGATTAATCTTGGATTAAGGAAAAGCTTTATGAAAAGCTTCATTTGGATTGAGAATGGGTCATGAGTATGACCATTTCTTAAGTGAGAGAGAGAAATTACATAAAAACCATTTGAATTAAGCATAAATGGAAATTTATGTAATTCTTAACTATCATTAATCAATTAACTTCAATAGCATTCATCAAATTATGTAACTCTTCACTACCATTCATCTCAATTAACTTCAATAACATTCAAAAACCATTCCAATTAAGCTTTTCAAGCTTGAGAGGGGTTGAGAAGAGAGAAACATTGAGAAATTATAGAAAATGATCAAAATTCACTAATTACCTTACAAATTGCTTGATTCTTTGTTCACGGTAGAGGCCCCCAACCAATCAATTGGTTAAGTATGTTGATGGAGCCACCAATGGGGATTGAAGAAAGAGGGAAGCTCCAATTTCTTCAATTTGGAGAGAATTTTAGAGAATAGTAGAAATTAGCATTATTTCAGCATAACTCTAGTATAGTAAAATTCTTCTATTTTTTTCAAGGGACTCATGTTCTATTTATAGGAGAGGGAAGCTCTAACCAAAGCTAACTGAATTCTAGAATTTTCCAAATTCAGTTTGGTTGAATTTGGACTAGATTTGGACCTAGATTGGCTACTTTTTGATTCGGTTTGGTTCCATTTTGATTTGGTTTGGTTCAAGAGAGAGGAGAGATGAAATATCTCAATTTTTATGAGTTTAAAACTCATTCAAGCATGTGAAATATGCACCTCCTTTAATGGACTCCCCTTCCTTACATATGTGTCAAAATGGAATGATTATACCCAAAATATCTCATATTTTTAATATTGCTCATAGTTTTTTTTACTAATAAACCTTGTATA
This sequence comes from Cibotium barometz, assembly GCF_041138505.1. Lineage (NCBI taxonomy): Eukaryota > Viridiplantae > Streptophyta > Polypodiopsida > Cyatheales > Cibotiaceae > Cibotium > Cibotium barometz. Next base: position 53,941,275 of record NC_141049.1, on the reverse strand, counting down.
TTTTCAACTCTTCATCTTATGTGAGCATTTACTCATTTTTGGATACTCAATTTATCTCATTTTTTTTATATTACTCATAGTTTTTTACTAATAAACCTTGTACATATTCAACTCTTCATCTTATGTGAGCATTTACTCATTTTTGGATACTCAATTTATCTCATTTTTTGATATTACTCATAGTTTTTTACTAATAAACCTTGTACATATTCAACTCTTCATCTTATGTGAGCATTTACTCATTTTTGGGTAACTTCTTTTACAAATTGGATTTATCTCCTCCCTACACATGGATTGATGCTATTGGCCCATAGGAACCTTAATTGAACCATAATCTAAAATTTCTGAAAATCTAGACCCTTAGGCTAAGGTCCTTCATATCCATTTTCAATTAATTCTAATTGCACATTGGAAAGTTCTTTTTGAATTTCTATTTCAGGGGAACTTATTTAATAAGATGAGTTATTTTTCTATCCAAAAATATTCATAATCTGAATATTCTCTCTCTAGAATATTTTCTCTCTCTATGCCAAAACAGACAGAGACAAGATCTCTTATATTTCAGAAAAGGGAATTGATTATAGGAAAATATGCTGGACATTTTGAGAGGCTGGGGAGGAATCTTACATTCACTCCCACTTGAAAAACGCGAGATGTCCTCATCTCGCAAACTTGGGATAATTTTGCAAGATGCACGAATATGAGACTTAGAGAAAAATTAATTAAGATTAACCACAAAAAAAAAGTCTCAAAGAGAGTAAGATTCGAGATAAGAACAAGATTTAAACTTTATTCATTCTTGAAACATATACAGTAAAGATAGAAGAACTCTTTACACTTCCATAAGCCCATCCATCATATGATCACAAAAGCAGCACTCACAAGCTGCGCACGTATAAGGTAACTCATCTATGGGAATAATTCTGTTGGTTATTGCCGCACCTATCTCAGTGGTATGAGGTGATCTAACAAAAGGACCTCTGAGAGGCAAGCCAAAAACGGGGTAAAGGCATATCTTCTGATGAGGAAGAAAACACGCCAGTAAGAAGACTCGCTCAGAAAACCCAAGATGCCTTGATCTCATGATGCAGTAGTATCGGGTACCCAAACCCAAAGCTTCAATAACCATGGCCAAGCGGACATTGTTACGAAAGTGCTGCTGACCCCAGGGTGTTACCCTAGTTATGTCTTGATAGGTCCGCCATTTGGTCTGAGCTACAGAAGTTCCCAAGTGAGGAAAAAGTGAGCGCTCATACTGTTCTATAAAATCTTTCTTCACAGACTCGCTTGCGTCTTGAAGGTGAGAAATCATCATGGATAAAACTAATTCCTGTTGCCAAGCCATGAAGGAGATTAAGAAGAAGGGAGATCGATGGAAGTAAGATTACTGTGAGCGACAGGTAAAAGTTACGACTTATATAAAGGAAGGAGCTAGCATAACTTAGAAGCCAACGGTATCTTGTCACTGAAGTTTTACCGTCTTTCCATGATTTGGGTTTGGCACATATTTCTATGAAATACATTAAGAACTTTGAGATGAGGAGGTAAAAGAAGCTTGTAGGCTAAGTCACCTACTTTCATTGAATTCAGATATAAGGCTCACAATATCTGGGGGTAAAAGAAGCTTGTAGGCTAAGTCACCTACTTTCATTGAATTCAGATATAAGGCTCACAATAACTTCTTATACTTCCCAAGAGATCAAGGAATTCTTTTGGGCCGTACTCGAATGAAAACCAAAACCTTGGTATCCAAAACACCAATTTTCACTTCTGAACTGATTGTTCTGAATCCTTAAAACAGGCGTGACTCCTGAGAAGTATTCTAGGGAAAGGGTCTTCCTTTTTTAAACAGAATCTTTCTTTTATTTTAGAGAGGGAAAAATTATAAGATTCTTACTCCTGTATACCTCGAAGGCTGGGGGAGAAATCTTACATTCTACCCCACTTAAAAAGTGCGAGATGTCCTTATCTCGCAAAGTAGAGGACAACTCTTTTTCTTAAGATCCAATTTATTCTGGGGTTCCTTATATTCTGGTCAACCCAACAGAATACGGGGATAATGATCCCTTAAATAGAACTCATCATTACATAACAATTTTATTCAATTCATATCATTCATATCTTTAACACGATAATGGTCCATTAGACCGAAAAAATTTCCTTCTGAACATTCCTCCACGGGAATTTTAGTTAAGCAAGTTCTCAATTTGTCATCCCTTAACTTGATCTACCGTCTCAAGTATTAACAGTAGCAATTTGACAGTACAATCCACTAACCTCATAGTGATTTGCTGAAATCATTATCATCATTTATCATTACAGGGACTCGTCCCAATCATCCACATTGTGGTTTCGCTCAGCTTATTACATTTCAATCAATTTTCAGGGATCATCATTTTTCAATCAGAATCCAAATCAATTCATCAGTTTCCAAACAGAATTAAAAATCATATCAACCACATTTGAATTCATCAACTGGATAGCATTAATGCTTATAATTTCAAGTCTTAGATTTACTCGTATATACTGCCAGTAAAGAGCTGCAGTTATACCCTCACTATATACGGATAGTCATGATACTCGAACTATAAGGTAAATACCATCATGTCTAGGCCTCAAGCAAGTCAGGGTTCCATAAAATTACGGTACTTCTAATTGCAGACCCAATTGCTAATTTACGAATTTCAATTTGAATAACAATTTGTATGAATTATATCACACAATTTGTATGAATTATATCACACAATTACAACCTTTTTGTGCGTCTTGATAAACTTTTGACATAATTGGCTCCTCAGTTGATCTTATTGGAGATCTATGACATATGTCTGATAAACAGATTTTTCTTTATCCGTAAACAATCACTTAAATTAAAAAAAACATTTGTATATTTATATACAAGTTGCAATAAGTACATAGAGTGGCTCGGCTCCAAAATTCAAAATCTCCACGAGAGACGCATAAGACGACGGTACTGGGCCATAGTCATGCCCTGTTACATAATTTCTCTAATTGCGAAGCGAGCTATTATTTTCTCCTTAGGGATAAATCGACTAAAGAGTCTATAAACTCGGCAAGCAAGTCTGAAATTTTGAGGCGTTGAAAGATATAGAATGACACCACGCGTCATTTTCAGCTTTATCAAAATCATGGCCAATGAGAGGTTCTACCTCAGCATTGCATGCCGGTTGCAAGAGGCGTGGATATATAGCCCTGCAAACCACTTATGCTGTTGTCTCTCCACTAGGTTATAATTACTCGAAATGGCGTGCGAGCCTTGCTCGGCTTGTTCAAGTTGAAGCGGAAGAGATGAGATGCTCGAAGGCAAATGCAATCATATCTTGAGACTGGGTGAGGTCGAGAATACCAGATAAATGGGGAACTTCCATCTATAAAAACAATTTCTTTGATTAAAATTTCTTCATTAAAGAAGCTTACGGAATGAAAATACGTTATGAAAATGCTGTTTCTGAATTCTTATTACCAATTTCAGATAAGAATTTAATTATCCTTATTAACTTTCAATTTGGCTCTGATACCAACTGTAAGATCCCTGTTACCACCGAGCAACGGATTCGGGGTACTAGCAGCGGAAGTAGCACTTCTCGTGCGGGACAGGGGTCCCACACTCGAGGCCTCGCCCACGGATATCCGGACAAGAGACTAATCCGTCGGTTTTTCCAAAACCGAACCCGAAAAAACTTCCTTCACTCGGAAAGCACGGGCGATTCCACCAGGATAACTCTTTACTCTAACGTAGTCAAGACCATTACTGATCAAGCTGATCCGCCGACTGCACCTATAAAGATACTCGGTCAGATCAAGGAAGAGACTTACACTTGGATCATTGGGATCAACGCTTTTTTCCCCATTAAGAGGCACAGCCGTTGATTCCTATCCATAGAACAATTACTATCCGAAATTTACTTTATCTATCGTAAACAGAAATTGAGTCTCGATTTACGGATCCATCAGTCCAGCCTAACCCCATCCAGCCCCATGGGTTAGCCAACCGCCCAACCACTGTAGTGATGGGATCCAATTAAGAATTTGGTTAGGTTTTGTCCCGGGTACCAAGGAAAAGAGTTCCAAGGCCCCCTAGCCGGAAGTTCATGCAAACATAAAACTAGTCACACCACTTACACACCCAATATGAAATTGCCTTTTTTTTTAGCATCAACTAACTTTAAAACAATCCTTTAATGAAACCATTATATCACTGATGACAATCTTAAAAGTGTGGTTAAATCCTTATTTCTAGTCATTCATTCGTCTCGGTATACTTATGGCATCATTGGTAACCAGAACGCTCACCACCTGTTCACTCAGGGGCCTTTTCCATAGTTCCTAGCTCATAGTAACCGGCAATATATAATAGAATGGAATCTCCGTGGGGGAAGATCAGCAAGATCAACCCACAGATCCATATAAAAGAGCCATGGACTCATCTGTTGAGGACCAGCAAGGTCAATCAACCAGATCCATGCCCGATTTTAGAAAACAATTCTTATTCTTTATTCCAATATCTTCCACGACGCACGTGTGGGTATCTTCGGTGACCCAGAGCCCGAGCACCGTATGCTCAGCACCCTCTAAGATCCTTCGCAGGTGACCTAGCGCTTCACTCATAGGCCGCTTCCTTGGTCCCTCATCCACCGTACCGGAAGCTCACCATTTAAATCGAACCGAGGCTGGTCAAGACCTCGGTCGACCTTGCTACGCGAGACGTCCTCCATTGACTCTCCGTCAGCAGTTGCAACTTTAACAGTTAGGTCTTCATGACCTTAATCCACAAGACGGTCAAAATGCTTCCTCAGCATTCTTGACATAAAACAGTCATTTACAAACAGTCACAAAATACAGTTTCTAAATCGAACTCTCGTCTTTTCACATTATCCCTCCTTAGTCCACATTACTTATTCCACATTCCATTCAATGTGTACTCATTCTCATCCGTTTCCTCATATCGACGACACATTAATTCACATACACATTCACATTCACATCCATACATCCACATCTACATGCATACATCCTCATTTATACATCCTCATTTTTACATCCTCATTTATACATCCACATCCCATATCCACATTCATACATACACATCCATATCCACATCCATACATCCACATCCACATCCACATTCACATCCATACATCCACATTTACATGCTTACCTCCATTTTCACATCCTCATTTATACATCCACATTCCATATCTACATTCATACATACACATCCATATCCACATCCATACATCCACATCCACATGCATACATCCACTATCACGTCCTCATTCATACATCCACATACATACATACATACATCCATATCCACATTCCCATTCACATCTATACATCCACATCTACATCCACATACATACATACATCCACATCCACATTCCACATTCACATCTATACATCCACATCTACATCCACATTCACATACATCCACATCCACATTTTCATTCACATCTATACATCCACATCTACATCCACATACATACATACATCCACATCCACATTCCACATTCACATCTATACATCCACATCTACATCCACATTCACATCTATACATCCACATCTACATCCACATTCACATATATCACAATCCACATTCCCATTCACATCTATACATCCACATCTACATCCACATTCACATCTATGCATATACATCTTCATGCATACATCCATTTTCACATTCATACATCCACACTCCCATCTCCACATCCACACATCCACATACATACATCCATTTTCACATTCCCATTCATATAACCCCATATGCCTTCACATCTAATCTTTTACATCACATCCATTCTCGCCCTATCACAACCCATATACATCTTATCCTGTCACATACACTTCTTACCTCATCCCATACACATCTTATCACATCTTAATTCATCTTATCACCTCCTAACTTATTTCATCTTAATTCATCTTATCACCTCCTAACTTATTTCATAAGCATCTTATCACCTCTTATCACATCTTATACACCTCTTCTTATGACACTTTTGAATTTAAAATCAATCTTTTATGCATCTTCTTATGCATAAATTCAATTTGGTAGGAATTACACTTTTAGAATAAAAGAATTTCTCTTATGCATCTAAGTTATGCATAAAATCCATTTATGATGAAAAATCACACTTTTAGTATAAAAAGAATATCTTTTATGCATACCTCTATGCATGAAATCCAATATGATAAAAGTAACACTTTTACAATAAAATAATCAACTTTTATGCATACCTCTATGCATGAAATTCAAATATGATAAAAGTCACACTTTTATAATAAAATAATCAACTTTTATGCATACCTCTATGCATGAAAATCAAATATGATAAAAGTCACACTTTTATAATAAAATAATCAATTTTTATGCATACCTCTATGCATGAAATCCAAATATGATAAAAGTAACACTTTTATAATAAAATAATCAACTCTTATGCATACTTCTATGCATGAAATTCAATTGTGATAAAAGTAACACTTTTATAATAAAATAATCAACACTTATGCATACCTCTATGCATAAAATCCAAATATGATAAAAGTAACACTTTTATAATAAAATAATCATCTTTTATGCATACATCTATGCATGAAGTTCAATTATGCTAAAAGTAACACTTTTATAATAAAATAATCATCTTTTATGCATACCTCTATGCATGAAATTCAATTATGCTAAAAGTAACACTTTTATAATAAAATAATCATCTTTTATGCATACCTCTATGCATGAAATTCAAATATGATAAAAGTAACACTTTTATAATAAAATAATCATTTTTATGCATACATCTATGCATGAAATTCAATTATGCTAAAAGTAACGCTTTTACATTAAAATAATAATCTTTTATGCATACCTCTATGCATGAAATCTAATTATGATAAAAGTAACACTTTTATGTTAAAATAATAATCTTTTATGCATACCTCTATGCATGAAAATCAATTATGCATAATATAAAAATCAATTTCTCTATGATTACAATGAATATCTTCAATTAATCTAGGATGATAATTCCTAGAATATGGTAGGAAGTCCTCTTTTCATGCTTTGAATGAAATTATTTTATGCGTAATTTTTATAAAAATTTTGCCATAGCTCCGCTGCTATGACTGATAAATCTCAATTTTTCTAAGGGATAAAGCTTATCATTAAGAAATAATTAGAATGATCCCTAATTGGATCAATAATCCATAATGGATTAAATCATCAATATTCATGAAATACATAAACTAAAAGCATAGAAAAAAGCCATCAAGTATAGATTAATCTTAGATTAAGGAAAAGCTTTATGAAAAGCTTCATTTGGATTGAGAATGGGTCATGAGTATGACCATTTCTTGAGTGAGAGAGAAATTACATAAAAACCATTTGAATTAAGCATAAATGGAAATTTATGTAATTCTTAACTATCATTAATCAATTAACTTCAATAACATTCATCAAATTATGTAACTCTTCACTACCATTCATCTCAATTAACTTCAATAACATTCAAAAACCATTCCAATTAAGCTTCTCAAGCTTGAGAGGGGTTGAGAAGAGAGAAACATTGAGAAATTATAGAAAATGATCAAAATTCACTAATTACATCCATTTTTACATCCTCATTTATACATCCACATCCCATATCCACATTCATACATACACATCCATATCCACATCCATACATCCACATCCACATCCACATTCACATCCATACATCCACATTTACATGCTTACCTCCATTTTCACATCCTCATTTATACATCCACATCCCATATCTACATTCATACATACACATCCATATCCACATCCATACATCCACATCCACATGCATACATCCACTATCACGTCCTCATTCATACATCCACATCCACATACATACATACATCCATATCCACATTCCCATTCACATCTATACATCCACATCTACATCCACATACATACATACATCCACATCCACATTCCACATTCACATCTATACATCCACATCTACATCCACATTCACATACATCCACATCCACATTTCCATTCACATCTATACATGCACATCTACATCCACATACATGCATACATCCACATCCACATCCACATTCCACATTCACATCTATACATCCACATCTACATCCACATTCACTTATATCACAATCCACATTCCCATTCACATCTATACATCCACATCTACATCCACATTCACATCTATGCATATACATCTTCATGCATACATCCATTTTCACATTCATACATCCACACTGCCATCTCCACATCCACATACATACATCCATTTCCACATTCCCATTCATATAACCCCATATGCCTTCACATCTAATCTTTTACATCACATCCATTCTCGCCCTATCACAATCCATATACATCTTATCCTGTCACATACACTTCTTACCTCATCCCATACACATCTTATCACATCTTAATTCATCTTATCACCTCCTGACTTATTTCATAAGAATCTTATCACCTCTTATCACATCTTATACACCTCTTATCACATCCTATTACATCTCATATCTATTTATAGAATACAAGAGAATTCTTATATTTGATATAAGATTTCTTTACACATTTATTTATGCATAAATTCTATTTAAGGAGATTAATACTTTCGAAGTAAAAATCAATCTTTTATGCATCTTCCTATGCATAAATTCATTTTAAATGAAAATGACACTTTTGAATTAAATTTCAATCTTGTATGCATTTTCCTATGCATAAATTCAATTTAGATGAGAATGACACTTTTGAATTTAAAATCAATCTTTCATGCATCTTCTTATGCATAAATTCAATTTGGTAGGAATTACACTTTTAGAATAAAAGAATTTCTCTTATGCATCTAAGTTATGCATAAAATCCATTTATGATAAAAAATCACACTTTTAGTATAAAAAGAATATCTTTTATGCATACCTCTATGCATGAAATCCAATATGATAAAAGTAACACTTTTACAATAAAATAATCAACTTTTATGCATACCTCTATGCATGAAATTCAAATATGATAAAAGTCACACTTTTATAATAAAATAATCAACTTTTATGCATACCTCTATGCATGAAAATCAAATGTGATAAAAGTCACACTTTTATAATAAAATAATCAATTTTTATGCATACCTCTATGCATGAAATCCAAATATGATAAAAGTAACACTTTTATAATAAAATAATCAACTCTTATGCATACTTCTATGCATGAAATTCAATTGTGATAAAAGTAACACTTTTATAATAAAATAATCAACTTTTATGCATACCTCTATGCATAAAATCCAAATATGATAAAAGTAACACTTTTATAATAAAATAATCATCTTTTATGCATACATCTATGCATGAAGTTCAATTATGCCAAAAGTAACACTTTTATAATAAAATAATCATCTTTTATGCATACCTCTATGCATGAAATTCAATTATGCTAAAAGTAACACTTTTATAATAAAATAATCATCTTTTATGCATACCTCTATGCATGAAATTCAATTATGCTAAAAGTAACACCTTTATAATAAAATAATCATCTTTTATGCATACATCTATGCATGAAATTTAATTATGCTAAAAGTAACACTTTTACATTAAAATAATAATCTTTTATGCATACCTCTATGTATGAAATCTAATTATGATAAAAGTAACACTTTTATGTTAAAATAATAATCTTTTATGCATACCTCTATGCATGAAAATCAATTATGCATAATATAAAAATCAATTTCTCTATGATTACAATGAATATCTTCAATTAATCTAGGATGATAATTCCTAGAATATGGTAGGAAGTCCTCTTTCTAGGGATAAAGCTTATCGTTAAGAAATAATTAGAATGATCCCTAATTGGATCAATAATCCATAATGGATTGAATCATCAATATTCATGAAATACATAAACTAAAAGCATAGAAAAAAGCCATTAATTTGGTCTCAAGTATAGATTAATCTTGGATTAAGGAAAAGCTTTATGAAAAGCTTCATTTGGATTGAGAATGGGTCATGAGTATGACCATTTCTTGAGTGAGAGGGAGAAATTACATAAAAACCATTTGAATTAAGCATAAATAGAAATTTATGTAATTCTTAACTATCATTAATCAATTAACTTCAATAGCATTCATCAAATTATGTAACTCTTCACTACCATTCATCTCAATTAACTTCAATAACATTCAAAAACCATTCCAATTAAGCTTCTCAAGCTTGAGAGGGGTTGAGAAGAGAGAAACATTGAGAAATTATATCTAAAATGATCAAAATTCACTAATTACCTTACAAATTGCTTGATTCTTTGTTCACGGTAGAGGCCCCCAACCAATCAATTGGTTAAGTATGTTGATGGAGCCACCAATGGGGATTGAAGAAAGAGGGAAGCTCCAATTTCTTCAATTTGGAGAGAATTTTAGAGAATAGTAGAAATTAGCATTATTTCAGCATAACTCTAGTATAGTAAAATTCTTCTATTTTTTTCAAGGGACTCATGTTCTATTTATAGGAGAGGGAAGCTCTAACCAAAGCTAACTGAATTCTAGAATTTTCCAAATTCAGTTTGGTTGAATTTGGACTAGATTTGGACCTAGTTTGGTTACTTTTTGATTCGGTTTGGTTCCATTTTGATTTGGTTTGGTTCAAGAGAGAGGAGAGATGAAATATCTCAATTTTTATGAGTTTAAAACTCATTCAAGCATGTGAAATATGCACCTCCTTTAATGGACTCCCCTTCTTTACATATGTGTCAAAATGGAATGATTATACCCAAAATATCTCATATTTTTAATATTGCTAATAGTTTTTTTTACTAATAAACCTTGTACATTTTCAACTCTTCATCTTATGTGAGCATTTACTCATTTTTGGATACTCAATTTATCTCATTTTTTTTATATTACTCATAGTTTTTTACTAATAAACCTTGTACATATTCAACTCTTCATCTTATGTGAGCATTTACTCATTTTTGGATACTCAATTTATCTCATTTTTTGATATTACTCATAGTTTTTTACTAATAAACCTTGTACATATTCAACTCTTCATCTTATGTGAGCATTTACTCATTTTTGGGTAACTTCTTTTACAAATTGGATTTATCTCCTCCCTACACATGGATTGATGCTATTGGCCCATAGGAACCTTAATTGAACCATAATCTAAAATTTCTGAAAATCTAGACCCTTAGGCTAAGGTCCTTCATATCCATTTTCAATTAATTCTAATTGCACATTGGAAAGTTCTTTTTGAATTTCTGTTTCAGGGGAACTTATTTTAATAAGATGAGTTATTTTTCTATCCAAAAATATTCATAATCTGAATATTCTCTCTCTAGAATATTTTCTCTCTCTATGCCAAAACAGACAGAGACAAGATCTCTTATATTTCAGAAAAGGGAATTGATTACAGGGGAATATGCTGGACATTTTGAGAGGCTGGGGAGGAATCTTACACTCTTGGTGTGGATGGAAAATAACACGACCTCGAGTGAGAAGGAGAACGCGATCTTGGAGGGTTTGAGAATGTGCGATCCCAAAGGCCTTTGGAGTATACGACTTTGATTTCATGCGTGAGATATGAGCTCTCAGACGAGCACATGAATTGACGATCTCGACATTGGTGGGGGTTTGGCTGTGAAAGAGCTTTAGCTCTTAAGACTTTTAGCCTTAATTAATAAAAATTTAAAAAACCCTGAAGATGCTACATTGGTCTTTCTTGCAACCTTCACAATTGGGTTCTCTTGTATCAGGCAGTACTGGACTCGAAGGAAGAAACATTGGTTCACAAAACCTTGTCTTTGATGAGCCAAGTTTCTTAAGTTTTGTTTTCGGGTTTCCAATGGTCTATTGAACACTTTCCTCTTGGTGCACCTATTTTGCTAGGCAAAACAGGTCAAATTGTAGGCTCTCTCTCTCTCTCTCTCTCTCTCTCTCTCTCCATTTGCACCTATTTCGCTAGCAAAACAAGTCAAATTGTAGGCCAAAATTGAGAAACACAAAATCTTTCATGACCCAAAAAGGGCAATTTTGCCATTCCCAACATGGGATCACACGAGCGCCAGAAGTTCACCAACAGCAGCTGGCCCTTTCCTAGGGACCAAAAGCCGAAAGCTGAAAGCCAAAATCTAGTAGCTTGCCACCGCCAATCCATTGTAATTGAATGACCTAGATAGTGTCACCCCCGGCAGCACCTCCCATTCTTCGCTCTCCACACTGTACACGTCCGCGAGAGACAGTGGCTCCTCCTTTGTGTGATTGTGCGACAATGCCCCCCCTATGACATAAATATTTCCAGCAATGGACTTGTAGAAGAAAGTGGTCGAGGTGCTAATAGAAACATTGTAGGGTCAAATTAGGCAAAAATAAGAAAATTTGGAAGGGTACGTGGTAGTTTAAGACACAAATGCCACTAGCTGAACAATGCCCCCCCCACACCTTTATATATCTCTTTGTTTCGATCTCTTTGCCTCTATCTTTTGTGTCTCTACTTCTCTCTCTCTCTCTCTCTCCTTTTATGCTTGCTTCTATGAAATATAACAAAGGTCTTGGATTTGTAGCCATATTTGGTAGTGATGTGTGTGAACACACTAGGACGAGCTAGGGCACTTTTTTTCTCTTTAGGAGGTTTTTTCCCCCGTGCTAGTATACACCCATCTTGGGGTATACTTAAGGCTTCTTTGTACATCACACATTCATTATCTATCTATCATCTCATTGTCATCTCATTGTGTGCTCCCTTCAGCTTCTCCACTATGTGTGTATGTGTGCATTCCTGCAACCCTATTTTCAACATTTGGTATCAGAGCAGATGCTCCTCGCTCCTATGATGTTGTCTATCCTTCACCTCGAGTCACCTGTCTTCTTGAATCCAATCAAGGAGCCCTTCTGGGAGAAGAAAGAGGACCGTGAAGTGTGGAGTACTTTGTATTGAGGTTTTGCGGGGTCAGATTTTCATTCCAGGAGTGTTTTGGGGGCCGTTTGTGTGGTTTTTGATTTTCTACAAACAACTTGGGGGATCAGATTTGCATTGCTCTTCATTGGATTGTGGAGTATTTTTGTTAGATCTACTACAGACGGGTGTGTAGATACACAAGAAAGTATTAATAGACACTCATCACGCTAGATCTGGTCTACAAGCTACACTTCCAGCGACATTGATCTCCACATCTTAAGAGTAAAATTTTTACTCACTTTACTCTGCAGATAGTGATGTATTTTAGATGCTATCCGTCTCGCCACCACTACGGATAAGCTTGATGGGACCAACTACCTGTTATGGTCCTATATGATGTAGCATGTATTGGTAGCCAAAGGGCTATGGAATGTTGTGGCTGGTATTGAGAAACGTCCTAGTTTCTCTATTGAACATGATGCAGAAGGCACATCTATAGACAGACTTAGTTTCACATCGTGCTTTACCACCACAACATAGCATACCTCCTACACAGGAACAAACAAAGTGGGATGGAAGAGATGTGCAAGCACATGCGTTGCTTGTTTTGTTAGTTAAGAGGAGTATCATTCCTCACATTCGGTCATGTAGGAATGCTAAACATGCTTGGGATGCACTTGCGTCTTTATACCAGGTACATGATGAAGCATGTGTTGCCTATATATGCAAGCAATTAGAGTCAAAGCATATGGATGAGGGAGACTCCATAGATAATTTCCTTACAAAAATTAAGGATTTTAAGAAGCAGTTGGCCAGTGTTGATGAAATATATCCTAACAGTTCATTGATGCCTACTATCTTGAATGAGTTGCCGGACACGTATCAAGGTTTTTATTCTACCATCAGACTCATGTGATGAAAGGCAATCCAAATGCCTTGAAGTTTGAGGAGTTAGTTTCTGTACTCTTGTAGAGCAATCTAGGAAAAATAGATATATTATGTTATGTTAGTTTCTGTACTCTTGTAGAGCAATCTAGGAAAAATAGATATGTTATGCATACAGGAGATCAAGCTTTTGCTCTACTAGTCTGAACAAAGAGGCAAAGGTAATTCCTTACCTCAAGGTAGTTCATATTCCATCTCATCACATCTATCCACATCATATTCCATCTCATCACATCTATCCACATCTATCCTTATCACATCTCATCCATTCGCATCTACCCATGTCCACATCTCATCACATTCGCATCTACCCATGTCCACATCTCATCACATTACATTCATTCACATCTCATCTATTATATCTACCCCGATCCACATCACATCACATCACATCCATTTCACCTCACATCTCATTCATTCACATGTATCCCGATTCACATCCAATCACATCTCATCCATTCACATCACATCTCATTCATTCACATCAATCTCGACTCACATCACATCACATCACATATCATCCATTCACATCACATATCATCCATTCACATCTATCCCAATTTACATCACATCACATATCATCCATTCACATCTATCCCAATTTACATCATATCACATCACATCCATTTCACATCACATTTCACATCACATCTATCCCGATTCACATCACATCACATCCATTCACATCACATATCATCTATTCATATCTATCCCAATTTACATCATATCACATCACATCCATTTCACATCACATCTCACCCATTCACACTTATCCCGACTCACATCACATCACATCCATTCACATTCATCACATTCATTGTATCCCCATTCCATCACATACATTCTATCCACATTACATCACGTCCACATCTATCCACATTCATTCCATGCACTTTACATCACATCCACATCATATCTCATTCATACACATCCCATCTCATTCATCCACATCCATCCAATCATTCACATGCACGACTGTCCACATCTATCCATACATTTACATCTATCAATTCACATCCACATATATTCACATCACATCACATTTCATCCACATCTCTTTACATCACATCACATCACATCTCATCCACATCCACATCACATTCACATCCACGTCTCTTTACATTACATCACATCTCATCCACATCCACATCACATTCACATCCACATCTCTTTACATTACATCACATCTCATCCACATCCACATCACATTCAGATCCACATCTCTTTTCAGCACATCACATCTCATCCACATCTATATCACTTTCACATCCACATCCCTTTACATTACATTCTTTCACATACACATCCGCATCCACATCCATTTACATCACATTCTTTCACATACACATCTGCACCACATCCATTTACATCACATTCTTTCACATCCACATCCATTTACATCACATTCTTTCACATACACATCCACATCCATTTACATCACATTCTTTCACATACACATTCACATCCATTTACTTCCCATCTCACCCTTTCACATATCCTCTCATCTCATTCTCATCTCATCATTCACATCCACATCCATTTACTTCACATCTCATCCACATTCATTTTCATCACACCACATCCTATCCCATCCCATTCACATCTTATCACATCCATTCACATCCAATCGCATCCCATTTACATCTTATCACATCCACATCTCTTTACATTACATCACATCTCATCCACATCCACATCCACATCCACATCCACATCACATTCAGATCCACATCTCTTTTCAGCACATCACATCTCATCCACATCCATATCACTTTCACATCCATATCCCTTTACATTACATTCTTTCACATACACATCCACATCCACATCCATTTACATCACATTCTTTCACATCCACATCCATTTACATCACATTCTTTCACATACACATCCACATCCATTTACATCACATTCTTTCACATACACATTCACATCCATTTACTTCCCATCTCACCCTTTCACATATCCTCTCATCTCATTCTCATCTCATCATTCACATCCACATCCATTTACTTCACATTTCATCCACATTCATTTTCATCACACCACATCCTATCCCATCCCATTCACATCTTATCACATCCAATCGCATCCCATTTACATCTTATCACATCTATTCACATCCCATTTACATCTTATCACATCTATTCACATCCTATCACATTCCATTTATATCTTATCACATCTATTCACATCCTATCACATCCCATTTACATCTTCTCACATCTATTCAAATCCCATTCACATCTTATTACATCCCATTTACATCTTATCACATTTATTCACATCCTCTCACATTCCATTTACATCTTATCACATCCATTCACATCCTATCGCATCCCATTCACATTTTATTTTCATTTAGTAGCTTTTCCTACTTCGATACCGATAATGGGACTTTTTCTAAATTTTTGTCAATTCTTTGGCTTAGATAAAGGTTCTTTTTCTCAACGACTATTTCCATATTCTTTCTTAATTTCTTAGAAGAATTATATTTAATATTCCTCTTTTGAATAAAAGAATTCATGGGATTTACAAAAATCAATTCTACCCATATTTCCACTTTTGATAAATATTCATAAATTGAATTATACTAAAAATTTATCTTTTTTTCATTTGATTTCTTGGATCTCAAATATCATGGGAATTCCTCTTTTTGCATTTAATTGCTTGAATTCTAAATGTCATGGGAATTCCTCTTTTATCATCAAATAAATTTATCTAAAATTTCTCTTTTCTTTAATAAAAATATCCATTAATTCAATATGCCAAGAATTTTACTTTTACTATTTAAATGATTAAATTCCAAATGTCATGGAAATTTCTCTTTTATCATTTAAATATTTCTCATAAAATAGATTTATCTAAAATAAAATATCCATTAATTCCAATATGCTAAGAATTTCACTTTTACTATTTAAATGATTGAATTCCAAATGTCATGGGAATTCCTCTTTTATCATTTAAATATTTCTCATGCATAATATAAATTTATCTAAAATTTTTCTTTGAATTTAAATAAAATATCCATTAATTTCAATATGCTAAGAATTTCACTTTTACTATTTAAATGATTGAATTTCAAATGTCATGGAAATTCCTCTTTTATAATTTAAATATTTCTCCTTCATAAAATAAATTTATCTAAAACTCCTCTTTGAATTTAAATAAAATATCCATTAATTCCAATATGGTAAGAATTCCACTCTTCCTATTTAAATGATTGAATTCCAAATGTCATGGGAATTCCTCTTTTATCATTTAAATAAAATTATCATAATTCTCTCTTTTCTTAATTATTTAATTATACATAAACCTTAAAAATTAGTTTTCCATTGAATGTGATGAAAATCATTCTTTTAGTCTAGGATATTCAATCCTAGAATATGGTAGGAAGTCCTCTTTTCACGTTATGCATAAGAATGAATTATGTATCAATTTCTTAAAAATTTTGCCATAGCTCCGCTGCTATTACTGATAATTTTTAATATTTTTGAAAAGAATAAGACTTAGTAATGTAATTATGATAGTATAACTATCTTTTAGCCGTACATCCAATTTATGGATTTAACTCATAAGATTACCATAATTTACTAGCATATAAGTATAAAAACCATTTTCTTAACCTCTAGCTTCACAAGCCTAGAGTTTGATTTGTGAATTGAGAATTTCTCCATGAGAAGCATCAATTGAATAGATAATTGGTCATAGGAATGACCATTCTTTGGTGGGGAGAGAGATAAACATAAAAAGCATCCTAATTAAGCATAAATATAAACTTTTCTTAATTATTCATTACAACTCTTAAGAAAAGCTTGATTTGCATTATAAACACTTAATTTAGAAACTTCTCAAGCTTGGGTTGAGAAGTGAAAACATTGAGAATAGTAGAGAAAAACCATAAAATTAAACTTTACCTCTTGTTTTTGCTTGCTTCTCTATCTTAGAAGAAGCCCCCAACCAATCAATTGGTTAGTGTGTTGAAAGGAAAGCTCCAAGGATGGTTGAAGAGAGAGAGAGAGAGAGAGAGAGAGAGAGAGAGAGAGAGAGAGAGAGAGAGAGAGGCTCCACTCTCTCCAAAAGTAGAGGATTTAAGGGATAATAAAAATATCATTATTTTAATGTAATACTGGCATAGTATAGTTCACATATTTTTTTACAAAAGACTAAGGATCTATTTATAGGTGAGGGAGGCCTCTAACCAAGTCC
Organism: Cibotium barometz; assembly: GCF_041138505.1. Lineage (NCBI taxonomy): Eukaryota > Viridiplantae > Streptophyta > Polypodiopsida > Cyatheales > Cibotiaceae > Cibotium > Cibotium barometz. The sequence goes on along the minus strand of NC_141049.1, from coordinate 53,923,212 downwards.
AACTAGGCTCTAGAATTTCCCACGTTCAGTTTAGCTGAATTTGGACAAGATTTGGACCTAGCTTGGCTCCCTTTTGATTTGGTTTGATCCAGGAGAGAGGAGAGATAAAAATATCACAATTTTTTTTGAGTTAAAAACTCCACCACATGTGTGAAATAGGCGCCTCCTTGAAGTCTCCCCCCCTCCTTACCAAGGTGTCAAAAATGTATCATTATACCAAAATATCTCATTTTTTTAGTAATATCTCGTAGTTTTTAACTAATAAACCTTATACTCAGTCAACTCTTCATCTTATGTGGGATTTTACTCATTTTTGGGTATTTTCTTTTATTCATTGGATTTATCTCCTCTCCACACTTGGATTGATCCTATTGGCCCATAGGAACCTTAATTGGATTATAATCCAAAAATTTCTAAAAATCTAGACCCTTAGGCTAAGGTCCTTTATACACATTTTCAATTAATTCCAATTGCACATTGGAAAGTTCTTTTTGAGTTTCTGTTTCAGGGGAAACCATTTTAGACACTAGGAGGATTTTTATATCCAAAAATATCTCAATTTTGGATTATCTCTCTCTAGATATTTTCTCTCTCCAGGCCAAAACAGGGTAAAACAGGATCTTTCTTCTGTTTCAGAGGGGAATAATTACATATGGATCTATTGGTTGATCTTGTTGATCTTCAATGGAGAGTCCATCTAGATTTTTTTTATGTGATTATATTTTCGGGTACTATGAGCTAGAAACTATCGAAAAGGCCCCTGAGTAAACAGGTGGTGAGCATTCTGGTTGCCAATGATGCCATAGGTACACCGATGAAGGAATGATTGAAAATTAGAATTCAAGCTAGATATTTTGGAGGATTATGATCAGTGATACTATGGTTTCATTAAAAGATTGTTTTAAAGATAGCTGAATCTGTGAAACAGGCAATTTCATATTGGGTGTGTAAGTGGTGTGACTATCTTGAAGTTTGCTCTTGAAGCTTGCTTGAAGCGCCGGCTAGGGGGCCTGGGAACTCTTTTTCCTGGTACCCATGGCAAAACATAACCAAATTCCTAAATGGATCCTATCACTACAATGGTTGGGCGGTTGGCTAACCCATGGGATTGGATGGGGTTAGACTGGACTGATGGATCCCTAAAATGAGACTCAATTCTGTTAAGTTACGATAGTTGAAGTAAATCCCGGATAACCCTTGTTCTATGGAAAAGAATCAACGATTGTGCCTCTTGATGAGAAAAAAAGCGTTGGACTCTATGATCCAAGTGCAAGTCTCTTCCTTGATCTGACCATGAAACTTACGGGTTCGGTCGGATCAGTTTGGTTAGTGGATGACCTTGACTATGTTAGAATAAAATATCTTGGAGGAATCGCCTATGTCTGCTGGGCGAGGGAAGTATTTCTGGGTTCGGTCTTGGAAGAACCGAGGGATTAGTCTCTTGTCCAGATATCCGTGGGTGAGGCCCCGAGTGAGAGGCTTTGTTCTGCGCAAGAAGTGCTACTTCCGCTGCTAGCACCCCAGAATTCATTGCACGGAGGGGGCAGGGATCTTTCAAGGGCCATGGTAAACGAAAGCTTGGTCAATGGTGCAACCCATCGCTTGGAATTTTCCTTCAAATTGCAAACCTATCCAAATGAAAACTTAAGTCTATATTAGCCTTGTGCCACAGGCGATGTAATTCTTTCATGCCACCAGCAAGTGGCTACTTCAACAAGTAGCAGCTCAATAAGAGTCTATTTGACTCATTTAGTGTACTTCATGCTTCATAGAGTACTTAAATATACATAAAAGCATAAAAAGCACATAGGAAGAAGCATGCAGGAACATGTCCTACTCAATAACATTTGACAAGAATCCTTCCACAAAAAGGGACATCATCGAAGGCCAAATTCTTCAAGTGATGAATTTCGCTTTAATGAATCAAATGAGGAACTAAGAATCACAATCTCATCTGATGATTTTGTCTACGTTCCTTTGGATCCTTCCTTCTCTTCTCCCCCATTATTAACATCTCTTAGTTTCCCAACTAACACAAATAACATGTACCTCTACTTATGATTGCCAAAAATAAGTGAGCAAAAAATATACCCAAGAAAAAAATGCTCACAAAAATATAAAAATGGAATCACTAAATAAAAATTCACACCCCACTTAGGCATGCCCACTAATTACTAACCTTCTCATTTAATAACTAGCTTTTCTCATTCCTTCCGAAAGAACGGGGACCATTGAACATCACTCAACATCAAAAAACATCAACAAAGCTTGTCAATTCTCCCCACACAAAGGTCTTCAACGCGATCGGCATCAAGAAGGAGGGAATGTTAACTAATTCTAGGGTTAACAAGAGCTACTGCCACTATCTTACATCAAGGAGTCAAGGTATACACACCAAAAGGTCATACATTCAAGATATAAAGTAATGGTGTCTAAATCTACAACTTGGGCAGGCGCCCGTAATGGTCCAACATAATACTTATGGTGATTTCCACTTTAAGAACATGTGGTAGAAAGTTAGGATGAAGTCCCAAGTGATATACTTCATGGATATATTATGAGATTAGTCATTGTAATAGCATTAGGCCTCTTATGAGCCTAAAGTGCCCGGCCGGCCATAGTTTAAGTGAGTGTGAACACTTATGGCCATGTATATAAGTAAAAATCTCTCATAATACAAAGAACTCTCCCATTGTGCAATTGAGTGTGGCTCTTGCTAGTCCTCTTGCTAATCTCCCTCTAATGCATGCTAGTGTGAGTGTGTGAGTGAAGTGAGGTGAGAGGAGGGATGAGTGCACGTAGTGCAACGTGGCGGGGTGACAACGCACGCAGGAGGCTACACCAGAATTGCTACTCAAGGAGTGGTCGAGCTTGGAGACCTCAAGGATTACAAGCTCGTCCATCAAAAATATCCCCAAGACAATTGTGGTTTGCCAAGAAATCTTCTTGTTCGATGTGTTTCGACGAGGGTTTAGGTGAGCCATAACAATGTGCTGCCATAGGCTGGCCAACACGGTATTAGGGCCTACCCTATGATGCTTGGCACCCTAAAAGACATAAGACATGCCTTGGCTATCAAATAGCCATAAGATATGCCTTGGCTATCCCATGGTGACCATTGGGCACCATGCTGCTATAAGCTTTACATGCTTTTTAACATATTTTGTGTATGCATCTAAAGAATTGACTTAGCATGCCCTATCCTCAGGTGACTTATATGCTTATTCTCAAAGTGGGTTAAGAGCTGGCCCTATACCTAAGGCTAGGAGATTGACCTACATAGCTTGTACCTAACATGTCTTAGATTGGGGCTCACAATGGGACCACCGTATATGACAAATGTTCCTAAAAAAGGGTACTAATGATATAAAATGTTATACTGAATACTGACCCAGTGTGTCACATAACATCTTAGTGTAGGATGCATGCGACATTTCCTTGGTGACAAGTTCATAGCTTCCAAGTAGTCTCCTTTTCTGTACACATTTTGTAATTGCCACCCTAGCTTAGGTATTTCACATTGCATACGGCCAAGTGCCCACCTTTGTAACGGAAGCTGGCTATATAATACCTATATATATTGAAAGATCTCTGCCTCCTCCGCGTAATGAATTCGGGGGTGCTAGCAGTGGAAATAGCACTTTTTGCGCGGGGCCTCGCCCATGGATGTCCGGACAAGAGACTAATCCCTCGGTTCTTCCAAAACCAAACCCAGAAAAACTTCCCTCGCCCCCGGAAAGCAAGGGCGATTCCTCCAAGATATTTTTACTCTAACGTAGTTAAGGTTATCACTAACCAAACTAATTCGACCGAACCCGTAAGTCACATGGTCAGATCAAGGGAAAGACTTGCACTTGGATCATAGAGACCAACGCTTTTTTCCTCATCGAGAGGCACAGCCATTGATTCTTTTCCATAGAACAAAGACTATCCGGGATTTATTTCATCTATCGTACCATAACAGACTTGAGTCTCATTTTAGGGATCCATCAGTCTAGCCTAGTCCCATGGGTTAGCCAACTGCCCAACCACTGTAGTGATGGGATCCATTTAGAAATTTGATTAGGTTTTGTCCCGGATACCGGGGAAAAGAGTTCGCGGGCCCCCTCTAGCCGGTGCTTCATGCAAACTTCAAGATAGTCACACCACTTACACACCCAATATGAAATTGCCTATTTCACAGATTCAGCTAACTTTAAAACAATCTTTTAATGAAATCATAGTATCACTCATCATAATCCTCCAAAATATCCGGTTGATTTCTAGTTTCCGATCATTCCTTTATCGGTGTACCTATGGCATCATTGGCAACCAGAACGCTCACCACTTGTCCACTCAGGGGCCTTTTCAATAGTTCCTAGCTCATAGCACCCAAAAATGTATTCACTTATAAAAATCCAGATGGACTCTCCGTTGAAGATCAGCAAGATCAACCAACAGATCCTTTTAAAAGAGCCATGGACTCATCCGTTGAGGACCAGCAAGGTCAATCAACCAGATCCATGCCCGAGTTCAGAAAACAACTCTAACTCCTTGTTCCATTATCTTCCTTGACCCACGTGTGGGTATCTTCGGCGACCCAGAGCCTAAGCACCGTATGGTCAACATCCTCTAGGATCCTTCGCAAGTCACCTAGCGCTTCACTCATAGGCTGCTTCCTTGGTTCCTCATCCATCGTACCAGAAGCTCACCCATAGGCTGCTTCCTTGGTTCCTCATCCATCGTACCAGAAGCTTACCATTTAAATCGAACCAAGGCTGGTCACGACCTCGATCGACCTTGCTACACGAGACGTCCTCCATTGACTCTCTGTAGCTGTTGCAACTTTATCAGTTAGGTCTCCATGACCTCATTCATAAGATGGTTAAAATGCTTCCCCAGCATTATTGACATAAAACAGTCATTTAAAAACAGGTCATAAATACAGTTTCTATAATGAACTCTCGTCTTTCCACATTGTTCCACATCAGTCCACATTATTTAATCCACGTCCAATTCATATGTATTCCCATTCTCATCCAATCACATCATTTTCCATCTCATCACATCTTTCCTCATATTTATCCTTATCACATCTCATCCACTCGCATCTACCCTTATCACATCTCATCCACTCACATCTACCCATATCCACATCTCATCACATCACATTCATTCACATCTCATCCATTCATATCTACCCCGATCCACATCACATCACATCACATCTATTTCACATCACATCTCATCCATTCACATCAAATCTCATCCATTCACATCTATCCCGATTCACATCACATCTATTTCACATCACATCTCACACATTGACATCAAATCTCAAATATTCACATCTATCCCGATTCACATCACATCCATTCACATCCATCTTATTCATTCGCATCACATCCATTCACACCCATCACATGCATTCTCATCAGATGTCATCCATTCACATCTATCCCAATTTACATCATTTCACATCACATCCATCTTATTCATTCACATCACATCCATTCACACCCATCACATTCATTCTCATCACATGTCATCCATTCACATCTATCCCAATTTCCATCATATCACATCACATCCATTTCACATCACATATCATTCACATTCATTTTCATCACACCACATCCTATCACATCCCATTCACATCTTATCACATCCAGTCACATCCTATCACATCTCATTTACATCTTATCACATCCTATCACATCCCATTTACATCTTATCACATCTGTTCACATCCTAGCGCATCCCATTTACATCTTATCACATCTATTCGCATCCTATTACATCCCATTTACATCTTATCACATCTATTCGCATCCTATTACATCCCATTCACATCCTAGCGCATCCCATTTACATCTTATCACATCTATTCGCATCCCATTCACATCCTAGCGCATCCCATTTACATCTTACCAATTTAGTGATTTAACCAAATAAAATATCTAAAGATATTCTTTCTACCATTTAATTTCTCAACCTTAATTTCATAGGTAGAATTATGGTGGAAATTCTTCTTTTGACACTAAAAATTAATTCAATTCCTTCAAATTCTTCTTTTGATACTAAAAATTAATTCAATTCCTTCTTTTCTTAAATATCATAAAAATTCTTCTTTTAACTAAATACCAATATCTATTTTTTTGAATAAACTTGAAATACCTCCTTTTTCTCATTTAATGAGTGTAATCCAAATATCATGGGAATTCCTCTTTTATCATAATTTAAATCTATCTAAAATTTCTCTTTAAATTAAATAAAAATATTTAATATTCTAATTATACCAAGAATTCTTATTTTCCATTTAAATGATTGAATTCTGAATATGTTGGAAATTCCCTTTTTATCATTTAATTTTTTCCTATGCATAAAAATAAATTTAGCTAAAATTTCTCTTAAAATTAAATAAAAATATCCATTAATCTAAATATGATAAAAATTCCACTTTTTACATTTAAATGATTGAATTCCATTTATGATGGGAATTCTTCTTTTATCATTTAAATTTTTCATATATAAAAATAAATTTAACTAAATTTTCTCTTAAAAATTAAATAAAAATATCCATTAATTCCATTATAATAATAATTCCACTTTTCTCATTTAAATGGTTGAATTCCAATTATGGTGGGAATTTCTCTTTCATCATTTAAATTTATTTATGCATAAAAATAAATTTAACTAAAATTCTTCTTTAAATTTAAATAAAATATCCATTATCTTAGTATTCTAAATTTTCTCTTTCTCCATTGGAAAACATGGATTTCCATTGTCATGGGAATTTCTCTTTAATCATCGAAATGAAATTACTAGAAATTCCTCTTTTTCTCAGTTAACTATTTATGTATAAACATAAAAATTAAATTTTCCATGGTTATGATGAGAATTATTAAATTAACCTAGGATGATTAATCCTAGAATATGGTAGGAAGTCCTATTTTCATATTATGTATGAAAATGATTTATGTGTTAATTTTTTAAAAATTTTACCATAGCTCTACTGCTATTATTGATAATTTTTTAATAATTTTAAAAGCATAAAGTTTTAGTAATATAATATGATAAAATAACTATCATTTGGATCAATATCCAATTATGGACTTGATCCCTAAGTTCCTCATAATTTAAATAGCATAAAAGCATTAAAAGACCAGTTCTTTGGATTCTAATTTGACAAGCATAGAATTTACTTTTAGATTTGAGAATTGCTTCATGAGAAGCATCATTTGAATATAGAATAGGTCATAGGAATGGCCATTCTTTGGGAGAGAGAGAGAGAGATATGCTTAAAAAAACATTTTAATTTAAGCATAAATGGAAACTTTGTGTTTAATCACTAAAATTCATTAGAGAGCTTCAATTACATTAAAGAGTCATTCAATTGAATACTTCTCAAGCTTGAAAGGGGTTGAGAAGTGAGAAACATTTAGAGATTAAGAAAAAGACCATAAAGTCACACTTTACCTCTTATTTTGCTTGATTCTTTAGTCTACGGAGAGGCCCCCAACCAATCAATTGGTTTAGTATGTTGATGAAGACTCCAAAGAAGGTTGAAGAGAGAGAGAGAGAAGCACCAATCTCTCCAATTTGTAGAGGATTTTTAGAGGATAATAAAAATTATGCTTATTTTAGAGTAATACCGACATGGTTTAGTTCACAGATGAGAATACAAAAGAATGAGGGTCTATTTATAGGTGAGGGAAGCCACTAACTGAGTCCAACTACGTTCTAGAATTTTCCAACTTTAATTTGGCTAAATTTGGACAAGATTTGGACCAGTTTGGCTCCCTTTTTTATTTGGTTTGATCCAGGAGAGAGGAGTGATAAAAATATCTTAATATTTTTTAGTTTAAAACTCCTCCACACATGTGAATTAGGTGCCTCCTTGAAGACTTCCCCTTTCCTTACCAAGGTGTCAAAAATGAATGATTACTCCAAAATATCTCATTTTTTTAGTAATATTTCATAATTTTTAACTAATAAATCTTGTACTCAGTCAACTCTTCATCTTATGTGGGCATTTACTCATTTTTAGGTATTTTCTTTTATTCATTGGATTTATCTCATCCCAACACTTGGATTAATCTTATTGGTCCATAGGAACCTTAATTAGACCATAATCCAAAATTTTCAGAAAATCTTGACCCTTAGGCTAAGGTCTTTTAAATCATTTTTCATTAATTCCAATTGCACCTTGGAAAATTTATTTTGATTTTTTGTTTCAAGGAAACATATTTTTGATATTTGTAGAATTTAGATATCTAAAAATATCTCAATATTGAATTACCACTCTCTAGAAATTTTTATCTCACTAGGAAAAAACAAGGAAAAATAATATTTTCTTGTATTTAGAAACAGGGAAAGATTACAGGGGATTGAAGTAAAGGCTTAATCATTATTCAGGCTGAGGAGAAATCTTACATCCTCTCCCACTTGAAAAACGCAAGATGTCCTCATCTCGCAGGTGGAGTATGATCTCTTTCATCTTCTTCTTCTTCTTCAATTTCTTCCAACGTTACTGCCTTGGAAATGGACGGCCGATTTGGGAACATCTCTCTTCGACTTTCCCTATTCTGAGGCCGAGGTCTTGCATTACTTTGGATTGAAACTGTGGGTTGGTTAGAGGGTCTACCTCTGGGATTTCCCTGATTTTGGCGAAAAGGAACCTGATTACTCTAGAAGGAAGGAGTTGGAGTTTGGAATCTTGGTCTCTGATTTTGGCACCAGGAAAACCTTGATCCAAAAGGAGTTGGGCAATCCATACTGCGATGTCCAAATCCTTGACAGTTATAGCATTTCACTTCCTTGTTCAAGGGTGGAACTTCTGAAGTTGAATTCCAGGGGGATTGAGTTCCAGGAAAAGGACCTTTCTTCCATTCTGGAACTTTCCATATTCTGAGCTTGACCTTGTTGTCTCTTATAGGCGGTGGAAGGTTGGAATCACCATTTGGAGCTAGAAATCTTTTGAAAGATGATGGTGCTGGCTTTGCGGGACCTTGACATCAAAGGCCTTCGCGAAATCCTTCGCCATCCGCATTGCTTCAGCCATGGAAACTAGCTTGGCATTCTTCACTAGAATGAACCTAGCCATCAGCTGTTCTTCATCTCAGCAGTGGTGGCAAGTACTTGAGGAGAAGAGCAAACGCTTGGTGATACACTTCAATAGTTCTACTCTCCTAGGTTAACACTAAGAGCTCGTTCATCTTGGTTTCTAAGAAGTCGAGAGGACAGAATCTCTTCCTTAGATAAATTTTGAGATCATTTCATGTCTGAGTGTTCCGATCCAGAGGGTTTGTCTCGCAGTGGTTTCTCCAAGCCACTCTGGCTCTTTCTACTATCTTCAGCCTTGCAAGAGCCATTTTGCTCTTCTCATTGTACCCGGTGACATCGAAGTACTCTTCCATTGCTTCGATCCACTTCTCCACAGCCTCGTCCAAGTTTTCCCCTTCACCCTTGAAAGGTCCAGGCTGTGATCTATGAAGAGTTTTATGAACATCCAAGTCGAGCTCTTCCTCATCGAGTTGGGGGTTATCATTCCTACCACGACGACCTCGATCCATGACCCTATCAATACGAAAATTCTTATTTAGTTCCTTTATTTATAATTCAAATCCGACTTTAGATCCAACTGATTCTGGGGTTCTTTAGATTGGTCAGTCCCCCACAGAATCCTGGGATAAAGATCCCTTCTAACAGAAGAACATACAGAACTCATTATCAGAGAATAATTCATTCATATTCTTAACACAGTAATGGTCCATCAGACCGAAAATTTCATCTGAACATTCCTCCACGGGAATTTCAGCTATGCAAGTTTTCAATTTATCATCCCTTAACTAGAGTCACTGGGTCAAGGTCAACAGTAGCAATCTGTCAGCACAATCCACTAATCTCATAGTTATTTGTTGCTGAAGTCATAATCATTCCAGTTATTATCAACATCAGTAGGATTCGTCCCATTCATCCTCATTGTGGCTTTGTTAAACTTATCTTCTTTCAACTATAATTCCGGAATCATTATCTTTCAATCAGAATCTAAATCAACTCATCAATTCTCAACCAGAATTCTAAAATCATATCAATCAGCATTTGAATTCATCATCTGGATAGTATTTTTGCTTATAGTTTCAAGATCTTAGATTTACTCGTATATACTATCAGTAAAAAGAGCTACAGTTATACCCTCGGTATATGCGAGTAGTCACCGTCCTTGGAATTGTAAGGTAAATACCATCATGTCTAGGCCTCAAGCAAGTCAGGGATTCCATACAATTGCGGTACTTCCATATGAAGACCCAATTACGAATTTATGAATCTACATTCTGAATATCAATTTGTATGAATTTCATCATGCAATTACAATCTTTTATGGTACTTCATAAATTTTTGACATTTCTGGCTTCTCGGTTGTTCCACTTTAGCCAATTTGCTCTAATACCAGCTGAAAGATCCCTACCCCCTCCGCGCAACGAATTCGGGGATGTGAGCAGCGGAAGTAGCACTTCTTGCATGGGGCAAATCCTCTCACTCGAGGCCTCGCCCACCACGGATGTCTGGACAAGAGACTAATCCCTTGGTTCTTCTAAAACCGAACCCAGAAAAACTTCCCTCACTTGACAAGCACGGGCGATTCCTCCAGAATATTTTTACTCTATGCAGTCAAGGTTATCACTAACCAAACTGATACGACCGAGCCCGTAAGTCACATGGTTAGATCAAGGGAAAGACTTGCACTTGGATCATAGAGACCAACGCTTTTTTCCTCATCGAGAGGCATAACCATTGATTCTTTTCCATAGAACAAAGACTGTTTGGGATTTACTTCATCTATCACACCATAACAGACTTGAGTCTCATTTTAGGGATCCATCAATCTAGCTAGTCCCATGGGTTAGCCAACCGCCTAGCCAACCGCCCAACCACTGTAGTGATGGGATCCATTTAGGAATTTGATTAGGTTTTGTCCCGGGTACCAGGGAAAAGAGTTCCCAGGCCCCATAGTCAGTGCTTCATGCAAACTTCAAGATAGTCACACCACTTACACACCCCAATATGAAATTGCCTATTTTACAGATTCAGTTAACTTTAAAACAATCTTTTAATGAAATCATAGTATCACTGATCATAATCCTCCAGGTTGATTTCTAGTTTCCTTTATCGGTGTACCTATGGCATCATTAGCAACTAGAACGCTCACCACCTGTCTGTTTAGGGGCCTTTTCAATAGTTCCTAGCTCATAGTACCCGAAAATATATTCACTTATAAAAATCCAGATAAACTCTCCATTGAAGATAAGCAAGATCAACCAACAGATCCATATAAAAGAGCCATGGACTCATCCGTTGAGGACCAGCAAGACCAGATCCATGCCCGAGTTCAGAAAACAACTCTAACTCCTTGTTCCATTATCTTCCTCGACGCACATGTGGGTATCTTCGACGACCCAGAGCCCGAGCACCGTATGGTCAGCACCCTCTAGGATCCTTCGCAGGTCACCTAGCTTCACTCATAGGCCGCTTCCTTGGTCCCTCATCCACCATACCGGAAGCTCACCATTTAAATCGAACTAACGCTGGTTAAGACCTCGACCGACCTTGCTACGCGAGACGTCCTCTGTTGACTCTTGCAACTATCAGTTAGGTCTCCACGACCTCATTCACAAGACAATCAAAATGCTTCCCCAGCATTATTGACATAAAACAATCATTTAAAAACAGGTCATAAATACAGTTTCTATAATGAACTCTCATCTTTCCACATTGTTCCACATCAGTCCACATTATTTAATCCATGTCCAATTCATATGTATTCCCATTCTCATCCAATCACATCATTTTTCATCTCATCACATCTTTCCTCATTTATCCTCATTACATCTCATCACATCATATTCATTCACATCTCATCCATTCATATCTACCCTGATCCACATCACATCACATCACATCTATTTCACATCACATCTCATCCATTCACATCTATCCTGATTCACATCACATCCATTCACATCCATCTTATTCATCCGCATCACATCCATTCACACCCATCACATCATATCATCAATTCATATCGATCCCAATTTACATCATATCACATCACATCCATTTCACATCACATATCATTCACATTCATTTTCATCACACCACATCCTATCACATCCCATTCATATCTTTTCACATCCAATCACATCCTATCGCATCCCATTTACATCTTATCACATTTATTCACATCCTATTGCATCCCATTTACATCTTATCACATCTATTCACATCCTATCACATCTCATTTACATCTTATCACATCTATTCACATCCTATCACATCTCATTTACATCTATTCACATCCCATTTACATCTTATCACATCTATTTACATCTTATCACATCTATTCACATCTTATCGCATCCCATTTACATCTTATCACATCCATTCTTGGGTATATACCAATTTAGTGATTTAACCAAATAAAAGGTGAGGGAGGCCACTAACTGAGTCCAACTAAGTTCTAGAATTTTCCAGCTTCAATTTGGCTGAATTTGGATAAGATTTGGACCAGTTTGGCTCCCTTTTTTATTTGGTTTGATCCAGGAGAGAGGAGAGATAAAAATATCTTAATATTTTTTTAGTTTAAAACTCCTCCACACATGTGAATTAGGTGCCTCCTTGAAGGCTCCCCCTTTCCTTACCAAGGTGTCAAAAATGAATGATTACTCCAAAATATCTCATTTTTTAGTAATATTTCATAATTTTTAACTAATAAATCTTATACTCAGTCAACCTTAATTGGACCATAATCCAAAATTTTCAGAAAATCTTGACCCTTAGGCTAAGGTCTTTTGGATCATTTTTAATTAATTCCAATTGCACCTTGGAAACTTTATTTTGGTTTTCTATTTCAAGGAAATATATTTTTGATATTTGTAGAATTTAGATATCTAAAAATATCTCAATATTGAATTACCACTCTCTAGAAATTTTTATCTCACTAGGAAAAAACAAGGAAAAAGAATATTTTCTTGTATTCAAAAACAGGGAAAGATTATAGGGGATTGAAGTAAAGGCTTAATCATTATTTAGGCTGAGGAGGAATCTTACATATATGAAGAGAATATGTTTTGGACACCCTATAAAGTGTGGGTGGTCAACCAAAGTCCACGTGTATATAAGTGACTTATGAGGGTGTGAAAGGTTGCATTTGGCAATAAAATATACAATTGAGCTCAAGCTTGAGAGCTCCTCTATTCTTTCTTGCCTTGTTATCTTCTTGTTTCTTACATGCTTTCATGTTTATGTATGTTGTTGGCTATGGAGTATTATAGGGCTTTCTTGTTTGCATTTGTGTGCTTGAATGTGTGTGGCTTGCTTTCTTGATTCTTGCTTTGAGAATAGTTAGGTGTGGAGTGTGTGTGTGTGTGTGTGTGTGTGTGTGTGTGTGTGTGAGAGAGAGAGAGAGAGAGAGAGAGAGAGAGAGAGAGAGAGAGAGAGAGAGAGAGTGAGTAGAAAGGAATCTTACTAGCTTTTCCCTCTTGTGTAGTTGAATTATGGAGGTCCAAGCATTGGATTAGTAGACCTCAAGGGCTTGACAACCCTTGAGGTCTCCATTCCCATGAGCAATGTTGTTATGACTCTATACGGGGGTTAGTACTCCTTGGTATTGGCATGCTTGTTATGAGACTATTATGGGAATATATTTTAAGCCCTCTTAAAATATATTTTAAGCCCTCTTAAAAATATTATTCTACCCTCTTAGATAATTCGAGGACACTTGGATTATCTTTGCATCAAGCCAAATCATGTTAATATCATGGGTGATTCAATTATAAATATTAATATGTTTGATGTATATTGATATATGGTTGGGGCCTCCAATGTTTGTTAAAATTGGTTTGTATAGAAGGGTGATTCTTGGGTTACTTACGCCTAGCAAACATGTTTGTAGTTATGGTTTGTATACTTATGAAATATTTGTTTACTAATTTATTGTTGGTTATTTTATAGGTGAAGAGGATTCCGAAGATTGAGGAGAATTCGCACATTATTATTTCTTGGCACACATTTTTGTAAACAAGCTTTGTATATACATGTGCTATCTTGTGCACATTTTGATTTATTTTGGAAAGCCTTGGTTTATCAAACTTAGACTTAAACTTTAATATTTTGTAAAGTGTGATATGCTTTAACCCTAGCCTCAATTTATGGACACTCTATTTTGAGCATAAGAGAGTGTTGTGCAAGAAAAGCACCTTTTTGTACTTTTGGAGGCTATGACCTATTTTAGAATAAAGTATTACGTAAATACTCATGTGTAGGGAGAGGCCACACACATGAGGGGGAATGATAGCATGGGTCCAATGTTGGAGTCGTGATTTTTGAGCTAAGTATTATTTGTTATTCACTCAAATATTGAATATGTTATTCACTCAAATATTGAGTCGTGATTTTTGAGCTAAGTATTATTTGTTATTCACTCAAATATTGAATATGTTAAATTTGAGGTCTTTTAATGTGTTAATTGGTTGAATAATCAAATATCTTGCAAGCTGCTTTTCACTCTATTTTCCTAGAATTAGATCTGTGTTAGAGACTATAACTTCTCTATGCAAGAGGCATCGCGCTGCTAGAGTAGAGCTAGTGCTAGAGTGGAATTGGGACATTGTACTGATCCATTGTTTGTTTTTTCTTTCCTATGAGTTGCAAAACTTGTGGTAAAGTGGTTGTGAGTTGAGTTTAGGGTGTGTTTGAGTGATAAGAAGTGAAGTATATGTGATTAGAGTACATGTTATGAGTGGATTTCACTAACTCATCATTCTTTTCTTATGTTTTTATTGTTGTTGCTTCATTGGTGAAGATGGATGGTTGAGTTGAGCTTTCCCTTACAAGATTGAGGTTAGAAATCTCTCTTGTAGGCTTTTCCATTGACATCATGAGCATTAGATTAGGTTAATTAGGCTAAATTAGTAATTTTCTACTATGTTCAAAGGTAAAAATTAGCCCATTCTTTAATTAATCCCCAATAAGTATTCATTTTGATGTTTGCATGGTAGAATAACCATATTGGAACCGTTGTTAAGCTAGGTACCAAGAAAAAAGCCCAAAAAGTGAAAGAACTCACCGCGTCATAAAGTGGAATCGTGCATCCAGACGGATTGTTCAGATCTGAGAGAATATTGTTTGGGGTAGAATTGCATGATCCAACCCCTGGATTCAAATCATTTTGACCAATGAGGTTCAAATGTGAACAAAAAAAGGAGAATCGTTTGCAGATGCTATAATGAGCCTTTAATTAGCAATGATCATCATTGAATGTGAGGACAACAGTACCTCACTACCTGTAAAATCTGCCAAGAAATGGTAGAGACATGCAATAATTGCACATCAGTTGAGGCACTGCTTGACTAACACTGACAGTTGGAAGAAAATCAAATCGGCTGATCCTAAAAAGTACACTTGTTGATCCCGGAGTAAAATTTCCTTATCCAAGTCTTGGATCATGGGCCAAGTCGGATCGTTGCAAGCTAAGGGTTGAATCATCCAAAATCTAGAATTGCCAGGGTCTAATTATTCCGATCCCAAAAGTAGGATAGCACAATTATTGAGCGTTCAATAGTAGAATCGCCCAGGTTAGATCATGAACCGTTTTGACAAGGATCCCAAAAGTAGAATCACTTTTAGAAGAATTGTTTTGATTGGAATCGTTCCCACAAGGATCGCTCCATCTGGAATCGTTGGCTAGAATTGCTTTCGATGGGAATTGTTTAGAGGAGGATCGTTTCCAATGGAATTGTTTTATAGTAGAATCATTTAGAGGAGAATTGTTCAATCCTAATGGGGCAAAATTCCATAGGCATTAAAAATTTAGAAAACTTGTCAATGCAACAATTTTGACCATAACCTCAGACTTTGACATGCTAAATCTTGGAGAAAAACCATATAACTAACCACGTTCCAATCTTCATTAACGTAAACAAGATACTCTTGGAGAGATGGCTAGTGATATTGATGGTTAGTGGGAACCATGAGTTCTATCTAGAATCCGACAGGACAATGTACATCCCAATAGGGGACATTGCTCTCAATTATGTAATTAGAGAGCTCTTTCTCACAAATTAAGCTATGGGAATTCTATTAATTAAGACTAATGATTAGAGAAAGTAGAGAAGTGATATTATGTGATTAGGCTATAAGTTAATCAATTCTTTGCTAGAGTTAAGCCATTTGTGATAATTCACAAGGAAAGGTTTGCAAGGCACCTCCTTGATCTCACTTGGAGGAATCTTCATCGTGTAGGGTTGGAAGTACTTATCCACGTTTTGTATTGTGACCTGGTGGTTTGTTATGTCATGATGGTTGAGATGTCAATACTATAGTCAAAAACATAAAAAATATCCTCCCTCTCTTTTAAGGGGTTAGACCTTTAGCCATGGTTGTTGAGACAGAAAGGCCCAAGAGATTGTAGGAAGCTACTAGAGCTCAAACAGACTCATCTTCCAAATGTGATTGATAGATTCTTCAAATAAGGAGACTTATAGACGATAATGAGGGAATAATGTCGTACGAGGATGCCCCATGGAACCTCTACATTATCACAAAATTTCCTAGGGACTTGCAAGGATATCTTCTAGGAAGCAAGTGTTACCAGCCAAGCATGGACTAAACGGCTTATATAGATGAAGAACGTAACACATACCCAAAGACTTGCACGAGGAGGCAACGAATAGTGAAAGGTCTAGAAAGGGGGGTGACATACCACCCATAGCTGACCAAAGTGTAAGGACTGCAGGAGGAAGATAAGGAAGAACCTCCCAAGAGGAAATGACTTCAAGGAGAGGCAGTCCCGCGAAAGAGCAAGATTTCTCGTTCTATAGCCCGCAGATAGGATGCCAACTTTTGGGTTTCTTTCTTCCTCATTAGACCCGATCAAAGAAGAAAGGACGATGGAAAACAAAGCCATCCAAATAGAGGCAAAACCTCGTGAGAGAGCAAGGGTAGCCACTCTCTTAGAACCCAAAGTACCAACTCAAAGACTAAGGGAACCAAGAGACTAGGGAGTCAAGAACAGAGTGCTACAAGCCTGTGGGATACCATTAGTGGGATACCCAATGACATTGGGCCATTGGAATACTAGTAGTGGGATACCTAATGACACATATGGCCAATGTGCTCGCATAATCTTTAACAAAAGCATCAGTTGGAGTACTAGCTTATGGACTATCCTATGCACTAGTACCTCCTAGAGCTGAACCTAGATACGTGCACAATGGCTCCTGAGCCACGAGTCAAGCCTCTAGAATTGAGAACACGAGCTCATATTCCCAACGAAACGAAAAGAGTGCTAGATGTCGTACCATGGTGGTTAGACTGCCTAGAGAGGAATGAGCGATAAGTATGATCATGGCCATCTGCCAAGGATTAGAGCCCCTCACATATCCAAATTAGTGCCGAAGTTTGACGGATCATGGCCCCTCATATCCAAATTAGTGCTGAAGTTTGATGGATCCCTATAGCCACCTAGCCGCATTTATACAAATTTGTATGATTGAGAGAGTAACCGATCCCAGAACTCAAATCAATGCCTTTGGATTGACCTTAGAAGAAAATGGTTTGTTGTCATTTCAAATGTTGAAACATTCACAAAAGAAGACCATGGAGAACCTCGCGCTAGCATTTATCATGGACTTCTTGAAGACCGGTGTCAAGCACAACTTGAAGATCGGTGTCAAGCACAACTCCATTAGAAAGTTGTATCAGTTCAAGTAACTTGATAAGAGATTGTATAAACTGCCTTAAGAATTGAACAACATATGTCCTACTGAGGAAACATCGAGCCAGACCATACTCATCGCATTGTTCTAAGAGGGTTTGAGAAGCAAACAATTGCATGATGCATTTTATGCCAGAAGGCACAGGACGTTAGTGGAGTTTTACCTAGATGCGATAGATTTCAATAACTTTTCAGGCATCCCTTCCATAGAAAGTAGAAGACTAGACCCATTGATGCATTGTACACCAGAAGGCACAGGACGTTAGTGGAGTGCTACCTAGATGCGATAGATTTCAATAACTTTTAAGGCAGTGATCAAAGGGCTAGAAGAAGTGTGGAAAGCCAATCCTAAGTAAACAGGCGATCTGTATTTAGCTCTCAAATGGGAAATGACTTGGTGTGTAGTTTGCAGAAGCAACCATACAATGCATGATGAGTGCCTAGTCTTGAGAGCGAGAGGAAACCAGTGGTGTGGGTATTGCAGGAGATATGGAAATCATGAATCATCTAACTTCTACCATGCATAACAAATGGTAAGAATGATAGGAGTGTCTGCATTACCAGTAGCTCCTCAATCATTAGCTTTACTAGCCTCACCTACAACCGGAATAGATGCTACTCATGTAGCAATTAAACCTGATGAAAAATAGGTAGAGGGAGAGGAGACACACACACAGGAGCAAACCCTAATGTATATTGCAAACCCTAACCATAGAGGGAAGCCATCTCCCTTCTCACACAATGCATAAAGCCATAATCCATAATACACAACACACACTATGTGTTGTGTCCACACACAGCTAACCCTAGCTAGTGTCCACACACCATGACCAGCTGGACGCGGTCATTTATGTCTCACACATGCTGCTACCTAACATGCCAGCACATAGCACAGCTGGCACACGCTGACATCATCGAGCTTGAATCTCAATAGCCCCTCTCAAGCTCATGATGTACTACCATAGATGAAGATGTAGATAAGCTTGGGCTATCAAAGCTCTCATGATGTACTGCCATAGATGTAGATGAGCTTGGGCTATCAAAGCTCTCAACACTCCCCCTCAAGCTCATCCCACGTACTCCCAACATAGTACGGAAGTACTCAAACTTCTCCCTGCTAAGTGGCTTTGTAAAGATGTCGGCCACCTGCTCTTCAGTCTTCACATACTGCAAATCCACTGTACCATCCAGCACTTTCTCTCTCACAAAATGATAGTGGACCTCTATGTGTTTGGTCCGTGCATGAAAACTGGATTCTTGGCCAACTGTATGCTGCTCATGTTGTCACAATGAATGATAACCTTGCCATCAATAGGCTCACCCAAATCAGCCAAGAGACTCTTTAACCACCATACTCCTTCACATGTAGCAATGGCTGCACCCCTGTATTCAGCCTCTGTACTAGATAAAGCAACAGTAGGTTGCTTCTTGCTACTCCAACTCATCACTGCACTTCCAAATGTAAAGGCATAACCACTAGTAGACCTCCTGTCATATGAGCTACCTACCCAATCTGCGTCTGTGTAGCCATGTATATCCAAGCCTTTACCATGCTTATAAAGAAGACCATAATGTGCAGTGGTCTTTACATATCGCATAATGCATCTCACTGCATCTAAATGAGGTTTTCTGGGGCTCTGCATAAATTGGCTTACTAGCCCCACAGCATAACTGAGATCCGGGCATGTGATAGTCATGTAAATAAGGCTTCCAACCATCTTTCTATACATAGATGGATCATCCAACTCTTCACCAAAATCAGCATGTAGCTTTACATTCTGCTCCAAAGGTGTACTCATTCGCTTACACCCTGTCATCCCATATTTTGCCAACATATCCAATGCATATTGGCATTGCACTAACCATGTACCAGCATGGCCTTTGATCACTTCAATCCCAAGAAAATATCTCAATTCACCCGTCTTTCATGTCGAACTGCCCACTCAATGCCTTCTTGACATGCATAACATCTGTAGCATGATCTCCTGTGACAATCAAGTCATCCACATAGATGACAAGTAAGACAATCCCATGATCTATTTTCTTCACATAGAGTAAAGAATCTGCTGTAGAAATCTGAAATCCAAGGGAGATAAGATATCGGCTCATCTTATCACTCCAAGCACGAGGTGCTTGCTTCAAACCATATAATGCTTTCTTTAATCTGCATACATGAGTGGGATACTTTGGGTGTACATATCCTTCTGGCTGTGCCATATAAACTTCTGCTTGTAGATCACCATTTAGAAATGCATTTTTCACATCCATTTGATGCATTTTTCAACCATTTGCTGTAGCCATAGCAATGACTGCTCTCACTGTTCCCATCTTTGCAACTGGACTAAATGTTTCATCATAGTCCAAGCCTTGGGTTTGTGCATAACCCTTAGCTACCAATCTCGCTTTATGACGTTCAATGGAACCATCTGACTTGCATTTCACCTTGTAAACCCATTTGCAACCAATGACATTTTTGCCTTGTGGTAAGGCAGCCAAATCCCATGTTTCATTATGAACCAATGCGTCCATCTCAACATCCATTGCCTTCTCCCACACATGCTTCCCAATAGCTTCTGTATAGCATGTAGGTTCCACATGCTTCAACAAAGAGGTCATACATGCGTAATGCATAGCAAAATCACGATATGTAAACCTGTCAAGGTTCCACATGCTTCACCAAAGAGGTCATATATGCGTAATGCATAGCAAAATCACGATATGTCAACCTGTCAACAACTGTATAGCATGTAGGTTCCACATGCTTCACCAAAGAGGTCATATATGCGTAATGCATAGCAAAATCACGATATGTCAACTTGTCAACAACTGGATACCTGACCCTTTGGGATCTCCGCAATAATGCATGCGGATCACTATGAGCACCTGTCACTCTAGCATGTGGAGGCACATCCTCATCCAAACTCTCTGAACTTGACGACTCATAACCTGTAATGCCAATTCCTTCAACTTTCTTTTTCCCTTAATCCACAACACTACTCCCAGTGCTCACACTCTCATGTCTCAAGCGTCCTGACCATGGACGTATAGTGCTACTCTCAGACTTTGCTGGCCCAGACATAGAAATAGAACTTGCTTGTGGCAAGTTCACATGCACATCAGTATCAAGGGAATCAATGACACCCTCATCCTTTGCTTTGTACCAACTAGCAAGTTCATCAAACACCACATCTCGTGAGATAACCACTTGCCTAGTTTGTGGATTATAACATTTATATGCCTTGCGATCCTGTGCATATCCAACAAACACACACTTTTCTGCCTTAGGATCCAACTTCCTCCTTCTCTCGTCAGGCACATGTACATAAGCTATGCAACCAAACACTTTGAGGTGTCCAATGTCTGGCCTAAAACCTGTAAGCCGCATCTCTGGAGTACTTCCATGTATGGCTGTTGTGGGTGTCTTATTAAGTATATACACTGCAGTGGCACACGCTTCTGCCCAATAATAATCTGGCATGCTCTTTTCATTGAGCATCGCCCTGGCCACATCACAAATGACTCTATTCTTCCTCTCAGCAACACCATTTTGCTGAGGTGTGTACCTACAAGTTAATTGCCTTCTTATGCCATGCTTTCTCAAGAAATGCTCAAAAGCATGTGAGGTGTATTCACCACCTCCATCTGTCCTCAAACATTTTATCCAAGAGCCATATTGCTTCTCTGCAAAAGATTTGAAGTCCATAAACTTTCCCAACACTTCACTTTTCTCTCTGAGAAAGTAATTCCAAGTCATTCTGCTAAAATCATCAAAATGAATGTCACATAATATAAGCTGCCTTTAATGGATGGGTTTTGTGCAGGACCCCATACATCGCTATGAACTATTTCAAGTGGCCTGCTACTCATGTTGCCTTCTCTAGGAAACGGCAACCTTGCCTGCTTTCCAAACTGACAGGCATCACAAACATGCATATTCCCATCATACTTGAATCTAGGCAGGCCACTAACAATGCCTCTTGCCTGCATGTTCTTTAACCTTTGTATGTTCACATGTCCAATCCTCTTATGCCACATGTCAATGTCCTGTACCACATTTTAGCTTTTAGAGAACATGGCTGATTTTAACTCAGGAATCCCAGTATCCAACTTAAATAACCTGCCTTCTTTCTTGCCTTTGGCAATGACACTACATCCATTTTTAAAATCCTCAACGAAGCAACCATGCTCGTTGAAACGAATCTATAATCCATGTTCCACCATTTGACCAACTGAGGCCAAACTTTTTGTAATAGAAGGCACATACAAGACATCTGCCATAGACTTTGTTTCACCATTGTGCATAACCAATGGTACACTTCCAACATGTGTAATGGCATGTTGGGTATCATCTCCTGTCTCCACATAGCCTTTCACATCCATAGGCTTCATATGTTCAAACCATTCGCCATGACAAGTCATATGGTTTGATGCTCCAGAGTCCATATACCAAGTGTCATCACTTTCAGCATTTGTCATCATAGATCCCACAACATGTTTCATGGCAAACAAGTGATTTGCACTGCCATCATTACTGCTTGATGCATAATTTCCACCACTTGCATAATTTCCACCATGTTGTGCATAATGTCCACCATGTTGTGCTCTACCCCCTCTCAAATCATTTTATTTGCGAAAACAATCACGTGCCATATGACCAAATTTTCCATAGTCATGGCATTCCGCATTTTGCATAGATGTTTGTTGCCCTTGCCAACGTCCTCTACTACGAGGATTACCTCTGCCTCTCTGAGGTGTATATCCACGACCACCTCTAGCACCATTGTGTAGGCTGAAAATTCTGTTGTGGTGACCTGTCCTGCCATCCACGACCATTACCACGGCCACGTGATGCAAATCTCCCCCTGCCTCTAGATCCCCTTTGTGAATAGAAAGCCTGATTTCTGCCATTATCATCATGGCTAGTAGATGCATCATGAAAAGAGTCACTGAGTTTGATTTCCTCAACAAGCAAGAGTGAAACCAACTCATCAAAATCTGGTAAACCTATACTCCGAACCGAGATGGATGTATCAAAAGACTTATACTCCTTGCCAAGACCACGCAAGGTAATGTCTACTAAATCATCATCAGGCATGGGGGCATTGATTGTTGCCAATGCATCTGCATACTTCTTTATCTCTTGTACATAATCATGGATGCTCCTTCCTTTCCGTTTCACATTATGAATCTGTTGTCGCAAACAACTGAGACTTGCGAGCACTAGTGTCTGTATATCAAACAGTTTTACCAATGTATCCCATGCATCCTTGGGATTCTCAGCATCATGTATATGTATGAGTATAGCATCCGAGATACATATAGATAGATAATGCAAAACTTTGTATGCTCTTTCTGACCATTGCTTGTGAGCTATAACTTGTTGCTGTGTAGGTTATCGGGGTAGTTCCGGCTCTAGCTCCGCACCTGTAATAAGATTCCAAAAACCTTTTTCCTTCAGAAAGCTTTTGATCCTGTACTTCCATGCCTAGAAGTTCTTCCTATCCAACTTTTCACCCACAATTTGTACTGGGTTGCTGACATATTTGCTCAATGCAAATGTACCTTCCGCACACGTCCAAATCTGTAAACGAGCCTTCCTTAGCTCAACCACACTCTAATAAGTGTTCCAAATACTCCAAAGTACTCAACAAACTTCACTTTTGATGTAGAAAATCAAACTGATTGCATCCAAAATGAACTGGCATACGCAGTCCAAGGTACCCTGCTTTGGCACGCTTTCCAAGGCTTCAAATTGTAATGTAGTGGTTCAATCAAGTGTGGATAATTTGCATTGACACCTAAACAAGCTCAATGTTGCATATCAACACCAACCAAGGTGCGTACATACCAATTTTGTCAAATCCCCTTCTCTCTTTTTTGTGAAAAACCAGAAAAACAAGTAAAACCAGTAGTAGAATTGCTCTAATTTCTTCAATGCTTGTCTAAATTGGGAGACCAGGCACTCATTAGCTTAGCAATGATGTGCACTAACTCCATGTAAAAGGAATTAGACCAATTGTTTAAGATGAGAGAGTAATTAGCCGATTAATCACACTCTGTTTCACTAATCACAATAGACAGCCTGTTTAATCAGCTCATTTCCAGCTCCATAATGCATAATTGCTTCAACTAATCATGTAGCTTCCGTCTCAAGTGTATGTACCACACAATTGCTAAGTCAATTTTGGAATTTATCAACACAACACTTGATTTGTGGCCTCCACTTAGCAAAAATGTGAAAAAGTGCTCTGTTTCTAACTGGCACACACTGACATCGAGCTTGAATCTCAACAAAACCAACACTGGCGAGAAACCCACATAGAAAATCAGATGTTCCACCTTTAGTGTTACCACCACAACCAATGCTGCCAGGAACCACACCAATGAGACTAGTTGAGACTAGAGACATCCCCTAGCATCTCAGAATTCTATGTTGACTATCCAAATTCAGTCCCTTCTAGGATCCCACCCAAAAGTGAATACCATTTGG
This sequence comes from Cibotium barometz, assembly GCF_041138505.1. Lineage (NCBI taxonomy): Eukaryota > Viridiplantae > Streptophyta > Polypodiopsida > Cyatheales > Cibotiaceae > Cibotium > Cibotium barometz. The sequence continues at coordinate 53,898,967 of NC_141049.1, read as the reverse complement.
GACAAGGACCAATGATGTTGGATATGCAATCGCTAATAACATTAATGCAAATAACAGGACATTAATGACCCGAGGAAAGCTCTTCTTGCTTGTTTTATATGTCAAGGATCCCATAGAGTGGTAGAATGTCCCATAAAGGCAAATCCGAAAGCAGCAACAACAAACCTATTACCTTTGGATAGATGGTGTATCAAGTGTGGCATAGATTACTGATCTAACTCTAGTACTCCAAAGTGGCTGTCACATAGCATGTCGTCTATTGGCAGCATATCAACTATAATCTCACCAACCATGCCACTGGCATGAGCAGAGAAGGTATCACCCAGGTGGGTCATCAATGTCCGCAACACTATAGTTGAGCTTCATATCTCAACATAGAAAGTGTCTATGAAGCCACTTATACAAGTTAAAATCCGTTGAGAATATGTACATATGCCAGTAGAAGATGAGAGGATATTCTATGTTGCCTAGCAGATGAAGCATGGGGTGCTTTAAGACTGATTTGTACACTCTAGAAAAACCCGAAGCCTTTTGCTCACTATTTGCTAGATGAACTCCTATGAAATGAGATGATTTATGCAAGGAATGAGGGGCGCCTTATATACTAACATATGTTGTTGTCGGCTGAGATTTACTACCGTCGGCCTGTATTTTATGCCCACAACTTGATAAAATAAGCATTAAATGCTGTAAATAGTACCAAGCGCTGGCGCCTTTCACAGGTGTGACTCAGTTTCCTTTAATGCTGGCCGATTGCTGCTATGTGCTGCCACAGGCTGGCCGGCAAGGTATTAGGGCTTACCCATAATGCTTGGCACCCCCCTAAACAAGGCATAAGACATGCCTTGGCTGTCCCATGGTTTGGCTAATGGGCTGGCCCGTGCTGCTAAGCTCTATATGCTTTTTAATATGCTTTGTGTATGCATCTAAAGAACTGACTTAACATGCGCCCTATCCTCATGTGACTTAAATGCTTGTTCTCCAAGTGGATTAAGGGACTAACACTGACACCAAGGCTGGGAGACTCATAGATGTAGCTCGTGCCTGACATGTCCGGGGCCCACAGTGGGGCCACGGCATAAACAAATGCTCCTAAAAAGGGTACTAATGATGTAAAATGTTACACTGAATGTTGAGTCATTGTGTCACATAGCACCTCAATGCAAGGTGCATGGGGCCACGGCATAAACAAATGCTCCTAAAAAGGGTACTAATGATGTAAAATGTTATACTGAATGTTGAGTCATTGTGTCACATAGCACCTCAATGCAAGGTGCATGTGGCAGCATCAAGCTCAGCAAGGTGAAGTGCTGAAAGTGTCCCAAGAGGGTGCACAGGTGTTGTGATTGTTCAGTCAGTAGTGTTACACATGGACTACGAAGACCAAAAATGTGTGGCACATGAGATAGACACACAGAAGCAAACTCACGAGGGGGCGAAGGAGGCGAGAGCACCAGGGTCAAACACTCATCACATCCTTTTTCCAGAAGGTTGGGCAACTAAGCTACAGAGAGCCAGATGATGAGGAGACACAAGGACACCCAACTAGAGGACGCCTTTGGAAAACAACCCCCCCGCGCCCCACTGTTCTCATCGCGACTTCTAAGCTGTTAGGTGCATCTGGACGTCCAGGGAATTGTCTTAAAGCATCTCATAGAGCCAGGGTTTGTGGAAACACACGAGACCACAACCCACAGGGGTGTCATTGGCATGCTCCATCGGCACATGAACAGTTCACCACATCACTCCTGGTAGGACAAGGTTCTCACCCACCTCTGCAACTCCAAGATCTATGCACAAAGTGAACTTGCAGTCATAGCAGCAGAGGAGTCACTTACTCATTTGCGTTCAAAACTCGAATTTTGTTTTTCACTAGGTATTGATAGTTCCAGGAGATGCCCTTGCATCTCCTATTACATATTGTACTTTTTGCTCCGATCTTGTAGGCTGTATTCATCCTCATTGGACATTGATATAATCGATCTGTCTCTCTCCTTGCACATGTGCATGTGGATGCTGCACTCTGCATTTGGACATGTTTAGCCCCATCCCAAAAGGGTTCACACCTTTGATCTGGTGTACATAACAATTTCTACAACAAAGACAAATGTCTCTTCCAAGCAAGTCTTCTCACACAACTATGACTACCTCGTGCTTGTTCAAGGGCTGCTATCTCCTAACATAAAGATACCTTTATCCCTGTAAGAGACGCAAGGGAGCAGAAAGGGAGGAGTCGTCAACAGAGGGGCCAAACAGCCTTCGTCTGGCTTCTTCATGAACCCAGTATGCCAAGGCGCTGGACAACCTGGCAGTGATTTTGACATCAAATTTTGGTGACTTTGAAGAACAGCATTAGAGCTTCCCCTCTCAATCTTGACTTGCATGTTATCCAGGGGCTCATGCATAAAGCTTATCTGACAGCACAGAGACTCGTAAGTCAAGCTTACTTGACAGCATTTCACCGTCTATAAATTGTGAATAAGACCTCTATAATACAGTTGCTTAATGTCCAAAAATGGGGGGGAAGAAAAATGAAGGACCACAGTATGAGCATGCAGGCAAGAACGCTTTTAGTCACAACGATAAACACGATGGCATGTCACAAAATGTAACTTCACCTTTCTCAATATTAAAAGCAAACTCATTGTAATTGTGGCAGCCATTGTACAGTCGAGGACTGGTCGAAACATGGGCTGTCGTACCTGCTAGTGTAAAGAACTCCTTCAAATCTCTGCAAGAAAGCTCTTCCTTCTCTTTGTAAATCATTGACTCAAATACCAAACTTAACTCAGGCACAAACCCATCTTCCTTTACGGGTTCCTTTATGGGCCGCCCTGATCTATTAATATTGCTACAAAGGCTAGGAACAAAGATGGAGTTCAGTTTGAATGTCTGATCATTGCAGTCTCTCCTTAGCTTCATATTACCATATGTTTTGCATGCAGATAACAGAGATGTCCACCCAACAATGTCAGACAAGTTGCGTGTAGCTAGAAGTAGCCGCTCTGCCTCATCCAAGGATCCTACACGGCCAAGAAGGTCAGCCATGCAAGTAATGTGCTCGATATTTGGTGTAATTCCATGGTCTGCTTTCATGGAATTAAAGAACTGAAGGCCTTCCTCCACTGCACCCACATGACTGCAGGCTGACAGTATACTAGCATAAATGGCACCATTAGGCTTCAAACCTTGTTGTTGCATCTCCTCCAGACATTGCTTGACATGCCCATTGACGCCATAATGGGCATAACCTGATATCATTGCACCCCATGAGACCACATCTTTATTTGGCAATGTATCAAACACTTTGCATGCTTCCTCAAGCCCTCCGCATTTGGCATACATGTCAACAAGGGAGTTTCCTATCCCCAAATCTACTTCAACTCCAGCTCGGATAATATGATCATGTATTCGCTGGCCCTGCCCAAAGGCTCCAAGATTGGCGCAAGCTTTCAGAATGCTCAAACAGATGACTCTGTCCGGTCTTTTGCCCTCCTGCTGCATGCCGTTATAAAGTTCAACAGCCAGGAGATTATGTCCATGCTGGGCATATCCTCCAATCATAGAACTCCATGATACCAAGCTGTGGCTTGAAGTCTGTTCAAACAATTTGCGTGCCTCCACCATATGCCCACATTTTGCGTACGTATCAAGCAAGGCATTTGTAATGACTTCATCAGAGGCAAATTCATCAACAAGGATCTGAATATGGATCAGCTTGATGTGCCCCATATCTCCAATGGTCCCACATGCTTTTAGGATGCACAGATATATGACTTTGTCTGGTAGTAACCCCTCATGTTGCATTTTCTTGAAAAGTTTGAGAGCCGAAAGACCATGCCCGTGCTGGGCGTACCCCTGAATAATTGCACCCCATGACACCATGCTCTGGTCTGGCAAACTATCATGCACCTTGTGCCCTTCCATCAGACACCCACATTTACCATAGACATCAATGAGGCTGCTCCCAATAGCCACGTCTGATTCTAATCCACTCCTCAAAACCTGGTCATGTATCAGCATGCCCTCTACTATGGCTACTATGCTGCTGCATGCTTTCAATGAGTACAGAAATATGGCTCTGTTCGGCCTTGTGGCCTCATGATGCATATTCACAAGCAGCTGAAGAGCAGGAAGACCATAGCCGTGCTGTGCGTATCCTGCTATCATTGTACCCCATGACACAATGGTTCGTTTTATTAGTCCATCAAACACCTTGCGTGCATCATCCAAGTTCCCAAAATTGGTGTGCATACTGATGAGAGCATTACCAATGACCGTATCTGAGTCCAGTCCAATTTTGATGATCTGGTCTTGTATTTGCTGGCCTTCATTGATGGCTCCCACACTGCCACATGCTTTCAAAATACAGGAGAATGTGTAATCACTAGGCTCTTCCCCCTGCTTTTGCATGTCATGGAAAAGTTCAAGAGCTATGAGACCATATCCATGCTGGGAATAACCAGCAATCATTGTACTCCATGACACCTCATCCCGTGCCAGCAACAGATCAAACACTCTCCGAGCCTCATCCAAGTTGCCACATTTCATGTACATGTCAATGAGGATGCTCTCAACAAGCAGGTCTGATTTGGATCCACTCTTGATTATATGGTCATGTATGTCTTTGCCCTGCAGTATGGCGCTCAAAGCGCCACATGCTTTCAAGCCACCTGTGAAAATGAACTTATTTGGCCAGGTACCCTCATTTAGCATTTGATAGTAAAAATCCAGAGCCATGCCATTCTCTCCGTGCTTGATGTGAGCTGACAATATGGCTTGCCATGTGTAGACGCTTGGTTCTGAAACCTTACAGAAGACAAGGTTGGCTTCAAGCAAGCTGCTACATGATGTAAACACTCGGATGAGGGGGTCACCTAAGCAAGCAACTGACTCAAGGTTATTGCTAACCATGAGGGAATGCAATTGTCTGCTGAATGTAAGGCTCTTCATACCAGAGCATCCCTCCAGAAGAATGGAGATGTGATATTCCAGAACAGGCTTACCTTCTCTATGCAAGAGGTGCAAAGCTTCAAGAGACTTGCGGAGATGTTCCAACTTACCAGATGATATGGCAGTTCCAGCGATCCTGGACATCTAGCAAAGCATAATAATATGCCCAACCGAAGTTCAAACAGACCCAGCGGCCCTTTCAAAGCAAAAATCAATCTCTCTCTCTCTCTCTCTCTCTCTCTCTCTCTCTCTCTCTCTATATATATATATATATATATATATAGGGGAAACAATGCTCCTCTATCTCTGAAAACCTTGACTATTGGTACACCAGTAGAAACCCTTCTCTCTCTGTCTTTGCCTGTGGGTACACGAGCACAAAACTCTCTCTCTCTCTCTCTTCATTCTTAGACCTCTCACGGGATTCATTTCCATGCGTATGATGATTGGCCAAACGTTCACCAGATGTGTACAGTCGTGAGAGTTCTAACGTTTTTTGGGAAATCTCGTCACACCCAAACTCAAATGTTAACTTACAAGTTTTGGGCATCAATAATATTTATTTATATTAACCATTCAAAATCAGACACTCTAAAAGACTCAACTATCTACTCCTTTTTTTGGGGGGAACAATAAAGTATCTATATTAACTATTCAAAGTCTGACCATCAGCATATATCACACCCACACCCAACTTTCTCACAACCTCTATTACCCCACATCCACACTATTCTACTCCTTTTTTGATCTGGTTTAAAATTTTACAAAGAAAATCCCATCTTTCATCTTCTCATAAAAACCTGGATTGATTCCAAGAAATCTGATACCCTAGCAGTAAACAAGTCTCCATCATAACCTCAGTAGTACAGCCTCGGAGATTGTTTTTCCAACAGCCCTCCGTGTTTTGACCACACCTTAATAGTAGGTCTTCTGCCAACCGGGTTCTCAATAAAAGCCACAAAAGTATGATCCACTTGCTTTTCCTTACGGTACCATCTCTGTGTTTTGGGCCCAAATCTGGGGACCCTTTTCTTCTCAATCCAGCATCTCACCTGCATCCAGCAAGTCCACATTAGGGAACAACCCCAAGTATGCATGAAGCTCAGCCAAGATAAAGGAGACATAATTATGAGATATTCTTGTGTAAGTTCAGAATCAGCACATCCAGCTCCACCAACACATGCAAATACATTTATACATCAGCTCAGAATCCTACAATCCTGTACAAGTAGTCTTCAAAAAAACTATATCATTTCTGCTAGTCCAAATTTCCCATAAGATGTAAGCTCTAATAATGTTAAAAACCAATCCACTACATTCATCATTAATTGCCCATTTCCCAAGAAGCCAATCCTCCCAAAAAATTTGCATATTTAAGCCCTTTTGTATCCACCTAGTCATTTTACCCCAAGTGCTCCTTAGGGCAGGGCAGTCCCAAAACAGGTGCTTACCACTTTCCAGAGAAGATCTACATCTAGGGCATACACCACTAGCCATGTTTCTTTTCTGCAGCTTATACCCAATAGGAAGTGCTCACATACAAACCTTCCACAAAAAAGCCTCGAATTTTTTGGGCATCTGAGAGTTGCATATCACATGCCATCTCTTTTTCCAGCTTGCAATACTCCACTTTACATTCCATATTTTATTACAGCACATAGCATTAGCATCTCCCTTCCTCATGAGTGCATAAATGTCTTTAGTTTTACCATCCCTTCAGTTTGACCCCATTGGACCAGGCCCAATCCTTGATCCAGAGTGAAATATCTATGGCTGTGGAACATAACTCACTCTGCAGTAGCTTGAACACCTGCATCATCAAGTCTCTCTCTTTTCTGGTTAGCTAGAACTCTAGGGATAATAGATTTAACTCTTTCCATCCAGCAACATTATTGTCCCAACAATCAGCTAGGTGTCCATCCAGCAACATTATTGTCCCAACAATCAGCTAGGTGTCTAATACCTTTGTTATTAAGGCACTTAGCCACCTCAATATCCAATGCTGCAAGAGGAGGGTCAAACTTGTGAGTCCACCATAACCCAAGTGACAACATGGAATTCCCAGATACTCTCCCTCCACCATCCCAAACCATAAGGCTCAGATTCTCTTTCTAGCTGTTGCAAGGCATTTTGCAGAAATCAGAGCATGTAATTTTCAAAGGAGCAACTGAAAACAATTTGTCTATCCAAGTTAACTTCCCCCATCTCCCTCTAGCCAAAACCTCAGTCAGTTCCACCATCTCCCTTATCATCAAGGACCAAGTGGAGATTTCCTAGGTAACATCAAGCTCCTTCTAGCATCACAATGGGTGGACATATGTATGATACCAATGCCTCCTTCATTTTTGGGCACTGCCAGTTTCTCCCAAGCCAACCATGCAAGAACTCTTTTCTTGCCTACATCATTTCCAAGCCAATCATGCACGAACTCTTTTCTTAACTATCTACTCCTTTTTAACCTCATTCAAGATTTTACAAAGAAATTCCCATCTTTCATCCTCACACAAGAAACTAGACTGATCCCACGAGATCTTATACCCCAGTAATAAGCAAGCCTCCATCATGGCCTCAGTAGTTTAACCCTGGGGAGACTGTTTTTCTAACATACCCCCATGCTTTGACCACACCTTGACAGTAGGTCTAGGCTAATCGGGTTCTCAATAAAGGCCACGAAGGTGTGATCCATATGTTTTTTCTTGCGGTACCACCTCTGAGTTTTAGGACCAAATCTTGGAGGCCTTTTCTTCTCAATCCAACACCTCACCTGCAGCTAACAAATCAACATTAGGGAGAGAACCCTAGTATGCATGAAGCTCAGCCAAAATCACGAAAATAATCAAGGCATATTCCTCTGCAAACAAATCCAGCTCTAGAGATCTAATTTTATTTACATTACATACAGACCAGCACATGCATATGCATTTGTACATCAGCTCAATATCTTGCAATCCTGTACATGTAGCCCTTAAAAACACAATTTCATTTTTGCTAATCTAGATTTCCCATAGGATGCAAGTTTTGACAATGTTAAAAACCAACCCACTGTGCTCATCATTAACTGCCCATTTCCCAAGTAACCAGTCCTCCCAAAAGGTTTGCATATTCAGACCCCTCTCAATCCACTTAGTCATTTTACACTTGGTGCTGCTTAAGGCTAGACATTCCCAAAGCATATGCTTGCCACTTTCTATTGAAGACCTGCATCTAGGGCAAATGCCACTAGCCATGTTTCTTTTTTGCATCTTATAACCAATAGGTAATGCCCACATGCTAACCTTCCACAAAAAAAACTTGAAATTTCCTAGGGACTTGGCAGTTCTAGATGAAGTGCCATCTCTTTTTCCAACTAGAGGCACTCCACTTGACATTCCATATTTTGTTGCAATACATAACATTGGCATCCTTTTTTCTCATTAATGCATAAATATCCCTAGTTTTGCCCTCCTTTAATTTGATACCATTGATCCAAGACCAGTCCTTGATCCAGACTAAAGTATCAGTCAGTGGAGCATAATTCTCTATGCAACATCTCTATCACCTGAGTCATCAATTCTCTCTCTCTCTCTCTCTCTCTTCTCTTAACTGAAACTCCTCAGATAAGAGGTTCACCTCTTTCCACCCAGGCACATCCCTGTCCCAACAATCAACCATATATATGATACCTTTGTTATTAAGAATCTTTGCCACCAACTAGGGGGGATTAAACTTATGAGTCCACCATAACCCTAAGGACAACATGGAGTTCCCAGTTACCCTCCCCCCACCATCCCAAGCCATGAAGCCAAGATTATCTTTCTAGCAATTACAGAGCATCTTGCAAAAATCTGAACATGTGACTTTCAGAGAGGAGCATGTGAAAACAATTTGTCTTTCCAGTTTAAGTTCCCCCATCTGCTGCCCTTGGCCAGCACATCAGCCATTTCCACCAATTCCCTTAGCATTAAGGCCCAAGTAGAATTTTGAGATAGCACCCTAGGCAGCATCAGAGTCCTTCTGGTAGCACAATGAGTGGGCAAGTGAATGATACCAATACCCCCTTCCCTTTAAGGCACTGACACCTTCTCCCAGGTCAACCAAGCAGGAACTCTTTTTTTACCACTGCCATTTCTCTACAGAAAGTCTCTGATAGGTCCTATGATTTCCTTCCAATGACACATCCCAAATTTTAATACAGGACTTAGAAACATGATATAAGCATTTAACACTGAGTTGCAAATATCAATTCTGTTATGGAAGGGAACTTTCAAACCTTCCCACTTTTTCGATTTCTCCACAAATCTATTAATGGCCCACATTACGAGTTGTTTATTAGTAATCCAACCCCAAACGGAACCCCAAGCAGTCTAACAATACGACCCTTTTGCACCACCTCACATCCCCACCTCTGAAGGTCAAAGTCACTCTAAAAACGGAATCGTTCTCTAGGATAGCTTGTGGAACACTTGAGAAATTCAACACATAAATTCAACCATGAAAACACATGCTTTGCAGGTTTCAACAAAATCAAATAAATTGAACAAAAGCATAGCAAACATAATACTAAGCTCCAAGACAAACATGTTGGGTGCAATCTTCCCTCCCCTTGTGCGTGGCCTTCCCCCACACAAGAGTATTTTTATTAGCTTTCAACCAAAAATAGGCCATAGCCCCCAAAAATATACAAAGTGTGCTTTTAGAGAGCACGACACTCTTCCACAACAAAAATAGAGTGTCCCAAAAATTGGGGCTAGGGTAAAGCCTTTAGGCTTTAATAAATTCAACATTATAAATGTATTTTTCCCAATGTATCAAAATGGAAAAATCAACTACTAAGGTTACAAGCTACGCTTGTAAAAATAAATATGATGCACATAAGAAACATTCTCCTCGACATTATTCATCAATCCTCGTAATCTTCATCACCTGAAAATATAAGCCCAATTAAATTAATCCCACAAATATTAAACAGGCACAAACCATCACCAACTCATGACTACCAGGCGTAAGTACCCCAGGAATCACCCTGCCATACAAACCTAACTCAAATAATCATAGACGGCCCCAAGCATACGTCATATACCGCACGTATTAATATTTATAGTGGTGTCACCTACGATATTAACCTAGCCGGCATGACGCAAGAGTAACCTAGGCGTCCCCAAATTACTCAAGAAGGGAAAAATAATATTCTTAAAGAGGACTTAAAATATATTCTCATGACATCCCTCTTGCTTGAGTTTGCAATTGCCCTCAATTGCAGGTTTGCTGGGTTTGAAAAGAACGAAGGATCTCAGGATAAGCTCGGAAAAATTTCTCGGGCATCCATTTTGCATCTTCTTGAGGATGGTTTTTGAATGTCAAAAGATATTTGATGTATTGGTTCCCAGTTCTTGTTGTTGTCGTCTCTTGATCAATAATAGCATCAGGAACTAAGACTTCTTCCTCTCGTTCAACAATTTGGTTGCTCATAAATTGGGTGAGAAGGAAGTGTTCCTCGAAAGGGTTTCAAGAGATGAATATGGAAAGAGTTGTGGATATTCCAATTAGATGGCAACTCTAGTCTCTATAGGCCACATCATTAATCTTTTCAATAATTTTAAATGGTCCATAGTATCTAGGTGCAAGTTTAACTGCAGGGAGTTTTTCCATACTCTTCAATCGTCTCTTCTCAATTCTCAAAAGTACATAATTACCTTCTTGGAATGAAAAATCTTTACGCTTCCTATTTGTTTGAAATGTATACTTCTCTTGAGCTCTTGCAATACAATCACGCACTTCAGATAAAATGCGATCAAAGTCTCGAGTATATTGGTCATCAGCAGCTTCAATCTTATGGGAGAGTCTAGTAGCCGGAATAGGCAGAGCTCTACCATAGATAATCTCAAATGGTGCTCGACCAATAGTAGAATGAGGAGTATTATTATAAGCAAATTGGAGTAGATGTATGTACTTATCCCATGAACTAGGTTGCTGGGAAACATAGGCTCTAAGCATATCCAAGATAGTGCTATTCGTGACTTCGGTCTGTCCATTTGATTCAGGATGAAAAGCCGTAGAAAAATCTAACTTAGTGCCTAAGTTTGAGAAAAGAGCAATCCAAAAGTGACTACAAAATTTGGAATCTCTATCGGAAACTATCACTTTGGGTAGACCATGATGAACAAAGATTTGCTTCACAAATATGGTCGCAGCTTGCTGAGAAGTCAATGTCTTTTTACATGGAATGAAATAGGCTTGCTTACTAAACCTGTCCACTATTGTCCAAATCATGCCATGATGTGACTGGAAGTAATAGAAAAGCCTGTAATGAAGTCCATAGACACTTGTTCCCATGGTCGGTCTGGAATGGGTAAATATTTTCAGGTGATGAAGATTACGAGGAATGATGAATAATGTCGAGGAGAATGTTTCTTATGCGCATCATATTTATTTTTATAAGCGTAGCTTGTAACCTTAGTAGTTGATTTTTCCATTTTGATACATTGGGAAAAATACATTTATAATGTTGAATTTATTAAAGCCTAAAGGCTTTACCCTAGCCCCAATTAAATTAATCCCACAAATATTAAACAGGCACAAACCATCACCAACTCATGACTACCAGGTGTAAGTACCCCAGGAATCACCCTGCCATACAAACCTAACTGAAATAATCATAGATGGCCCCAAGCATACGTCATATACCGCACGTATTAATATTTATAGTAGTGTCACCCACGATATTAACCTAGCCGGCATGATGCAAGAGTAACCTAGGCGTCCCCAAATTACTCAAGAGGGGAAAAATAATATTCTTAAAGAGGACTTAAAATATATTCTCATGACATTCTCCTTAGTCAAGATAAGGGATCCAAACCAGTGAAAGTCAGCAGTTTGCTGGATAAGTTTCGGGAGGCTCTGGTGGATCTTTTGACAGAATTTATGGATGTCTTTGCATGGGACTACTTAGACATGAAGGGCCTAGATCCTAAGTTTTATCAGCAAAGACATCCATTTATGGATGTCTTTGCATGGGACTACTTAGACATGAAGGACCTAGATCCTAAGTTTTATCAGCATTGCATCCATTTGAAGCCGGATGCAATTCCTTCCAGACAACAACGGTGCAGAACGAATCCGTATGTTACTAAGCAGGTTAAAGATGAGCTGGATTGTCTCCTGCCAGTTGGATTCATTGCTCCAATAGAGAATCCGAAGTGGATTTTCCCAATTGTGATTGTGCCCAAGAAGAATAAGAAGATACACATATGTGTCGATATTGTAGGAAACTTAATGCGGCTACTATTCTGGATCCTTTTCCTTTACCATACATGGATACCATCTTGGATGATGTGGTAGGCCATGAGATGTATTCATTTCTTGATGGGTTTAGTGGCTACAACCATATTTGGATGGCACCAGAGGATCAAGCTGAGACATCATTCATCAGCTTGGGGTGTGTGTGTGTACAGTGATGTGGTTTGGCTTGAGGAATGCTCCGGGTACTTTTCAAATGGGATATGCATGAAATTTTTGGGCCATTCTTGATAGCCTTCATGCGGGTCTTTCTGGATGATCTCAGTGTGTTCGGGACCTTTGTTCAACATTTGGAACATCTGTGACGGCGACTGTGTTTTCAAAAATGCCGAGAGGTATCTTGCAATTTAAATCCATTGAAGTGTGCCTTTGCGGTTCGGAGTGGGAAGTTATTGGGGCACATTATATCACAAGAAGGCATTGTTGTGGATCCCGATAAGGTGGCAGTTGTGATGCAAGCTCCAGCACCTGTAAATTCGAAGGATTGTATGCGGTTTTTGGGTCAAATTCGGTGGCATGGGCGACATTTGCAGTTTCTGGCACATTTGGCGATTCTGCTAAATCTGGTGGCTCATGTGGACCACAAAGAATTTTCTTGGACAACAGAATGTGATTTGGCATATTGAAGGTTGAAGATACAACTGTCTTGTGCACCAGTTATGATGCCGCGCCTGATTGGGAGAAGTATTTTCACGTCTTTGTGATTCTTCAGATACACCAATTGGCAGTGTGTTAATGCAGGAGCAAAGTGTTAGCTGGTTTTGACCTGTTTAGGTGGATGCTGTTACTGAAGGAGTTTGATGACTTTGAAGTTATTCATCGACCAAGATCTCAGCACATAGTAGCAGATTATCTTTCAAGACTGGATGTGAGAACAAGCTACATGAGTGGATGATGAGTTTTCGGATGCATCACTTTTTGCTATTTTATTTATGAAGTGGATGCAGTTTCTGATGCGGTTCTGCCTCTTTCCGTGCCTTGGACATGGTACGAGGAAATGTTTTATTTTCTTTCTATAGGTGCTATGCCAACTCATTTGATGAAGGATCACAGAGGCAGCTCGCATTACGGAGTCGTTCTTTTGAAGTCTGCATTGGAGAATTGTACTATCGCAATGTTGCTGATGTGCTGTTTGCGGTGTGTACTACCGCAAGATCAAGAGGTCGTGTTGCGGGAAGCGTATTGTGGAGTCTCGGGAGGGCTTTTTTGGGAAAGATTACTGCAGGCAAAGTGTTCCAAGTTGGCTTGTGGTGGCCAACAGTTTATTTTGATACGCAACAGTTCGTGTGCAAACGCGATGTGTGTTAGAGGATGGGCCAGCCACCATCACAAAGAGACCACATGCCCTTACACCAGATATTGCCACTTGAGCCATTTCAGAAGTGGGGTTTGGATTTCATTGGGCCTTTTAAACCCGTAGAGCTGCAAAGACAGGAAACCGGTATATTATGACAACAATATATTACTGCACCAAGTGGGTGGAATCTTGGGCATTGCTGGAGGACAACTCTGCTATTTCAGTGGCAAAGTGTCTATATAAGGATGTATTCACTCATTTTGGCTGTCTGGTGGAGCTGGTCAGTGATCGAGGGGGTCATTTTATTAGTAAAGTGATCAGCCAAATGACAGGTTTTTATTTGATTCTTCACAAGAAATCATCCTCCTATTATCTGCAAGCTAATGACTTGGCTGAATCATCCAATAAGAAGATTGTGCGCATTCTGACCAAGCTCATAACCAAGCATTGAAAGGATTGGGATGTTAAACTTCTGTCAGCCCTTTGGGCGTACTGCATAGCTTACAAGGTGGCAACTGGATTAACCCCTTTCAAGCTGGCTTTTGGCATGGAGGCTATCACACTGGTCGAGTTTGTTGTGCCGAGTTTGCAAATTGGAGTGGAAGATAAACTGTTGCCACAGCAGATTCCTTAGCATATCGACTGGAAGTCTTGAGCTCGTTAGATGAGAAGATCGGCTAGCAGAGTTTTTACTGGGCGCAAGAACTCCAGAATCGGGAAGCACCAGGTGGATCGGTACTCGAAGAAAAAGATTTTTCAAAAAGGGCAGTTAGTTTTGGTGTTCAATACTGACACGGGGAAGTTGCCAGGCAAGATGAAGTTACGGTGGTCCGATCCTTTCTGGATATATGCTCCTTGTGGGGCCACTTCATTCTTTTTGGTGAATTTACAGGGTGAATTTCTCTCTTCTCCAGTTAATGGGTTCCGGTTGTGACACTATTATGCGACGGCGCCCATTCAATGCCCTTTTCCAGTTTCCGAGGAGGGGGATGTCTCTTTGATGATGATCTCTTTAACAAATACCGAGGAGAAAGATACAATCTTAGCTTTTGCCCAAAGTTTGAGAAAAAGTGTGCATGCGAATGTGGTTCATTGTGCGAGTTGTTGCATGCAAAGGGAAAAATTCTATTTTTGGATTTTCACTTTTGCGTTCGCATACCTTCTTGCTTTTTTGAGCGTTCTGGGAGTTCTCTATTCTTCCGCACGCTCTTCTTTGTCTGCAAGCATGATGTCCCTGGCGCAATTTTTGCTGTTGACTCCTGTTCAGAACCTCGAGCAGGCTTATTGGTTGCTGCAGAGTAGGCTTCAGGGTGGTGATATGGTGGAAATCAATGGTGAAGTCAGAGAGCTGACTGTGCAGCTTATTCAAGAACGTCTTTCCTTGCCTCCTCTGGATGGTGCCATCTAGGTTGTCCAGACGATGACCGCATAGGAGATGGAGGCCGAGTTCATGCCAAGAGTTAGTGATGAGCATAAACTGTCTGGCTACACCAATCTAGGAGTTAGGGATTGTTATAGGTGGTTCTTCAAAGCAATTTGGTTGTAGGCCAAAACTTATACTATCTCTGTAAGGGTTATGAATTTCTTGAAGTCACGAATATGGCACTGTTTCCTGGGGCCGAGTATTGAAGGACATGATTCATTTTGAAGCACAACGATTTTGTGTACAGGTTGCAAGGGGAGCAACAGTAAATTCTAAAGTAGGGCAGATTTTACAGATATTATTTCTTGTGGATCCTGATTTCCTAGTTTCCATGCACCCTCTTTGCAATTTCTCAAGGCCTTTCTCTATTAGTACTGAAGTCACAATGGTAGTTTCTAGTGGCACCACTCACACAGGCGGTAGTTTACCAACGAAGGGGAAGGAAACCTACATCTGCGGCCTTGCTCAATACTGTTTTGCATGTGCCACTGAATGTTGAATCAAGCGAGGCTCAGAGGTTAGAGAGCCATGTGGATACTCCACCAGTCTTCGAAGTACCTGGAGACATGCCTGTTTCGCTAGTTTCTATAGTTGGATTTGTATCAGAGACACTCGTATCTACTGCATCTACTTTGATGCAGTTTAGTTTGGAAATGACACCGCAGGGCGTCTCTACTCTCGATTGATGGCGCAGGCAAGTGCGGCAGAAGATGGTGGTGTGTGTGGTACCAACTGTACCTGTTTCATCTGCAATTACAAGTTCTGCAGAGCCTAGCCCGGTTAGTGCAGTTGTGGGCGGTGTCTCGGAGACCGTAAAACCTTCCATGACTGGTGACTGCACTGCCTTTTCCTTGGGAGCAACCGCAGTACACTGTCGAGATTGTTTATTTGGAAAGTTGTGCCAGATTGCTTACTCATGCGGCACACTCTTTGCGTACTATACTGCAATCCAGCACTCAGGTGGAGCGGCTGCAAGCTTTGGAAGAGCAGGTACATGCTCTGGAAAGATAGAATACTATTCTGAGAGGGGAAGCTGCTGCTGTACCTCTATTGGAAAGTATAATCACTGCATTAGAGCAAAGGGTGCAAGCTGCAGAACTCAGTGAAGAGAATGTGCGAGACGCTCATGAGAATTTTTCTCGAGCGTGGAGGAAATTGCTCGCGAACAAATGATGCTTTGGCCAATTATCTTATGCTTAATCCAAGCGACATTTTGATCAACATGGAAGATCACTCTTCGCTTGGAGGTGTCTCAGCAGTGGGAGGAACAAATTGCACTATGGCGTAGTTTAGGGCAAGTAGGCTTGTTGCAAAGTCTGGCTTCCCTACAGAACCCGCTCCTACACAGGTTCTTGATGCTACTATTTCACAGGGTGACAGGGGTGATTGTTGGAGACATTGCCTTGGATATTTCTGATGCAGATATGGCCACGTTGGTTCATGAGAGCATGATGAGGCGGTGTAAAAGAGGAAGTGCCTTACAACGGCATTCAACAGGCAGAAGGAGGTTACCTGTAATCTCTGCTTCTGGCTTGAGATGTACTCCCACAGCTTTGCTCTGCATTTGCCTCCTTAACCTCCTTGGTGGAATGAGGCCAATGAATTCTTGTCCCAACACTATGATCAGCATGTGCCTTTTGCACAATTATCTACAGCTCCAGAAATGCGCACTGTTTTACGGAGCCAACTGAGGAACAAGTGCATACTGGTGTCCAAGGTCTGGTGGAGCAGGTTTTGCTGAGATCGCAATGGCCGAAGTCTCGACGACTAGTACCTTTTCAGCAATATGAAGAGCTGTTTTTCGGGAGGTTCAGCAAACACATGAAGGATCAGCAAGTCACGCCAACACTTCCAGTGCAGATTCCCGACGGCGTCAACATGGTGCGGATCGACAGTAGAAGCAGTGTTGCTATTGTGGGTTGTGGTAGTTTCTTTTTTTTTTAATGGGTTCGCGCAGTCCACCGTCCGTGCATGCCAAGTGTTATGTGGACCGCTCACCGCAAGTCTGGCCGCAAGTGTAATGCCGCACTGCGTACCTTAAATGAATAGTCATTGGGAGGCCACGCTTGTTTGAATCCCACTACCATGTAATTGTTTTAAAGGCTATAAGCCTGTGTTTTCAAGGGCAATCAATGAATCAATCAATCAGCATTTCACACGATAATTTAGTAGTCAGTGTGTTAGTGAAGCATTAATCATGTCACACTGTGAATAATCGGTTCTGTATTCATTTATCAATATAAGTTACCTTTTCAATTAATGCTGTATGCTAAGAGTGTAATCATTCCCATATTACTGTACTAGTTCTTAAGTACGTGATACATTCAACATAGTAGATAGTGAGAGGTGTGTGAGTCCTTGTAGGAAGATGAAGTAGCTTCTTTTTAAACAGAGGAAGAAGGAGAGGAATTAGTAAGATTAAGCTTGGACACGTGATCTTGGAATTAAGGTAAGTTTCCCACGATCGTTGTGCTCTTGTCTGTGAATCTAGGTGTCCTTGAGAGAGCTAAAATGACCCATATCATTGGGAGTGTGCATCAAGGCCAACATCCATAATAAAATTCAAAAGGTCATAGTTTTTCACGCTCTAAAAGTCTTTATCATGCTTGTGGAAAACTATGTAGTTTTTCACATCATGAAAGACTTACGACTCGGTCCATTTTTGTCACATAGGCTGTAACGCCTGTGACCAACGGCAGACCGGATGGCCATGTCCGGGGTTCAGTGGGAGAGGACGCCCATGCGGATTCATGGGCGGCCAGGCTAGTGTGGACGGTAGGCCACACACTATATAGCGTGGGGGATGAGGGGCAATCCTCATTCTTCCTCTATGGCTGGGTGGTGAGCCAGAGGCCGTCCCCTCTCGTGGTAATGCCCATAGTGGCGTTACGTGTATCTAACATTGGTATCAGAGCATCGGTTCGATTGGGTCGTCAGGGTCCGCACGTGACCGGGGGACCGGAGCCCACTCAATGGTTTTCAACCATTCAAATCTCATCCTTATCTCGAATGGATGGTGTGGAGGGAGGCGGTCAGAATTGAAGGGAAGAATTCTCTCTCTCTCTCTCTCTCTCTCTCTCTCTCTCTCTCTCTCTCTCTCTCTCTCTCTCTCGCTCGGTAGCACACACCAAAGCGAATCTGCAGCAGCAGGTAAGCAATTTTCATGTTTTTTTCTTTTGGCGTTGAAGCCTGTCTACAAAAACATATTTTTGATAGGGTGTAGAGAGAGGTCGCCTGGTGTAGAGGGGGGGCGAAACTACCCATAACACTGTGTGGAAGGGGGGGCCGAAAACCAGCCCCACGACCTCTTAACGAGGCAACACAAGTGGCCAGCCAGCCACCACAGGACGTTTGCAGAGGGGGGGGCGAAGAATCTGCGTGAAGCAGTCGAGAACGACTGCGTGAAACTGCTATGAATGGCTGTTAACGAAGACCACCCATCTGTGAAGAAAATGGCTGGAGGGCGCTGGCCTGCGGTGTGCAGAGGGGGGGTGAAGACCACCCGTAGGCCTGGTGCTGGCCAACCACGCGCCAGCCTTTAGGCAGCCAGCCAGGCCACACAGGGGGGGGCGAAGACCACCCGTAGGCCTGGTGCTGGCCAACCACGCAGCCAGCCTTTAGGCGGCCAGCCAGGCCACGCAGCCCAGCGGGCGGCCTGGCCAGCCCACAGGCGGCGGCGGCGGCCAGCCAGGCCAGGCAGGCGGTGGCTAGCCAACCAACGCAGCAGGCGGCGAAGCCAGTGCAGCAGGCGGCCACCAGAGCAGAGAAAAAAAGAAAAATAATAAAAATAAAAAATTATTTATTATTTATTTTAATTGTTTTTTTAATAAAATTAAAAATGAAAGTAAATTAAAACGTATCCTCTCTCTCGGCTGGGGAGGGATAATCCCGGCAAGGGATAATCCGACTGTTTCAGGCACAGCCTCCTGAGAAAATTAATTTTTGTTATGAGTTGCAGGCATTTTTTTTCTCTCGAATCGGAGCATCCCGGAGTAGCGACGCTTGTAGAGGCTCGCAGCGCAACACAAATTGACAGGCGACCGTAAAGGGGGTGACTATTCTCTCTCCCCCACTGCTCATTTTATTAGCGTTTTTTTGTAATTTTCGAGTTCTCGCATTGTTTTTTGCAAGAATTAAAGATGTCTGCTAGGCGTAGTGTGTCCCCACCACCTTCTACTTCTCTAGGTTTTTCAGGTCTCTTGTCCTCGGCCGCAGGTTTGAACCCGACCGAATTGTCAGGCCGTACACGCCCGACCGTTGTTCGGTCCGGAGTGCGCTCGTCGATCACGCGTGATCCGCCAGCGCCCTCCTCGTCTATTGACCCCGCCTTAGGACCTAGCGAGCCCGCAGCAATCGCATTGGCAGATGACCCCTTTCTGGCCGACGAGCCAGAAGACATGAACACTGACGTCGCCGAGGGGATCGAGGAGGACCTCTTGGATTATGCCGACGATGATTATGACCTATTGGACCCTGCTGACGTCCTGACAGAGACGGAGCTCTCTAGTGTATATCTTAATGCCAAACTAAACAATATGGGTAAAGTCCAGGCTGATTTAGTCACGATGCTACATAGAGCATCTCCACACGGTTAGATGCACTGACAGCCGCCTCGGCTAGTACTCCGACTCCTCGTGGTAGCTGAGCTCCTGCGGCACGGGTGAGCGTAGCCCCGCCAGTGGTTGCAGGAGTACAGGCCGATGCGCCTGCGGGGCCATCCGTAGCGACAGCTTCGTCGTTATTAAAAGACTTAAAGCCGCCTAGTTTTGGTGGCGAGGAGAAGGAGAGAAACAAGGACTCCGTCAATATGTTTCTAGCGAAGTGGTCAGATTTGCACGCGCTACGATAGCAGCCTAGCCGTATACAGCCCATAGAGGCTAGCCTCTCATTAATCGGCAAAGCGTACAAGTGGTGGATGAGTTTGACAACTCGTCCTACCACTTGGACGGAGTTTGAAACGATGTTTCAAAAAGAATTTTTGCCTGTTAATGAGGCAGAGAGAAGCTGGGAGTTATGGGACAAGTGCTCGATGGAGAACAAATCCCTAACTCAGTACAGACTATAGGGAGATAGTACTCAAGCTAAAGGGAATCGATGCATTCCAGACATTGCGAGGCTTTAAGAGAGGCCTCAAAGATGATTACCTTGAGTACGTAGAGCCCTTATAGCCTAAAGGCTTAGCAGAGGCAATTAAGTATGCGCAGATATTTGATGACATCAAGCGCCGTAGTGCGCGTGGTGGTTCTAGCAGGGCCGAAGGTAGTGAAAAGAGGAGGTCAAGTCTTAAAAGAAAAGGGTTCCGCAGTGATAAACAAGGGGATAGGACGGACCAGGAAGGACAGGGTGGTCATTGGTCTAAAAAATCGCGACCATCCAAAAAGAAAAGAGACAGCGAAATCCAAAAGAAAGAGTAGTATATATTAAAGCGCGAAAGGAAAATCGCTGCTTTAATTGCAATGATGTAGGGCACACGAAGGCTGAGTGTCCAAAGCCTAAAGCCAGCACGAGTGGCAACGAGCTCAAAAGAGATGGTAAATCTTCTAGGCAGTTGCATACAGTGCAGAGACTCCCTCTCAGTTCCGCAGAGTTCAGAGAGGTGACAGTGTGTCATTGTGATGAGCATCACGCTTGTTCAGTGACACCAGCGATGTGGTAGCCTACTATAGGTCCGCATGACATGGTGCGCATGTATGGCACCATAGGTGGCCGTAGAGTCACAGTTTTTATTGATGATGGAGCTAGCCACAACTTCTTGAACTACTCGTTAGTCAAGAAGTTGGGGTCGACAGACCCGGAGTGATCATGAGTATACTATTGGCCTAGCCAACGGATATGACAAAACGGTATGGAATACCGTAGTATTGGGGGTCCCATTATCTATGCAAGACTACGAGGCTTGGCTTGACTTTCAGGTCATGCACTTAGCCAGAGCAAACGTATATCTGGGCAGGGAGTGGCTGTATGGCTTGGGCCCTAGTCTAGCTCGGAATTACTTACATAATACGCTATGTTTTGAGCATGGAGGTAGAGTCATTACCCTGCAGGGCAACCGTATTGTCCCTGCCACACCACTTATTTCCTCCATGGAGCTGTGTACAGCGGTCCGCAGAGACCAGATAGTAGAGGTATATGCTTGTTACCCTCTTTTGAATTTTGTTTCCGTAGATGAAACAATAATTGATGTTTGCGTAGACAAACAAGGAAAACAAAATAGCCTTGGATGAGACCCACTGTTTGAAAACCCTGTTTGGCATGCATGTGATTCAAACAAGAAAAAATCCAAGGTGAAAGAGACATTAAAGAAAAAGTACGTAGATACTTTAACGAATTTATTAGAGGAATTTCACGATGTTTTTCTTGATGATTTACCAGATGGGTTACCACCATCTAGAGAAGTAGACCATGGCATCAAAGTTATGCCAGGATCAAAACCTATAAGCAAACCTGCTTATAGATTAAGCCACTCCGAGGCACAGGGGGTGGAAAAACAATTAACAGAATATTTGAACAAAGGCTTTATTCGGCCTAGTTCAAGTCCGTGGGCATCGCCTATTCTTCTGGTAAAGAAGAAAGACGGATCTATGCGGATGTGCATAGACTATAGGGCTCTTAATCAGATAACGATTAAGAACAAGTATCCGATGCCACGCATGGATGAGTTGTTTGATCAACTCTATGGATCGAGATACTTTACAAAAATAGACCTGAGATCTGGGTATCATCAAGTTAGAACAAAAGCAGAAGATGTTGCGAAGACAGCATTTAGGACCCGTTTCGGGCATTTTTAGTTTTTGGTTATGCCATTTGGGCTAACCAATGCTCCAGCGACATTTATGACGCTGATGGACAGCATTTTACGTCCATATCTGGAAAAATTCGTAGTAGTTTTCCTAGATGATATTCTTGTGTACAGTAAGACACAGAAAGAACACATAGAGCATTTGCGTCTAGTGTTCGAGTTGTTGCGAGAGCACAAACTATTTGCAAAGAAGAGCAAAGGTGAATTTTTTGAAACAAAAATTCACTACCTTGGCCATATTATATCCGTCGCGATGGTACGCGGATGGAGCCAAAAAAAGTAGAGGCTATTCTTAAATGGCCAGCGCGCTGAAGAATCTTGAGGAACTGCAGATTTTTCTTAGCATGTCGAGGTTCTACCGACAGTATGTAAAGGACTACGCGAAGATCGTAGTCCCATTGACTAACCAGTTACAGTCAAAAACTAAAAACATAAGTTGGGGGGATGCCCAATAGAAAAGCTTTGATAAGCTCAAGGTGACCGTAGCAGCTGCACCTGTTTTGACTATTGTTGATCCAAATGAGCCGTTTGTTTTGGAAACAGACACTAGTAATGAGGCCATTGGGGCCGTACTTATGCAAAGGGGATGCCCAATTGCATTTGAGAGTAAAAATTTAGATCGTGCGTAGCGTAACTACTCGGCTTATGAGCGAGAGTTACTAGCGATAGTTCATGCACTGAAAAAGTGGAGACACTATTTATATGGTGCTACTTTTGAGGTCTGGACGGGACCATGAAAGTCTGAAATGGCTTTCACGTCAAAATGAACTGAAGGGTAGAAAAGCTCGATGGGCGGAGATTCTACAGGAGTTTGACCTTCAGATACGTCACCAGAAAGGTAAGTATAACGTGGTGGCAGATGCACTTAGTCGCATGCCACAGATTAATGAACTTAGTTTCACAGTCTTCAAGAATGATTTCTTGGAGCCACTACGTGGTTTATGTGAGCATGATCCATCTTTTACAGAGGTCTGGCGCACTGTACACGTACACACTTCTTTACAGACGCGACCACCTCCCTCGTTGGCACGTATTGCTAGTCCGGAGAGACTGGCCGAAGGTACAATGAGAAGGGAAGCGAGAGTTAGTCCAGAGAGACTAGCCGTGTCTTCTGGGTATAGTTTGGAGCAGGAGAGCTCTGACGCAGGCCCTTCATCACCTTTGACTGCCACGGCTTCAAAGGGGAGTGATAAACTTCGTCAGGGGGAGAAATATGCTAATTACTCCATTGACGACGGGTACTTACTCTACAAGGGTAGAGTATATGTACCAATTATTGGTGACTTTCGGGCCCAAATTCTCAAAGAAAGTCATGATAGTCTAAGTGCAGGTCATCCTGGGATTCAAAAGACCTATGCACTAGTAAAAAGACAGTTTTATCGGCCTAGTTTGTTTAAGGACGTCCAAACTTATGTGCTGAAATGCAGTAAGTGCCAGGTCAATAAACATGAACGTCTGAAGGTTGGAGGACTACTCCATCCACTGAAGATTCCTCAAGGGAAATGGGAAAGCATTTCCATGGATTTCATTACCGGTTTACTGAGGGAATGACTCGGTGTGGGTGGTAGTGGACAGGTTAACTAAAATGGCAAAGTTTATCGCCACGAAGAAAACTGTTAAAACGCCAGAGTTGGCAAAACTCTTTATTGAACATCTCTACAAGCTATATGGCCTGCCCGCAGATATAGTGTCGGATAGATATAGAAAGTTCAATAGTCATTTTTGGAGGGAAGTCTTCAAAATGTTGGATACTACTCTGAGTATGAATACGGCGGATCATCCGGAGTCTGATGGTCAAATTGAAAGAGTTAACCAAATTCTAGAGGATATGTTGCGTTCTTATGTTAGTAAGAAGCAATCTAATTGGGAAGAGTACTTTCCCTTATTGGAGTTTGCCTATAACAGCTCCAAACACTCAGCGACTAGATTTACACCATTCATGTTAATGTATGATCTCCAGCCGAGATCTCCGATGGCTGTAGGCCTAGAAAAGGAGAAAATTCAATCTGTCAAGGATTTCCTTGAAGATATGAATGATATGCTCAGAGCCGCACATGAGAGCATTCGTAGCGCTCAGGATCGCGCTAAAACTTATGCGGATAAAGGACGTAGAAAGGTGACCTTTGCAGAAGGTGACTTTGTATTCCTCAAGGTTCCTGCACAGTCAGAAACCATGAAAATGGGAAAGTGTGATAAACTTTCTCCGAGATATTGTGGTCCTTTTAAAATCCTTAAGAAGATTGGGGACGCAGCATATAAACTTGAGTTACCGGGGAGAGTTCTCAAGTCCATTCTGTCTTCCATGTCAGTAAACTGAAGAAATCAGTTTATGGGTTAGAGAACGTAGTTTCTCCAGAGATTTTGGTGGACTTGATAGAGCCACCAAAGATACCACATGAACCTGAAAAGATTCTAGAGTATCGTTGATGACAGAAAAACCCGACATAAAGTGTACCAGGAGGTACTTGTTAAATGGACAGATAGGGATGAGGAGGTAGCTACCTGGGAACGCCGTAGTGCAATTTCCAAAAGGTTTCCCCAGTTTGTTTTCGAGGACGAAAACTCTTCTTAAGGGGGGCTAATGTCATGTAGGCTGTAATGCCTGATCGACGGTAGACCGGATGGCCATGTCCGGGGTTCAGTGGGAGAGGACGCCCATGCGGAGTCATGGGCGGCCAGGCTAGTGTGGACGGCAGGCCACACACTATATAGACTGGGGGATGAGGGGTAATCCTCATTCTTCCTCTATGGCTGGGTGGTGAGCCAGAGGCCGTCCCCTCTCGTGGTAACGCCCTCATTCTTCCTCTATGGCTGGGTGGTGAGCCAAAGGCCGTCCCCTCTCGTGGTAACGCCCGTAGTGGCGTTACGAGTATCTAACAAATTTTTTAATCATTAATAATACATTGTATGCTTCCTATATTGAGAAAACACAAGTCGCAAGGTAGAGATTTCACCATGAAAAATTATGGATTTTCAAGCGTATGAAAAACCATACATTTTTTCATGCTCGCAAAAAAACCATTTCAATGGAAAATGAAAGTCGAATAAAGTCGTGTGAACTACTACTTTACTAAGTGATGATCCTAGGGCAACCAAGGAGTGAGAAAACATCTATGTTGGAAAGGGTCAACTAGTGCATACGAATATCCTAGTTTTTATGCAATCCTATTACACTTATTAAAATGAAATATATATGCTTGCAAGCCAGGTATTGTTTTCTACCTAGCTCTCTCTTTTGGAAGTCACGACACATGCATAAGCATATGCTAAATTTTTTGCAGATAATTCTTGTAAGGATTAGTCTAGCACTAGGGATTTTTTTGGTGAGCTTTCCTTGTGATCTTCCAAGAATATCTCACGAGCTTTTAACTTTATAGTTTTTTTTCAACATTGTCACTAGATTATGGTGGAGTTTATAATCGATTATTCTCTCTTGTCCTCTGCATGCCCTCTCTCTCTCTCTCTCTCTCTCTCTATCTATCTATCTATCTATCTATCTATCTCTCTATATCCAAATCACACACCATAGTGCGTGTTGGTTTGAAATAAGTTGTAATAAAGCTTTACATGGTGGGGGCTTTCATCTATCATTTATTATTTGAATCTCGCACCACACAAAGCCTTGACCAAACCCAACATGCTTGAAAAGATGCCTAGGGAACTTGAAAAGATGTAGGAGGCCCACAACATCCCACCCCCACCAAGCGGGCTTGGGTCTATGCTTAGACCAGCTTGTGCCATCACACACAAATATGGATAAAATGATTATAAAAATAAGTATGCCGCAATAAGTTTCGTGATCTCAAATATTAAAGAAATAAGGTTTCGTAAGCCCTTAGACCTTTTTTTAAAAAGAAAACTCACACAACACATATACACACATAAGTCATCATTATATTATAAACTTTTTCTCAAGTTTAAAATTTCAAACTTTTGACATAAAAAATGGAGTCAGAAAACATGGTAAAAACGATTGTAAATGCATGTATCTTTCGATGACTTTTATGGATTTTAAATATTGAAAAAGAAAAGTATGGGAAGCCCTCATAAGCTTCCTAGAACTTTTTTTTCAAGCTGGCTTCTAGGACTTTTTTTCCAATATTTGAAATCCATAAAACTCATCAAAAGATACCCAAGTTTATAGTCATTTTTACCATATTTGAGTCCATTGAGTCCATTTTTTATGTCAAAAGTCTCAAAATTCTACATTTGGAAAAAATTCTAATATAATGAGATGACTTATTTGTGTATGTGTGTTCATGTAGAATACACTAGGTATTTGCAAATAGTAGTACTCCACCTTCTTGACCTCCATAGAGCAAAGTTTGCAAGTCATGTCCTTGCCAATACGCTATGGTCTACTATCCCCATTTTGACGAGCACTATAAGGCAATGAGATGAGATGAGATGAGACTCGGAGTTGTTCAATCATGATCCACATGGCATGTAACATGTGCCTATGTAGATATCTCATCCTCTGGATGAATCCATTGGTTGTGCTCCATAGGAAGTGATCTCGATAGATATGTATTTTTGGGTGTAGCTCTGAAGATGATAACCACCCATGTAGTGTGAGTATGTAGGCTAAGGAGATCAGAGCGGGTAAACCTTGTTAATATCATGATGAGTGAGGATCATATGAAATGCAAGGTGCTTGTTGGTGTATATACTATACCAATAGGTTATTTCCATGTTTGACCAAATGAATATGTTTGTATCATTGATGATAAGATGGATCAAAAGAATCCCCAAACACATATCGTCATTCAGGATTGGGATTGTGAAAATACGATCCATTTTTTAAGAAAAACGTCTACAAGATTTCGAGGCTTTTAAATAAATGAGGGGGGATGGAGATCAGATTAAAATATAAACAAAAATGAACAATGATTGTGCTCTTGCATTATTGTTGACAAAGTTATTTTGCTTAACAAATCACTGCTTTTACTAAGTTAATAGAAACGAACAATGATTGTGTTCTTGCATTGTTGTTGACAAGTTCTCTTGTTAACCCAAACAGTGCTTTTACTGAGTCAACAAGGGTCCATTGAGGTCAATGGTTATCATGGAAAGTGGATGTCAGAAGTGCCAAGGATGCAAAGATCAGCTATGGGAGCAATGTATACAAATTACAGTACTTTAGCAAAGAGACTAAGCTTGTGGGTAGTCTCTTAGTCATGGACGGGAACACGCAAGGCAAGTCCATATAGTGAAAGTGCCATTACCAAGGTCAAATATGTTGATTAGAGGCTCATTAGAGGTGGATTGATTGTCTACATAGACTAAAGAAAAGCTTCCTATGATCAAATATCAAAACCCATTGACATTGGTAACAGGGCTCACATTATTGATGGGGTCGCTCTGTTATTTGTTGCATGCACTTTGCTGGCTGTCATTCATTTAGCTGGTATGCTACCCACTTTCCCTTTAGCAGAGCTGGTCATCGTTCATTTGCCTACCACCCTATTGGCTGATCACCCTGTAACAATGATGAATCAAATCTGCAGTAGCCAACACCAGCCACCTGTAGTAGCCGACACACAAAGCAACATTGCAACATCCATCTTTAGGGACTATTTGGCCATCAAGCCTCAATTCATATAACATTTCTATCCCTACACTCTTCCATCTCAATATATTTGTAGGTCCTTGTCACAATGAATCATTGTGGGCATCACAGAAGCTTCCTTTATTGAGGGTTCGTAGTGCATTGTGTACCTCTTGTGAGAAGTTGTTTGCTACCTTGAGAGATGCACCATTAGGTGGTACAATTTTGTGTGCTAATAATGCATCATATGCCATTCAAGGAATTGGCAATGTGGAGTTGACATCATGTAGTGGGGACACATTTACTCTTGTAGATACTTTGTATGCACCTAGGATTCTCAACAAGAATCTTATTTCTACCTCATCAGTACTTGCAAAAGTTGGTCTCAAAATCTAATTTTTTGATCATTGCTGCTCCATTTATGGTAGAACAGATTCTGATGCACTTATGCTCTCTAGTACATTGGGAAATGGCCTTTATAGGCCTTACATGTATGCTAAGAGTAGTGATTTTCATGATGATTCTATGGTTAGATAGGTACAGAGCATAAAGTATGCAGATGCAAGGTTTCTGTATCAGAGCCTCCTGGCTTTGTTTAGACAAGTGTAGAGCCTAAAGTATGCAGATTGCGTAAAGCACTTTATGGCCTTAAACATGCTCCTTGTGCTTGGTATCAAAAAATCCGTGCATACTTTATCTCTCATGTTTTTTAGAATAGTCCTACTGAGAGTACCCTCTATGTTCACAGACAAGGGGATGATTTCATAATCTGGAACCTTTATGTGGATGATTTACTCGTGACTGGCCTTGATGAGGGGAAAAATTCAGCTTTCGCAGATGAATTACAACATGCATTTGATGTTACAAAAATTCAGCTTTTGTAGATGAATTACAACATGCATTTGATGTTACAGACATGGGACTTTTGCATTACTATTTGGGTATTCAGATTATACCAGTTGAGGGGGGCATCATGCTATCTCAGTGGAGATACAATGAGTAGCTCTTAGAAAGGTTCCAAATGATAGATTGCAAACCTGTTTCTACTCCTATGGTGGCATCATGTGCAAGACATGTGCAGGCTAATCCCTGAAGGGAAGCAGAGAAAGAACTTGATTTTGGAGCTTGTGCTGCTAGGTTTGGGCAAGAGAACCTTGTGGAGAGGACATGAGACATGTGCAAGCTAATCCTTGAAGGGCAACAGATAAAGAACCTGATTTTGGAGCTTGTGCTACTAGGTTTAGGCAAGAGAACCTTGTGGAGAGGACAAGAGGCTGTCAACCAAATTTGGATGAAGTATTGCCTGAAAAAGGCTTATTACTATCACTTGAGGACTCTTCCGAGGCATTTGATGTTTCCACTTATTAGCATGTTGTGGGGGGGGATCCCTTATTTACCTATGCACTACCCATCTTGATATTCAGGATGCCATGTCACAGTTGAGAAGATTTATGCATTGCCCTAGCACTAGGTAATGGCAAGCAGTGTAGCATGTCTTTCATTACCTTAAAGGAACTTAGGAATTTGCATTGTTTTATGGCAATGTGACTTTTTTATGTTTGACTGCCTACATTGATAGTGACTACGCAGCAGGATGTTATGACACGGGTGTCAACCACTTGTAACTGTTTCCTTCTTCATGGCTTAGCAAGAAGCATCCGAGGATGGGGGCACGATGATGAATCAATTTATTGAGACGAACACTGTGCATGTGGAGGGGAAGGAGCCCATAAAGATTTCGGAGCTTCCAGTGCACCATGTGCTAGGGTTGCCAATGGATGGTGCGTTGGATACAAACATAAAACCTAGGGTGGAGGAAGAAATCCGGATGACATGAAACATGCACCAAGTAAAGGATGTGGCAGATGAGACCTAGAGAAAGAAATTTGTCTTCTTCTTGCAGAATGTGATGTTCATGGGAAAGCTGGAGAACATGTCAAACAAGAATTACAGGTTGCTTAGAGTAATAGAAGAAGGAGAGAAGATAAATTGGGCGGCCATCTACAAGGAAAATCTGGCAAAACGAGCATCCATATGAGCCAAAGACAAACAGCCGATGGTGGTGCATGCACACTTAAGGGCAATCGCATAGGTTGCCAAGTCCATGGATCTCAGGTCTAGAGAATCCAATGTGGGATGATCACACCACGAAGCCAAAGGATCCTTGAAGACCACCAAAATGGGTTTTAGTTCATTTAAAGATGATGTGGGATGATGAAGAAGAATGGTAGAAAATAGCCCATAGGGCCAACAAAAAGAGAAATCACAGAGTGGATGAAGAAACAGAAAGCGGAAGAGGTTGCAAGACTGAGTACATGGAAACACTCACAGCTACTGTGGAGTGTGTATGGCTTCGCCATCTATTGGTGGTAGATGTGGGTATTAGATAGCCATCTTCTACCACAATTTTCACTAACAACCAGAGTGCATTGGTGGCAGTGGCATGGAATCCGGTTTATCATGTGCGAACCAAGCACATTGAGGTGCATTATCATTATGTTAGGGAGAGGCTCCATGCAAGAGAGGTAGCGTTGACTTACGTGCCTACATAGGACAACGTGGTAGATGGGTTTACTAAGCCCCTTTCCAAGGAGAAGTTTAAAGCACATTGAGGTGCATTATCATTATGTTAGGGAGAGGCTCCATGCAAGAGAGGTAGCCTTGACTTACGTGTCTACATAGG
Organism: Cibotium barometz; assembly: GCF_041138505.1. Lineage (NCBI taxonomy): Eukaryota > Viridiplantae > Streptophyta > Polypodiopsida > Cyatheales > Cibotiaceae > Cibotium > Cibotium barometz. The sequence goes on along the minus strand of NC_141049.1, from coordinate 53,868,989 downwards.
CCAATCTGGTAGATGGGTTTACTAAGCCCCTTTCCAAGGAGAAGTTTAAAGCTTTTCATCAACTTACTACCATTTTTAGGGTGATCTGTCACACACACCCTATACGTTCACACCATTCACTTCAGGGGGGTTTGCTAGCCTTTGGCCTCTGGGAAGTCCTGGTGTAAACAATCTTACACATGGGAAATTTTTACCATGTGTTAGCATGGGTTTTTTCCCCCCGTGTGAACACACTCTAGTGTCTTGGACACTTTGCCCTAGGATCATTAGTACCTTGTACTTTCATCATTATTGAATGAGTACTTTTCTAGCATAACTCTCTCTCTCTCTCTCTCTCTCACTTTTTTGAGCTTGACTGTGTGTGTGTGCGTGCTCACCTTGTAGGACATTGACTTTAGGACCCAACATAGAGGTGGTGTGGAGAGTAGGTGGCCTTTGAAAGATGAAACCTCACATTGGACCAAAGCAAAGGTAGGGCGGGAAGTGAATAATGCTTGAGATACGAGAGGAAGTGATCCACAAGAGATAAGGACAAGCTGAATAGAGGAGGTACCAATTGAAGAAAGTGATAGTAGGTTGAAGATGGAAAATTATGAGAGTGTGGGAAGCTTCATGTGCTTCTCTTGAGTAGGTGAAATCTTTGCATGATGAAATCTCACATTGGACTAAAGTGAAGCTAGGGGTGGGAAGTGAATGAAGCTTGAGAGAGGATAGGAAGTGAATGAAGCTTGAGAGAGGATATGAAGTAAATGACGCTTGAGAGAGGATAGGAAGTGGTCCACAAGAGAGAAGTAGAAGCCAAATAGAAGTGGTGTGGAGAGTAAGATGAAATCTCACATTGGGCTAAAGTAAAACTAGGGGTGGTGTGTTAAGTCTATTTCTACACCTTGTATCATTGGAATCGACATAGAAGGAAACCTCAGGTCATCGATGTGGAGAGTAAGATGAAATCTCACATTGGGCTAAAGTAAAACTAGGGGTGGTGTGTTAAGTCTATTTCTACACCTTGTATCATTGGAATCGACATAGAAGGAAACCTCAGGTCATCGATCTCACTTCGGCTCTCAGGGGTAAGTAGAGGATTAGGGGGTTGGGATTAGGGTTAGGAAATAAGGAAGAAAAAGGAAAAAGCTAAGGGCTATACTCTCTCTCTCTCTCTCTCTCTCACACACACACACACACACTCTCTCTCTCTCTCTCTCACACACACACACACACACACACACTCTCTCTCTCTCTCTCTCTCACACACACACACACACACACACACTTTCTCTCACCCTCTCTCTCACACACATTAACTCAACTCTCACAGCAATGGATTAAGGTCATGATTACAACTTACACATGGCTAGATACTATCACCACCAGCAGGGAATCCCTAGAAAAGAACTAAGGCATGCCACTCCAAGTAGTACACACACACCAACCCCTTGGTAGATTTCCATACGAGGAGGAAGCCTCAACCAAGACATCACTAGCTAAAAGCTCAATCACATGTCTCTCACATACATAAGAACTCTCAATCTAGCATGCCTTCTAGAAAGCAATGAAAAGAAGAAGGAGCAACCAAGCAATGTTAGCAAGCAACGAGTAAGCAACCCAAATTCCCCTCACACATCAAAGAAGCTCAAACCAACAAAGCTTCAAACACCCTAAACTATATAGTGTCACACATGAGCTAACAAAAGTGGATTCCACAACTTGGAGGGGAACAAGACCTCCTCCCTCCATCATGTTATTATATAGAAAAGGGAGGCTATTTCCTATGCCACACGTTAAGCATAGGAGATTCCCATGGATTACAACCAATGAGAGGTGGCTAATGCCCATCACCCCTCTTTCGTGAGTCAAAACCTTAGGATATATGTACTAAAATAAAAGGATGTGTAATGTACTAAAATAATACCAAAGGATGTGTAATGTTCCCAATTACATGTGCAATGTGTGTACATGTGTGATGTACAATGGATGTGGCATGATGTGATACATGTGCACTATATCCATGCACTCATAGATGTACAATACATGCATGGATAACCCTAGAAAGATTTACATGAAGCCCAATATACAAAGGCCTAATGTGTTAACCCAAAAAGGGTTAACACGCCTCCACCTCTTGGATGTGGAAAAGATGTGATGCTGCAAAGTAGTGGGTAGTACAAGGGGGAAAATAATTTACCAAAAGATATAGAATGAAGTGACTAATGTAGATCAAAATATGTCACCAAAGCCCATGTCAATGAAGATCTGTCGATGATAAAGCCCATGTAGTAGAACTAAGGGATGACACCCCCACCTCTAAAGGAGACCAACTTCACTAGGATCCCAAATCAAAATCGGGAATTCAATGAACTTCCATAATGGAATGCTCGGATCCCCAAGATAAATGATCTAAGAGTAGGTCTCAAGTAGGTGCTCTAGATAAAGCATAAGAAAAAAAACAAAGTAAACTTGCTTCCTTTTGATGGAGAAATTATATCACATTGATAATCTTGGTCCTGGATGCCAAGATCCCAAATGAAAATGGCTCTCGAGGGGTGCACTACTAAGAAACCCTTTGTATCACATGCATTCAAGGAGTATTTAAAAAGCCCTTACCTGTGAATTTTTCATGAGTAAAATGACCCCTTTTTCTTTATGGACTTACAAGTTTTTCTTCAAAATCGATTTAAAAAACCCCCTTTCTATAAATTTACCTCAAAATTTTAAATTAAAAAAACCCTCATTTGAACTCACATGGTATACTTACATATTTTTAGGTGACCCTCGAGAAATGGCTATAGCCAAGTGCTCCAACAAAGGCCATAAATGCATAAATACCATGAGAAATGTGTTCATAAAGTCTATTAGATTTTGGGAAAAAAAAGGAAAAAAAATATAAAGATCACAAATTTGGAGGCTTGATACACTTTCTTAAGGTACTACCAAATATGGTAATTTGACAAAATGTTATTTGAACTCTGGTAATTGAATCACTTAGTCTTGGCTCGCTTTTTGCTCATACCAATTTCTTGTTATCTGAACATGACTAGGTATGGGAGTTAGGCCCTAGTTTTTGTTTGGCATGTTCTTGGTCATGGATAGGTAAAAAGGGTTATTATTTAAGGTAATTTGAATATATTTATAATAGGGGTTAACTCTGTTCACACATTGAAGGGTTATTATTTAAGGTAATTTGAATATATTTATAATAGGGGTTAACTCTGTTCACACATTGAATCTTGAAAAGCATACCTATCTTGATAGAGATCTTTAGCTTACTCTCACTGGTTTAGTTCTTAGGATCAGCTCTTCATGATCTATTTTGGAAATATTCTTTGGTCAGTGTTTGACCTAATCCGAGTCATTGGTGGTAGAGTTTTTGGAAAATAGAGACCTAAATATGGGTTTATTCTCTGTGTTGGTATAAAATGATACTGGTTCTTTCTTTTGAAGTTATAACCCAATGTCTTGGGGATAAATACTAGATTGTGCTTCAGTTCTTAGTTTGTGTTGCTAATAGTAACTGGATTGGGCTTGCAAGACCCTACTAAATAGTTTGGGTTTTAATATGGGTTAGCTGTGTGTTAGCTGGTTGCTTTGAGGTTTCAACTATGCTGGTCCTTTTTTTGGTTTAAATATGTTGTGTTGATTTAGCTTTTTAGCTTATTATCTAGATCAATTCTTATGATTAGCTTACTATCTAGATCAATTCTTATGATTAGCTTCTCATTTAATATGAAGCTTTGCCTTTGTTTGTGACTGACATAATCCAGGTCAATGGGTAGATGTTTTTTTAAATAAAATCCTAAACATAGGCTTATTCTCTAAGTTGGTATTGGATGATATGAGTCTATTTCTTGAGGACATACCCTAGTGTCTAGGAATAAAAAACTAGGTTGAGATTCATTTCTTATTTTATGTTGATCCACCTTCTCCAATATTGCTTATGTTTTTGGAGCACCTTATTGTTTGGGGAGAGTAAGACCCTTCTAACCAAGGATTTCATATTTACGTGATCACACAAAATTTTGTGTTAAGATTAAGTGTGATTTACATGTTAATGTATTCACACCATGATCAATTATTTACAAATAGCTGGTCATTGCCTAGAGGTTAATCCACCGGTAGATCTCCTATCTGCAATGCTACCAGCCCAATCTGAATTGGTGTATCCAAGCACCTGCAACTTTGTACCAATCTCATACAAGAGACCATAGTATACTGTAGACTTTACATAGCACAATGTGCACCTCACACCATCCAAATGTGGCTTTTGAGAAACCTGCGTAAACTGACTCTCTAATCCAACTATATAGTTCAAAACTGGCCTAGTGATCATCATGTAAATCAAGACACCGACTATCTTCCTGTACGTAGTGGGGTTCTCCAAAATTGAGCCCGCAACTGCACTTAACTTGCCATTTGAATCTAATGGCATAGAAATTGGCTTACAACTAGCCATACCATATTTGCATGTCCAATGCATACTGGCTGACAGCCATATGCCCTTGGCCATCCTAATAACCTCAATGCCAAGGAAGTACCTCAACGCACCCAAATCTTTCATGTCAAATTTATGTTTGAGGAGACATTCCACACTCTCAACTTCCTCTCCGGCATATAGGCAATACATCCAAAAATATTCAAGTGAGATAAATCAGGTTTCTTGCCACCGAATTTCTTCTCTGGCGTTACATCATTTATGGCTGCAGTAGGGGTCTTGTTCATGATATAAGCTGATGTGGGGAAATAGCTTCGGCCCAATAGCTATGTGGCATATTCTTCTCTGTTCATCAATGCTCGTGCTATCTCTGCAATGTGCCTATTTTTTCACTCATCAACTCCATTTTGCTCTGCACAGTGTATCTACATGTAAACTGTCTCTAAATGCCATTCTTCTGCAACAATAAGAAATCAGAGAACTCATTGGAGAAGTACTCTCTCCCTCCAATTGACCTTAGACACTTCACATGCTTTCCTGTTTGTTTTTTAGCCAATCACTATGAAATTATGAAAATGAGTGAACCTCCACTCTTCTCCTTCATGAAATACACCGATACTTTCCTCATGTGATCATCAATGAATGTTACATAATACATGCAGCCACCCATAGACGTATTGAGGCAGTCCGGGGTGGGCAACAAGAAGAGCAGCCTCTAAGCACTCCTCAAGGCTCCCGTGTTGCTCAATGGGCTTGGGGCACAACGCAACACAAACATAAGAACCCCAAAACCACACACCCAATAAGAAAAGAGGCACCACCTAGTTATGTGTGTGAACTAGGACACCAAACATCTTTCCTTGTAGCAAATCAATACAAGCTAACCATAACATCAATCAAAAGGCACACACCCTCAACAAACACTCATAACATATGATATTGTGTGTGGAGGAGACTAGCATAACACAAATAGATGCACACCAAACTTGGAGAAGAGCTTAGAGAGACAATATAAACTTGATTTTGTTGTCGATATACACATGGTCTTAAGATTATGGGAGCCCTCTCACCATATAATCCTCTTACCATGGAATGAAAGGCAACAAATCAAAAATAGGCCCTCAAGCCGCCAAGTATAAGATCACACCACAAAATACAAGGATCGAATTTACCTTAAATCAAACACCGGACCGCTTTGCTAAATCAACTTTGGAGATGTAGGAGTCCAAGATTTTATACACAATTGCACCCAAACTACTAATCTTATTTATGCAACAAAGGCAAGATACAATTATGATAGGGAGTATGGCATCACTCAAACCCTCACAAATGACATAACTAGCTTCAAGCTTCAAGCTTCTCTATGCAATCAAAGGTATTGATGTATAGAGAGAGCTCACAAGTTCACTATCTCCTTACACACTAGAGTTAGGAGTGGTGTACAATGTGTGTAATCTCCTTACACACTAGAGTTAGGAGTGGTGTACAATGTGTGTAATCTCCTCTTTTTACAAGGAATGGAGGGGGCTCTATTTATAGGTTTGAGAAGCCCCAATTAGGATTAAGCCTAATCAATCTTACTATGGGAAATCATAGATTATGGATTTTTTATTTTGAAATGAGAGTGGGCCTCTTCTTATCCCTTGAGTCACATGGATGTGGGCTCAAGGTAAGAGAATTATTGAAGATGAGAGGAGAGTGTGATGTAGAGGTTTGAGTAAATAACTTGTAATAATGCCTACTCCAAAAGTAGTAGAGTGGGTGCTTATTTACAAATGTTAGTGGTTAGTCGTTAGTAATCACTATAAAAGGTTAGTAATACAATGTACAAAATGGGTGAGAAGGGCTGAGAGGTTGAGTGAGAGGAGTAAAGATTTGGAAAGATCCTTTGTGTGGTTGAAAGCTCGAAGAAGCTTGGATTCTCCCATGTGTAGATCTTTAAGTTAACCGTCGGTCTCCTTCTTGCATTTGACGCCACAAAAGTTGATTGAGGTGAAGAACATGGGGGTTTTTGTAGATGGAAATCCCATATTTGCAGAGGTTAATATGATACATTCATACTGAATTTTTATGTATTTTTTGAGATTGGGAAAATAATTTAGTAATATGGGAGTAGTAGGGAGAGAAATGGAGATGAGGTATGGGTGTAGAGTAGATATAAGAGCAAATGGAGATGGAAGGAGAGGGAAAAGGTGGAGAGGGTGAGAGAGGACATGAATTTTTCAGGTTTGATGGAGTGAGAAAGGAATGAGCAAGTGTGTAGGTGATGAATGTGTAAGGGAGGTGAGAAGAGACTAGGTGTACCTTGCCAAAAAGTGGGCAGACTGGGGTCCAATAAAAAATTCATATCTGACCGCCATTACCTCCAACAATTCTCAAAAAAATTGAGCATATTCCTGAGCTCCCGAGATAACTTTTGTCTTTTGATGACTAGTCCAAATTGAGAGTGGAGGTGGGCGCAAAAAATTCAGCAGAATCATGTATTTTCTGAATTTTAAAAATCTTTGTGTGGATCCTTATTGGTGGAATTTCTTGATAGCTCCAAGAGTGAGGCCCCCAATACATCATACCCTGGCCTTAGAGACTCAAGTGTATGTGGACACTTGCATGGAGGAGATTTTTTCCATTTTATAAAGGATTTACATAATAAGAAAAAACAAGCTAGTAATTAACTAGTCAACATATCATGACAATATGGTTATTATGATAGGAAAATAAAATAAACAAAGAGATCTAATTGTGAATAAAATATATAAAAATAATTGATATATAAAAAAGTATTTAATAAAAATATATAAAATATTTAATAGTAAAAAATATATACAAAAATACTAAGCTATGGAAGTCAAAAGGGAGGGAGACCCTCATTATTTTAGGGTAGATGACAGAATAAAAGATGAAATAGTCTAAGGGAAAAAGTGATTTGGATAGTAGGCTTTCTACATGGTGTGGGTAGAAATGTGAGGGCATAGGATTTACTTATGTATGGTGAAGTTGAAGCATATGTACAATGATGGTCCAAAAGTATTATGAAGAAATAATAATAATAATAATAAATAAATAAAATATACTTAGGTTTTGTAATACACACGTCTAATGAAGTATTTACATATTTGAGAAAATAGAGATCCCCATATTTAGGCCCTTATATAAAATGAAATATTTACACAAAATGGGCCGTAATAATTTTATTTATTTTTGATGAGTAGCTAGCAAAAACTTTTTTTTAATAATATAAAAAATATATAGAAGATATGGGTAAAGTCCCTAACGCACACACGCCTATTTATAGTGAAAAGGTATTTATGACAAAGAGTTTATGTGATTTTCCTTGGCCGAGGTAGCTCCTTGTGGTAATGTGGATAGCCGAAAAAATGGCTATCATTTAGCCCTCCCCCTAGATGATGGTATATTCATGTACCATCATAATGTAGGCCTTCTAAAGCAAGTGGTGTAATGTGATTCTCTTGTCCATCATTCTTCTGTTCCTTGTGTTTTGCACCACATCCATCACTCAAACCACATAACTTACATGCCCTTTTATCTCCTTTTTGTGGTTGCTTCTGTAAGTCTGTCGGTAGAATGCGACTCAAGTATGGCTTGAGTCTGTAGCCATTAACCTTCTTAGAATGTTCTTTGCCATCCAAATCCATGAGCTGATAATAGCTAGAGTTGAAAACCTTCTTGACAATGTATGGTCCCTGTGATCTAGTTTCAAACTTGGCATCAAACCGATTATCAAGTCGATTGTCATACCTTAGCACAAGATCTCCTTCTTTGATGCCCTTGTCTTTCAAAGTTGCATTGAACTTCTCTGCTGCTTGCATGGCTTTTCTTCTATAACACTCGTATGCAGCTTCTCTTTTCCACTCTAGCTCAACTAAAGTGAGAAGTTGATCTACCCATGCATCTTGATCTCCTAGTCCACCTTTTCCATGTAGCCGCATTGTTGGAATGTTGAGCTCAATAGGCTGCAATGCTTCTTGACCATAAACCAAGTGAAAGGGCGTAAATCCTGTTGCTTCTCGATAGGTAGTCCGGTATGCCCATAGTGCTCCATCAAGGAACTCATCCCAAAGCTTCGTCTTGTTCTCCACCATCTTCCTTATGATTCCTGTAATGACACCATTAGCCTTCTCTACTAACCCATTTGATTGGGGATAGTAGGGTGTGCTATGATGATGTGAAATATGAAGCTCTTCACAAACTTCGGTGAGCAAACCTTTTCTAAAACCTGGATCATTGTCAGAAACAATCTCCAAGGGGGTGCCAAATCTGCAATATAGATGAGTGTAAACAAATTTGCTTACAGTCTTTCCATTCACCCTTGCCACACTTCAAGCCTCCACCCACCTAGTCATGTAGTCTATGGCCACTAAGATGTACAATTTTCCATTTTTAGTTCTAGGTAGTGGACCCATAGCATCAATGCCCCATTTTTCAAATGGACCACTTGCAATGACTAATTGGCGTGGACCATGTAGCAACCTCTTATTACCATTGACTTGGCAGTTATGAAAGCTCCTACACCAATGTTGGACATCCACATGTAAGCTTGGCCAAACATACCCAACAAGCAAAATCTTTTTCACAGTTAGTTCTTGAGCAAAATGGCCACCACATGCTTCTTCATGCAAACCCTCTAAAATGGCTGGAATCTCCTTGGTTGTTGATATTCTTCTGCACACTTGATCTTTTCCTTTTTGGTAGAGGGCACCTTCTAAGAACAAGAAAGAACTTGCCCTCTTCATGAGCCTCCTCTTTTGTGCCTTTGTGAAGTCTTGTGGGAATTCACCTTCCAAGATGTAGCTCACTATGGGAGCTAGTGCCTCCATTCCTTGCTATCGTGGTTGCTTAATAGTCGCTGCAGCCAAGACTACTACTTGCATTTCCTTCTTAACACATGCAACAGCTTGTTGTGCAAGTAGATCAGCATCCTCATTTTGTTTCCTAGGAATATGATACAATTGCACCTCCTCAAATTGATTAAACAGCCTACGGGTAGCATGAACCTTTTGCCTTAATCTTTCATTCTTGCATGCCCAAATGCCTGAAATTTGCCTTACAATAAGAAGTGCATCCCCTTTTACTAGGAGACGTATCCCTTGATTGATGCACACCTTTAAGCCATGAAGTAGTATGTCGTACTCTGCTTCATTGTTGCTAGTAGAACTTGGAAAGTTGATCTTCTCCTTCATAACCACCTCTCCACTTGGGTTGAGCAGCACCAGCCCTCCCCCTGCTTTACCTGTGGCTTTTCTAAAAGCTCCATCAAAGAACAAGGTGAATGCATCAGGTATAGTTTTGGGTGGTGGCAATGGTAGGGTCTTTACTTCAGGCACCTTAATCTCCTTTTCATGCACTCTATAAGTGAGAATCCCTGCCAATTGTGCACGCACACTATCTTCTACCTTGAAAGAGTATTGGAATTCTTGCAATTCCATAAACCACTTTGTGATTCTAGCACTGATAGTCATTTGAGAAGACACCCAAGGAAACAAATTTTCTGTAGTGAGAATTACAAAAGGTTTTGGTAACAAGTAGGATCTAAATTTTCTCACCGCAAAGATGAGAGCAAGCATCATGAGTTCTGCTTCCGTGTAGCCTTTCTCCAAGACATTCATGACCCTACTAACAAAGTAGATGGGCCGCATCCTAGTACTGTGGGGATCTTGCTGTAACAAAACTGCACCCACTGTTTCCTTTCCAACACTAGAGCTAACAAAGAAAGTGTACTCCCAACAAGGAGGCATGAGTGTTGGTAGCTCGGACAAAATGACTTTAATGTTACAAAAGTACTCCTCAAGCTCATTAGACCATGCAAACTTTACTTGTTGAGTCAGTTTTTGCAAGGGGTGAAGTAACTCTGAGGCTAAGTGAATGAAGCGTGACATGTACTTCATCTTTTGAATGAATGAGATGGCCTCCTTGAGACTCTTTGGAGATGGTAGGTTGATAAGAGCCTTTGCCTTTGTAGGATCCACCTCAATGCCTTTGGAAGAAACCTTATGACCAAGCAAGATTACTTCATCCTCACCAATATGACATTTGTCGAGATTGAGTTGGCCCCCCATGTCGTAGAGTTTCTTCAAGCCTTCTTCCACCTTCTGCACATGCAATGACTTAGAGCTATAGATGCAAAAATCATCTATGAACACTCTAATGGATTTCCCAAAGAATGCTTGAAACACCATGTTCATGAAACGTTGAAATGTCGCTGGAGCATTGGTTAAACGTTGAAATGTCGCTGGAGCATTGGTTAAACCAAATGGCATGACTCTGAAAGCATAACAACCCCAAGGAGTGATGAAGGTTGTTTTCAATTGATCCTCCAATGCAATCCCAATTTGAAAGTAACTCGAGTAGCCATCACATATTGTATACTTCTCATGACCTGCTACCTCATTTAGGATCTCATCTTGAAATGGAAGAGGAAAGTGGTCCCTTTTTGTCGCCTCGTTGAGTGGACGATAGTCCACACACCCCCTCCATTTGCCGTTCTTCTTGGGAGTGACCACGACGGGAGAGACCCACTTTGAATTTTCTACAGGATATATGAACCCCGCTGCTAGAAGCTTCCTCACCTCTTTGAGTAGTGCTTGCTCCTTGATGACTCCTAGTCTTCGTAGCTTTTGTGCCTTAGGTTTGGCTTCTGGCTTTAGCTCGATCTTGTGTTGAATGGCCTCTACGCCACGCACATCTGTGTAATCTTTAGCAAAAAACCTAGGAAATTTCCTTAGTATACATTTAAACTCCTCTCCTTCCTCCGATGTAAGCGTTTTTGAGAGCATAGCATCAAATATTTCGTCATCATGCACAATTTAGTCTTCTTGAGAGCCTACCTCCTCCAAACCTTGACAGGGTGTCTCTTTGTCTTTTGCTCTGAATCTTACCCCCATGATTTCAATGGAAGACTCCTTGTCCATAGTACTACTGCTGCTTTCTTCCTCTGAGGCATCATCGGTCCAATCCTCCTCTGTTTCGCCTTGAGAAGATTCTTCATTTATCTCCTCTTGTTGTTGCTCCTTCATGTCAAAGATAATCTTCTTACGATTTTCATTCCTGCAAATTAACTTTCCATTTTCCCAATCCTGCAAAGCTCGCATTCTCATTAGCCATGGTCTACCTAGGATAAATGGATAACCACTTCCCTTGGTAGACATAACATAAAAATCAACAACCTTCTTAATGCCAAAAACTTCCACAGAAACATTCTTACAAATCCCAAGACACTTTGCTTTGCTATTGTTTGCCATTTTCACCTTAATTTCAGGTGTTTCATGAATATGCATGCCTAGTTTTTGCATAAGGTCCTCTGTCATGATGCAAATTTGTGCACCCCCATCTACTAGACCCTTCTTAACTAGCCTTCCCTTGATGTAGCAATCTAATATAGGTGTAATGTCCTCATCCATCTCGGCTTGTGAAATTTTTACAACAACAGGCACATTCTCTTTTGTTTTTCTCCTAGTGCTCACGGTCTTTGTTAATTCCCTCCTAACTTGTGGACATAAGGCTAGAAATTGAGGCCACGAGATATCAGGACCCTTACCTCTCATGTCTTCCAAAAGGTTGTATGGAGCCATACCATGTCCAAGGGGGAAATCTTGGAGGTTTATACGACGTCGTCTCCTCTTGACTTCCTTGTTTTCCATCACTTTCGTTCCTCGTCCATGGTCACTTTGTGATGCCACACCCTCCTTTTCCTTCTCTTTTCCACGCCCTCGTTTGACACCATTTGCTTCAATGTCTACCTCCTTGGCCTTTGTTACCTCTACCACATGTACATTTGGGTCCGGCAAGGGTGGCATTCCTTCCACTCCTCGTGGAGGTGGTCTTGTTGCATTGGGCCTCTGCAAAATCATCAGTTGTTGACTAGTGCCTTCACCTGCATTCATCACTGGATAATTCATGTTAGGCTTCCCTGGCTCCCCACGAGGCCAAGGACAATTATACATCCCATGCCCTGACTCTCTGCAATTCCAACATTGCAAGAGTCACCTAGGTCGTTGCTCTCGTTCTTCAACCCTTTTAGCTTGGCCCTTCTGTTCCACAGCTTGTGCAAAGTGGATAGACAAGTTATTTAAAGACTCATTTAACTTTTCTATCACCTCGACTGTGACCTCAGGTAATTCTCTACGAGTGCAAGACTGTACCTCTTCCTTAGGCTTTGAGTCATCAAAGATGAAGCCCCCCCCCAAGCATACACCTCATCTTTCGGAGTTTCTTGGTAGCCCTAGCCTCAGCAGCATCAAATGTTGTGGGCTCTCCTGACTTTACTTGTAGTTTTAGTGATGGGTACATTCCTGCAAATAAATCTCTCCTTCTTCAAGAATTCTGCACCATCTCCAGGGTTAGGAAGACTACGCAACCAAAGAGTCCAAAGACGTAAGAATTCTAGCTTATAACTCAAGTAGTCCTCTAGATCCTTTTGCTTATGAGCAACTATTTCTTGCCATAGCTTTTGTGTGTTCAAAGGAGTGAAGTAATTGTCTCTAAAAAGTTGCATGACCCCCTTGTAATCTACTCGTGCGGGTGCAGGTAGAGATTGAAACCAAGTGGAAGCATCTCTTCGTAGGACCAACTCAAACATGTCTAAGCATTCTTGGTCTCCTACCACTCTCTTTATGTGGAGTGCCATTCTAAAGTTTGATAAGAACAACTCGGCATCCTCACCGGGCTCTCCAAAGAATAAGGGATAGCCACTCATTTGCCTAGTTGTATCCATGCTTAAGAAGAAGAAGCACAAATATGATTGCACAAAGGTCTTCCTTCACTCTCTTTATCACTCCTTTTTTTCTTTTTTCTTTTTTTTTCTTTTTTTTCCTTTTTCAAAGTAGAATGAAAATGTAGACGTCAAAGCTTATGTCATAACGAATCAAAGGCAAAATAAATGGATTAACTGAGGCATTAATGGGGCTGCTACTTGCCTAGGTCCAAACATACGACAAATGACACGCTGAAATTGTAACTTACTACCAACAACTATGTGTATTTCTTGCCTAGCATAAGAGATTGGCCTACGGTATAAGTCTTCTTGATACATAAAACTAAGCTAAAATAAGATGAAAATATGCACACAAAGGAAATGGTGTAATCTACAATGGGAAGTATGACAGGATTAGGTGATGCTAAAATCTCACTTAGTCTTTCTGGACCAAAAAGAAGAATCACATGCGTTGTTGGTAGAAAATTTTTCTATCAATGCAAACATTCACTCTAATAGAGTGCACCCAATGAATCTGGTTGAATTGAATCCCAAGAGGATTAGGAGGTGGATTGTTCATGAAAGATCACACAGAAGTACCACTTTCCTTCTTAAAATATGATACCCAACAAGCAAACAAGGAAATTTATGTGTTAGAGAGATCGATGTACCTTAAATACCCATTCAAAAACTGCTCGATTCCTCAGTGGGGGCACTAAAATTGAGGTAGTCCAGGGCGAGCAACAAGAAGAGCGGCCTCTAAGCACTCCTCAAGGCTCCCATATTGCTCAATGGGCATGGGGCACAACGCAACACAAACATAAGAACCCCAAAGCCACACACCCAACAAGAAAAGGGGCACCACCTAGTTATGTGTGTGAACTAGGACACCAAACATCTTTCCTTGTAGCAAATCAATACAAGCTAACCATAACATCAATCAAAAGACACACACACTGTTACATTCCCGTAACGCCGCTACGGGCATTACCACAAGAGGGGACGGCCTCTGGCTCACCACCCAGCCATAGAGGAAGAATGAGGATTGCCCCTCATCCCCCAAGCTATATGGTGTGTGACCTGCCGTCCACACTAGCCTGGCCGCCCATGACTCCGCACGGGCGTCCTCTCCCACTGAACCCCGGACATGGCCATCCGGTCTGCCGTCGGTCACAGGCATTACAGCCTACGTGACATTACCCCCCCCTTAAGAAGAGTTTTCGTCCTCGAAAACAAACTGGGGAAACCTTTTGGAAATTGCGCTACGGCGTTCCCAGGTTGCCACTTTCTCATCCCTATCTGTCCATTTAACAAGTACCTCCTGGTACATTTTATGTCGGGTTTGTCTGTCTCGATACCCAAGAATCCTTTCTGGTTAATGTGGTATCTTTGGTGGAGTGATCAATTCCACCAAAATATCTAGAGAAACTACGTTCTCTAACCCGTGAACTGATTTCTTCAGTTTACTAACATGGAAGACAGGATGAACTTGAGAACTCTCCGGTAACTCAAGTTTATATGCTACGTCCCCAATATTCTTAAGGACCTTGAAAGGACCGCAATATCTAGGAGAAAGTTTATCACACTTTTCCGTTTTCATGGTTGCTGACTGCGCAGGAACCTTTAAAAATACAAAGTCACCTTCTGCAAAGGTCACTTGTCTGCGTCCTTTATAGGCAAATGTATTAGCGCGATCCTGTGCGCTACGAATGCTCTCGCGTGCAGCTTTGAGCATATCATTTATCAAGGAACTCCTTGACAGATTGAATTATCTCCTTTTTAGGCCTACAACCATCGGAGATCTCGGCTGGAATCCATACATTGACATGAATGGTGTAAATCCAGTCCTCGCTGAATGCTTGGAGTTGTTATAAGCAAACTCCAATATGGGCAAATATTCTTCCCAATTTGATTGCTTCTTACTTACATAAGAACGCAACATATCCTCGAGTATTTGGTTAACTTTTTCAGTTTGACCATCAGACTCCGGATGATCTACCATACTCATACTCAGAGTAGTATCCAACTTTTTGAAGATTTCCCTCCAAAAATGACTGTTGAACTTTTATCTCTATCCGACACTATATCTGCGGGCAGGCCATATAGCTTGTAGAGATGTTCAATAAAGAGTTTTGCCAACTCTGGCGTTTTTACAGTTTCTTCGTGGTAATAAACTTTGCCAGTTTATTTGTCCACTACTACCCACACCGAGTCATTCCCTCGACTCGTCTTGGGTAAACCGGTAATGAAATTCAAAGGAAATGCTTTCCCATTTCCTTTGAGGAATCTCCAGTGGATGGAGTAGTCCTCCAATCTTAAGACGTTCATGTTTATTGACCTGGCACTTACTGCATTTCAGCACATAAGTCTGGACGTTCGTAAACAATCTAGGCCAATAAAACTGTCTTTTTACTAGTGCATAGGTCTTCTGAATTCCAGGATGACTCGCACTTGGACTATCAAGACTATACCCCGAAGACTCGGCTAGCCTCTCCGGACTAACTTTCGCTTCGCTACCCGCCGCACCTACGGCCAGTCTCTCCGGACTAGCATTACGTGCCGGCGAGGAAGGTGGGCGCGGCTGTGACAAAGTGCGTACGCGTACAGCGCGCCAGACCTCTATAAAGGCAGGATCATGCTCACACAAGCTATGATTTGGTATTTCAACCAAAACCCCAAGGCAAATTTCATGCCTTGATTTGCATCATGTCATTAGCACAGAAGCTAATGTACTGGAGAGCACTCTAGTAGCGCAAGTTCTCAGACTATGCTACCATGTTGCTTCACCAACTTGTTAAAACTTCTCCTTGGAAAGCTCTACGGCCAATCTAATCATGCATCACAAGGATTATTTCCAAAGTTGAGAGATACTTTCTCTCATAGAGTAACATCTTGGCACAAGCATATGCTCTAGAATTTTTTTGAGTTTCTAACTACCATCAATCTACGGATGGTTAAACTCCACTCTAGCCCAGAGTAAATGTAACTTTTGAAAATTTCCTTTCAAATATAACAATCAAACTTCCTATCTCTTATGCCATACTATATTTGCGAGCAGATCATATAGTATGTGGAGATGTTTGATAAATATTCTTGCACCACTACGGGTGTCTGGAATTACATCCATTCACTTACAACTCTTTGTTGCTATTACCAGACACATCCCTTCAAGTATTGTCTGGACTCACACAACTATTCGAGTTTATGTGATATTTGAGGATATCCCTCCTTTCCCTTAAGAAAGGTTTTTGTCCTCAAAAACTGTACTCTCAAGCGGACTACGCGCTCGTGTCATAGGTCCAAGAATAAATCTAGACCGTGTTTAATATCATATGTTATATTCTTGAGTCCTTCCAAGAAACTTTTAAACATCTTGCAACGAAGATGTGGTATAGTGTCTACGCACATATGGTGGTACTATTTATAAATTGCTTTGCAACAGATCAGTGGTTTCACACTTGTAACAAAGTGCTTCATTGTTGCATATTATTACCCTTCATAAGCGGTTACACACTTATGAATAATTTGGGTGGGTTGTACCATCCATCAAGAAAAATTACAAACTACTAATAACCACATTATCAATCCACAGATAATGACTGAGCTTGCTGCTGCGAAGCCATAGGTTGCTAGATAATTGATGGTAATTACACAAGTTCAATGTCTCATTACATCATACATTCAATATAAATGCAAACATCACAGTACTTCGTGATGATGAACTTAGGAATTTCATTCTATCCCTGTTTGGTGTTGGTATGAAGTATAACTATGAGAACATTATTTGCTGCCTCCTCATCATAGCGGCAAAGCTACCTACCCATCACAGGTGGCAATCTCTACCAAGCTATAACCAATGACTAGCAAATAAACGAGTACTCTTGTAAGAACTTCATAACCATATCTCACACCCAACTCATAATCACTACGGATTAAATGCCAGGGCTTGCAAAATTGAATGTTATCTGATAGGTAGAGGGGATCATCAAACTACGGATGACCTCGACAACTTACTAGGACTAGTGATGTGTAACTTTTAAGTTACTCCACTCTCCTTGCTTATTCCATACCATCGAACAAATCGGTCCCTCGATTTGAGCAATGCAACATATTTATGAGTACCTCGATACTCATGTATTGTGGTTCGGTAATTTAAAATGTTGATCTAGAGTATTTTTACTCGAGGATCTTAATGTTATTAGCAGCTATGTATTAGAAGTGAGTAACTACGTACCCACTATCATCACACTAGTAGTTCCATACTAGTTTGTGAGTAACTCCGTACCCAATGGCGTACCTCCCCCGAGTGGGAGTACCATATACAGCCATCTATAACAAGATGCTTAAGTCACTGTTTCTAAGAAGTGACTACACAAATTGACCCCTTCCATTGCACATTGCAGTACAATTTCTGGTATTACAACACGAATTTTTGGACGTCCTTATCATAGAGGTCAACTTAAAAACTAGTGCATAGGTCTTGTGGAGTCTCGGCCGACCTAACCACACCACTGGTGACTTCCTACAAAAAATGTGGCGCCGAAGTCACCACCTATGTACTTTAACTCCGTAAAGTACATGGTCTCATCTATCATCTATGGAAAGTTGTAAAACATTCCTGCGAGATGGATTTTTATCACCCTAAAATCATTGTGCACTATTTTAGTGTGAAGAGCTTTTTTCCTGGGTACCATGGTTCACCCCAAGCTCATCTTTTGCTAAATTCTCCGATTTAACAAAGATATGTCTGCCTCCGAACACTCCGGTTCAGCCCCAGACTTTGAGTTTACTTCTTAACACTCCGGTTAAGTCAAAACTCACCAGATACAGTAGGATTTACCACTAAGCTCTCCGGCTTAGCCTTCTATCCTAACTCAGCCCTAGTGAATGTACACTATATATGTCGGATCCGATTAACAACAACCAGGCTCATCTGGAGTGAGATACTACTCACTATTGCCATGTAAAACCTTATTAAATCCATGGAATGCTCCACTCATTCCCAAGGGGTCTTATGACTTATAGGGTTTACACGCACATGAACTTTGTAAGCAAAATAGCCGGTCATGCAATATTACAATTGCTTATGTAGGAAAGTAATATATTTCCCAAATTCATATGGTAGCAACTAAAATGTGCTCACACAATCGCACACTTATGTTGAACATAGGCAAGACTACGCTTGCAAAATGCTATAGGGCGTCCCCCATGCATGAAACTGTCCAACCAAGCTAGTCTTACTGCTAACCTCTAGATTTAGATCACTCCGGAACTAAATCACTCTGTTAGCACTAGTACACCATCATGGTCTTGCTACCTAGAGCTTCTCCGAACTCTGTAACTGGGTTTTATCCCAACTCATGGCTATATTTGTAATTTTCAAAGTTCAAATTTTATCTTGCACACTTTATCACTACGGACAAGTGTACATACAGACCTGCCAAAGAGTCAAGTTACATGCACAAGCCTTGGCGTCCCATTCCACCAAGACTACAATCGATTCCGTGAGAATTGATGTCCCATACCATCAAATTACCACCAAACCAATTGATGTGACATATAAAAAGGCTCTTTCCCCCCTCGAAAGATCACCACAAACTCTCGAGCAGTGGGATGTCGACGCATGGCAATAAAAAGAAGAGAAAACCATGCTTGTATGTTTAAGAACAGTTCTCTTCGATCAAATTGTATAAGGGCATTGAGCATTACATCTCAAGACTATTGTTTTGTCACTACAAAACAAACACAAATTTGTCCGAACAAAAATTTAACTTTAGCAAGACGACGCTCGCAAAAGTGGAAATTGAAATCTGGCGAGGCTAGTTCCCAGAGTCTAACACTAGTCTTGTCTAGAGAGTACGTTGCCAATGGGGTCATGTGATCAAGGCTACTAGCAGGTAATCGATAAACGCGACCTCAATCCCAGCTATCTTAAATGCCATTGACCAATTTTAGAAGTCATGACTATGGCAAGACTGCGCTTGCAAAAGTGTCTCTACGGACTACATTTGTTCGTCACAATGGACCACATCCAAGTAGACATTTTTCATTGGGTCTAAGCACATTGGAGCCACGAACTTCTTCTTGTGACTTTCAACAAGAACAATGTGTCTGATCTGCTCTCATATTACTTTGTGGTAAACCACATGGTTAAACCACTAACAGAGAGAATTTATATCATGTATTTATGTATTGTCAACGAATACTTCTCGAACTACGCGAGAACATTACCATCGATTTCCCTCTTGCCACCTTAAAAAAAATCTAGTGCACTACGGCACAATGTGGGTATGAGTGCACTTACGACGTGACACCAACATGTGCACGCCATGACATGACGTGTGTGCAAGACTGTCAATGGTTCAGAAGGACATGGGCACGCTACGGCACCCTTAGACGTACGTGCACCGCACGAGCAAGTGCGTTATGCCACAAATGGCCAGGGTGCACTACGGCACGACTAGGTTGGACTCTACCAATGCGTCCACAACTGGTACCAAACATTGGAGGATGCAGGCATTGCGCATATTCTCGCGGGCTATGGTCATAGGCGTGTTCACTAGGCACAACGGCCATAGAACGGCTTTGTCTCGAAGGACTCGGCACTACGGCCGTGTGATTTGTCTCTCTCTTAGCACGCGGCGCTACTACGGCCGTGTGTGGTGGGTCTCTTTCGTGGAAAACGGGCACTACGGCCACACAGCACGACGGCCGTGTTGGGCTTGTTTCGTGGGGTGTGCCGTTGTTTTGGGTGTTATTTTTAATTTTTTTTAAAAAATAAAATAAAATAAAAAATAAAAAAATAACGGGCCGGGCCGGCCCTCGCCGCTTCGGGCGTGGCCGCCCGCCCGTGGGGAGCATTCTTAGGGCCGAGTTTCTGGCCGCCGGCCGCTGGTTTGCCGCCTGACTGCTGGGCTAGCCGCCCGTTTCATTTTTATTTTTTTTTTTAAAAATGAACAATTATTATATATATATATATATATATATATATATATATATATATATATTCGTGCTCTGGTCGGCTCGTTGGTGGCCGCCTGGCCGCCCGCTGGGCTGGCCGTCGCTGGCTGGGTGGCCGCCCTGGCTGGCCGCCGCCTGGCTGGCTGGCCTGGCCGCCTGGCTGGCTGGCCTGGCTGGCCGCCGCCGCTGGCCGCCGGGCTGGGCCTCAGCAGGGCGTTCCATTCCGCCCGCCCGCCATATCAAGGCTACTAGCAGCAAATCTTCGCTGTACTCAGACGACGACCACCACAGACGACGACTACAATTCGGAGCTTCCTTTCCTCACGGGTGAAGGAGCCATGGCTGAAACACGTGTGGAGCCTCAGGCTTCCTGCTTCCTGCTTCCTGGCGGGCGTTGCCTGGTGTGAGAGGGCCTGGGCATCGAGCGAGCTGGAGGCGGCGGGCGTTGCCTGGTGTGAGAGGGCCTGGGCATCGAGCGAGTACAGAATGGCCTGGCTGGCTGGCCTGGCCGCCTATGGCCGCCTGGGGCTGGCCTGGCCTGGCTGGCTACGCAGCACAGGCAAAGGCGTATCGCCTGGTGTCGCCCCCCCAACACAATTGTTTTCCAGCAGTTTCGCAGTGGGCTGCTGTTCGCCCCCCTCCATCACACGCAGGAGGCGACTTCTCTGATTTAGCAGTGGGGCTGTTGCTTCGCCCCCCCTCCATTCCCCCACACAGTATAGAGAGTCGTTTTTTCTCTCCTACCAAACGAATTCAGTTTGCAGACCATTTCAACGCAGAGAGAGAAAGAAAACGAAAATTGCTTACCTCCATTGCTTGCTGTGTGTGACGGGGAGAGAGAGAGAGAGAGTTCTTCCCCTCCATTCTTCCATGGCTGCCTCCCTCCACACCTTCCATTCGAGATAAGGATAAGGAGACGAATGGTCGAAAACCATCGAGTGGGCTCCGGTCCCCCAGTCACGCGCGGGCTCTGCCATCGAACCACGCTCTGATACCAGTGTTACATTCCCGTAACGCCGCTACGGGCATTACCACAAGAGGGGACGGCCTCTGGCTCACCACCCAGCCATAGAGGAAGAATGAGGATTGCCCCTCATCCCCCAAGCTATATGGTGTGTGACCTGCCGTCCACACTAGCCTGGCCGCCCATGACTCCGCACGGGCGTCCTCTCCCACTGAACCCCGGACATGGCCATCCGGTCTGCCGTCGGTCACAGGCATTACAGCCTACGTGACACACACCCTCAACAAACACTCATAACATATGATATTGTGTGTGGAGGAGACTAGCATAACACAAATAGATGCACACCAAACTTGGAGAAGAGCTTAGAGAGACAATATAAACTTGATTTTGTTGTCGATATACACATGGTCTTAAGATTACCGGAGCCCTCTCACCATACTATCCTCTTACCATGGAATGAAAGGCAACAAATCAAAAATAGGCCCTCAAGCCGCCAAGTATAAGATCACACCACAAAATACAAGGATCGAATTTACCTTAAATCAAACATCAGACCGCTTTGCTAAATCAACTTTGGAGATATAGGAGTCCAAGATTTTGTACACAATTGCACCTAAACTACTAATCTTATTTATGCAACAAAGACAAGATACAATTATGATAGGGAGTATGGCATCACTCAAACCCTCACAAATGACATAACTAGCTTCAACCTTCAAGCTTCTCTATGCAATCAAAGGTATTGATGTATAGAGAGAGCTCACAAGTTCACTATCTCCTTACACGCTAGAGTTAGGAGTGGTGTACAATGTGTGTAATCTCCTCTTTTTACAAGGAATGGAGGGGGATCTATTTATAGGTTTGAGAAGCCCCAATTAGGATTAAGCCTAATCAATCTTATTATGGAAAATCATAGATTATAGATTTTTTATTTTGAAATGAGAGTGGGCCTCTTCTTATCCTTTGAGTCACATGGATATGGGCTCAAAGTGAAAATTATTGAAGATGAGAGGAGAGTGTGATGTAGAGGTTTGAGTAAATAACTTGTAGTAATGCCTACTCCAAAAGTAGTAGGGTGGGTGCTTATTTACAAATGTTAGTGGTGAGTCGTTAGTAATCACTATAAAAGGTTAGTAATACAATGTACAAAATGTTAGTGGTTAGTCGTTAGTAATCACTATAAAAGGTTAGTAATACAATGTACAAAATGGGTGAGAAGGGCTGAGAGGTTGAGTGAGAGGAGTAAAGATTTGGAAAGATCCTTTGTGTGGTTGAAAGCTCGAAGAAGCTTGGATTCTCCCATGTGTAGATCTTTAAGTTAACCGTCGGTCTCCTTCTTGCATTTGACGCCACAAAAGTTGATTGAGGTGAAGAACATGGGGGTTTTTGTAGATGGAAATCCCATATTTGCAGAGGTTAATATGATACATTCATACTGAATTTTTATGTATTTTTTGAGATTGGGAAAATAATTTAGTAATATGGGAGTAGTAGGGAGAGAAATGGAGATGAGGTATGGGTGTAGAGTAGATATGAGAGCAAATGTAGATGGAAGGAGAGGGAAAAGGTGGAGAGGGTGAGAGAGGACATGAAGTTTGCAGGTTTAATGGAGTGAGAAAGGAATGAGTAAGTGTGTAGGTGATGAATGTGTAAGGGAGGTGAGAAGAGACTAGGTGTACCTTGCCAAAAAGTGGGTAGGCTGGGGTCCAATAAAAAATTCATATCTCACCGCTATTACCCTTAAAAATTCTCAAAAAAATTGAGCATATTTTTGAGCTCCCAAGCTAACTTTTGTCTTTTGATGACTAGTCCAAATTCGGAGTGGAGGTGGGCGCAAACAATTCAGTAGAATCATGTGTTTTCTGAATTTTTAAAATCCTTGTGTGGGTCCCTATTGGTGGAATTTCTTGATAGCTCCAAGAGTGAGTCCCCCAATACATCATACCCTGACCTTAGAGACTCAAGTGTGTGTGGACACTTGCATGGAGGAGATTTTTTCCATTTTATAAAGGATTTATATAATAAGAAAAAACAAACTAGTAATTAACTAGTCAACATATCATGACAATATGGTTATTATGATAGGAAAATAAAATAAACAAAGAGATCTATTTGTGAATAAAATATATAAAAATAATTGATATATGAAAAAGTATTTAATGAAAATATATAAAATATTTAATAGTAAAAAATATATACAAAAATACTAAACTATGGAAGTCAAAAGGGAGGGAGACCCTCATTATTTTAGGGTAGATGAGAGAATAAAAGATGAAATAGTCTAAGGGAAAAAGTGATTTGGTAGTAGGCTTTCTACATGGTGTGGGTAGAAATGTGAGGGCATAGGATTTACTTATGCATGGTGAAGTTGAAGCATATGTACAATGATGGTCCAAAAGTATTATGAAGAAATAATAATAATAATAATAAATAAATAAAATATACTTAGGTTTTGTAATACACACGCCTAATGAAGTATTTACATATTTGAGAAAATAGAGACCCCCATATTTAGGTACTTATATAAAATGAAATATTTACACAAAATGAGCCGTAATAATTTTATTTATTTTTGATGAGTAGCTAGCAAAAACTTTTTTTAATAATATAAAAAATATATAGAAGATATGGGTAAAGTCCCTGACGCACACACGCCTATTTACAGTGAAAAGGTATTTATGACAAAGAGTTTATGTGATTTTCCTTGGCCAAGGTAGCTCGTTTGTGGTAATGTGGATAGCTGAAAAAATGGCTATCAGTATTTTTTGTAGAACCCCATACATCTGAATGCACCACATCTAGTACATTCCTACTCACATTTCTATCATGTGGAAATGCATGCTTTGTTTGCTTTCCAAATTGGCATGCTTCACATACTTTCTACATACCATCAACCTTAAATGTAGGCAGTCCTATCACAATTTCTTTAGTTTGCATATACTTCATTCTTTGCACATTTACATGCCTGATTCTCTTATGCCAAATATATGTATCTGTAACAACTCCTTAACCCTGTACAAACATTGCAACTTTCACTTCATGCATATTTACATCTAGTGTAAATATTCTGCCCACTCTATTGTCTTTTGCAACCAACCAGCACTTGTCTTTAAAGTCTTCGACATAATACCCATCAGGGTTAAAGCACACTTAAAAACCCTTCTCAATCATCTAGCTAAAAGAAACCAAATTCTTTGTAATATTTGGAATGTGAAGTACATCTACAAGATACTTCACCTTACCATTCTTGAAAGATCCATGCCCCCTCCGTGCAATGAATTCGGGGTGCTAGCAGAGCGGAAGTAGCACCTCTTGCGCAAGGTGACAAAGCCTCTCAATCGAGGCCTCGCCCATGGATATCTAGACAAGACACTAGTCCCTCGGTTCTTCCAAAACCAAACCCAGAAAATCTTCCTCTTGCGCAAGGTGACAAAGCCTCGCCCATGGATATCTAGACAAGACACTAGTCCCTCGGTTCTTCCAAAACCAAACCCAGAAAATCTTCCCTCACCCAGAAAGCATGGGCGATTCCTCCAGGATATTTTTAATCTAACGTAGTCAAGAGCCTTAACTAACCAAACTGATCCGACCGAACCCATAAGTCACATGGTTAGATCAAGGAAAAAACTTGCACTTGGATCATAGAGACCAACGCTTTTTTCCTCATCGAGAGGCACAACCGTTGATTCTTTTCCATAGAACAAGGACTATCCGGGATTTACTTCACCGTTGATTCTTTTCCATAGAACAAGGTATTAAAAGGCTAAGGTCATGTAAAAGGATAGGAGAAGGGTGTGTGTGTGTGAATGGACTTAAGGTCCACTAGCTCACCTATTTAAAGGTAAAGCTAGGAGGCATTTTGTATTGAGTAAGGCCTAGTTATATTCATAAACAACTTAATAAGAAAGATATTGTTCTTGTATTTTGTGAGTCTCTCCTCTCCACACACTTGATCTAGCATGAGCACCACGTTTTCTCAACATGGTATCTAGAGCTTTGGTTGAGTAGGTCACATTTGTGGTGTAGAATAGGTCAAAAATCTTCATTTTCTCTTATCTTCTCCTTGTGGAGCTCAACCCTCTGCTAGTGGAGGAGCTCTAGCAGCTCGTGGAGACTATAACTCGCCGAGCTCTCAACATGGGAAATGAAGTGGAGGTCTGGGCGCACGCGTTCATACCGTTAATGATCTGAATACTCTGCTCTCCGCCCGTGGCATTCTGTCTGGTTTAGCCCGACGCCATTTTTCTGGAGCGCAGCTGGCCATACATGTTTTCGCCGCCTACAAGCCATTAGAGGCAACATTGCCTTAGGGCTTTTGTAGCCCACACTCTGAGGATTCTACAGCTTGATTTTCAGCTGCAATGGAGGCGTGAATCGACCGTGGGAAGGAAAAAACCAGGCGCTGCAGTTTTTTCCATGGAAGCTTGCTCAAGCTTTTGTCAAAAGTGTTTATAAACACCAACAAGTGTTGATTAACACTAATCATGCTATTAATCCAGCAAAGGAGAGCCTCTTAATAGTGTTTTTAAACACTAAGTGTGTTCATGAATGCTAATGGTGAATCTAATCACCAACACAAGTATCATTAGATACTAATCATGTGCTTTTAAGCACTAATAGTGTTGCTAAACACTATTGCTAAGTGTGTTCATGAATTCTAATGGTGAATCTAATCACCAACACAAGTATCATTAGATACTAATCATGTGCTTTTAAGCACTAATAGTGTTGCTAAACACTAATGGTGATTTTAATCACCAAAGAAAGTGTTCTTTAACACTAATTAAGCTCTCTAAATCAGTATTCATGGTTGGGCACAAACCCTAAATGCTAAACCATATATTTACCATCTTAATCTCCTATTTATGCAACATCCTTGACTTGATTAGGGTTGTTGCACTCTCATAAGCCTCTCTCTTTCTTATTAAGCCTAAATATTATAAATTTTTGGCTTTTTCTTCTTCATAAATCAACCCATTACTTTCTAATAACCTCCTTCAATACCCCAATGTCAAAGGAAAACACCAAAATCAAGAAGTTCTTGGGAGAGGGCTTCCACACTTGGCAAGTCCTTGTCAAGTACAAGATGATGTCCAAAGGTTTTTGGCCATTCATCTCCAGCACTAAGGGTATTGATCGAACAAAGGCTAAATATATTGAAGATGATGAGAGGGCACAAGCCATCATCATGCTTCATCTTGATGAGGCTCTCATTCACCATGTGGACCAGCTTCTGATTGCAAAGGAGAAATGGGATGAGCTTGAAAAGCTCTATGGAACTCGTGGTAAGAATTCCAAGATCTCACTTAAAATTGAATTTTTCAGCTTGGAACTCAAAGAGGGAGACGGCATTGGAGCCTTCATCTCTCACTTGAAGGGCCTTATGGCTCAACTTGCATCAGTGAATGCGAGAATGGATGAAGATGATGCAGTGGCTATTTTGCTAAAAGCAGTCAAGAAGGTGTACCCCACCTTAGTCACCACCCTGAAGAACATACCTAATCCCACCCTCAAAGGAGTCATTCCATCTTGTCTTGATGAAGAAAAGAGGCCAAAGGGAGGAGCTGAATCTTCAAATGCAACCACTTCATCGAATATCGAACAAGCCTTGTCACATCAAGTGGTCAAGGTAAGATGTGCCCATTGCAAAAAGGTGAGTCATTTAGCAAATAATTGTTGGATCAAATATCCCAACAAAATGAAATGTAACAAGTGTAAACAAACGGGACATATCACTTCGAAATGTCCTAACAAGGCTAACTTTGTATCAACCTCTAACTCCTCCTCTGAGCACCTGTTTTAAATCTCAATGTAACAACACCTATATTCCTAAACCTTGTACGCCTAATGTTATAAAGGCAACCTATGTCCAATACCACCTATTCCAATTCTTTCATAATTGGTATTGAGGGAGGGTATTAAAAGACTAAGGTGATGTAAAAAGGTAGGAGAAGGCTCGGAGAAGGTTGTGTGTGTGAATGGACTTAAGGTCCACTAGCTCACCTATTTAAAGGTGAAGCTAGGAGGCATTTTGTATTGAGCAAGGCCTAGTTGTATTCATAAACAACTTAATAAGAAAGATATTGTTCTTGTATTTTGTGTCTCTCCTCTCCACACACTTGATCTAGCATGAGCACCACATTTTCTGAACACAAGGACTATCCGGGATTTACTTCATCTATCATACCATAACAGAATTGAGTCTCATTTTAGGGATCCATCAGTTCAGCCTACCCTATCCAGTCCCATGGGTTAGCCAACCGCCCAACCACTGTAGTGATAGAATCCATTTAAGAATTTGGTTATGTTTTGTCCCGGGTACCAGAGGGAAAAGAGTTCCCAGGCCCCCTTGCCGGCGCTTCATGCAAACTTCAAGATAGTCACACCACTTACACAACACCCAATATGAAATTGCATGTTTCACAGATTCAACTAACTTTAAAACAATATTTTAATGAAATCATAGTATCACTGATCATAATCCTCCAAAATATTTGGTTGAATTCTAGTTTCCAATCATTCCTTCATCAGTGTACCTATGGCATCATTCGCAACCAAAACGCTCACCACCTGTCCACTCATCAGGGGCCTTTTCAATAGTTCCTAGCTCATAGTACCCGGAAATATATTCACTTATAAAAATCCAGATGGACTCTCCGTTGAAGATCAGCAAGATCAACCAACAGATCTATATAAAAGAGCCATGCACTCATCCGTTGAGGACTAGCAAGGTCAATCAACCAGATCCATGCCCGAGTTCAGAAAACATCTCTTACTCCTTCTTCCAATATCTTCCTCGATGCACGCATTGGTATCTTCAGTGACCCAGAGCCCAAGCACCGTATGGTCAGCACCCTCTAGGATTCTTCACAGGTCACCTAGTGCTTCACTCATAGGCCACTTCCTTGGTCCCTCATCCACCGTACCAGAACTCACCATTTAAATCGATCACTTAGGTCTCCACGACCTCATTCACAAGACGGTCAAAATGCTTCCCCGGCACCCTTGATATAAAATAGTCATTTAAAAACAGGTCATAAATATAGTTTCTATAACGAACTCTCGTCTTTCCACATTGTTTCACATCAATCTACATTTCTTAATCCACATCCAATCATATGTATTCTTATCATCCTTCATCCATTCTCATCCAATCACATCATATTCCATCTCATCACATTTATCCTTATCACATCTCATCCATTCGCATCTACCCATGTCCACGTCTCATCACATTACATTCATTCACATCTCATCTATTCATATCTACCCCGATCCACATCACATCACATCACATCCATTTCACCTCACATCTCATTCATTCACATCTATCCTGATTCACATCCCATCACATCTCATCCATTCACATCACATCTCATTCATTCACATCAATCCCGACTCACATCACATCATATATCATCCATTTATATCTATCCCGATTCACATCACATCCATTTCACATCACATCTCATTCATTCACATCTATCCTGATTCATATCACATCACATCCATTCACATCCATTTCACATCACATCCATTTCACATCACATATCATCCATTCACATCTATCCCAATTTACATCATATCACATCACATCCATTTCACATCACATCTCAACCATTCACACTTATCTTGACTCACATCACATCACATCCATTCACATTCATTGTATCCCCATTCCATCACATACATTCTATCCACATTACATCACATCCACATCTATCCACATCATATCTCATTCATTCCATCCACTTTACATCACATCCACATCATATCTCATTCATACACATCCCATCTCATTCATCCACATCCATCCAATCATTCACATGCACGAGTATCCACATCTATCCATACATTCACATCTATCACTTCACATCCACATATATTCACATCACATCACATTTCATCCACATCTCTTTACATCACATCTCATCCACATCCACATCACATTCACATCCACGTCTCTTTACATTACATCACATCTCATCCACATCCACATCACATTCACATCCACATCTCTTTACATTACATCACATCTCATCTCATCCACATCACATCTCATCCACATCCACATCACATTCATATCCACATCTCCTTTCAGCACATCACATCTCATCCACATCCACATCACTTTCACATCCACATCCCTTTACATTACATTCTTTCACATACACATCCACATCCATTTACATCACATTCTTTCACATACACATCCACATCCATTTACATCACATTGTTTCACATACACATTCACATCCATTTACTTCCCATCTCACCCTTTTACATATCCTCTCATCTCATTCACATCCATTTACTTCCCATCTCACCCTTTTACATATCCTCTCATCTCATTCTCATCTCATCATTCACATCCACATCCATTTACTTCACATCTCATCCACATTCATTTTCATCACACCACATCCTATCACATCCCATTCACATCTTATCACATCCAATCACATCCCGTTCACATCTTATCACATCCCATTCACATCCAATCGCATCCCATTTACATCTTATCACATCCTATTCACATCCTATTACATCCCATTTACATCTTATCACATCTATTCACATCCTATCACATCCCATTCACATCTTATTGCATCCCATTTACATCTTATCACCTCTATTCACATACTCTCACATCCCATTTACATCTTATCACATCCTATCGCATCCCATTCACATCTTATCACATCCTATCGCATCCCATTCACATCTTATTTTGATTTAGTAGCTTTTCCTACTTCGATACCGATAATGGGACTTTTTCTAAATTTATGTCAATTGTTTGGCTTAGATAAAGGTTCTTTTTCTCAACGACTATTTCCATATTCTTTCTCAATTTCTCAAATGAATTATATTCAATATTCCTCTTTTGAATAAAAGAATTCATGGGATTTACAAAAATCAATTCTATCCATATTTTCACTTTTGATAAATATTCATAAATTGAATTATACTAAAAATTCATCTTTTTTTCATTTAATTTCTTAGATCTCAAATATCATGGGAATTCCTCTTTTTACATTTAATTTCTTGAATTCTAAATGTCATGGGAATTCCTCTTTTATCATCAAATAAATTTATCTAAAATTGCTCTTTTCTTTAATAAAAATATCCATTAATTCAATATGCCAAGAATTTCACTTTTACTATTTAAATGATTGAATTCCAAATGTCATGAAAATTTCTCTTTTATCATTTAAATATTTCTCATCAAATAAATTTATCTAAAATAAAATATCCATTAATTTCAATATGCTAAGAATTTCACTTTTACTATTTAAATGATTGAATTCCAAATGTCATGGGAATTCCTCTTTTATCATTTAAATATTTCTCAATGGTAGGAAGTTCTCTTTTCACGTTATGCATAAGAATGAATTATGTATCAATTTCTTAAAAATTTTGCCATAGCTCTGCTGCTATTACTGATAATTTTTTATATTTTTGAAAAGAATAAGACTTAGTAATGTAATTATGATAGTATAACTATCTTTTAACCTTAAATCCAATTTATGGATTTAACTCATAAGATTACCATAATTTACTAGCATATAAGTATAAAAACCATTTTCTTAACCTCTAGCTTCACAAGCCTAGAGTTTGATTTGTGAATTGAGAATTTCTCCATGAGAAGCATCAATTGAATAGATAATTGTTCATAGGAATGACCATTCTTTGGTGGGAAGAGAGATAAACATAAAAAGCATCCTAATTAAGCATAAATGTAAACTTTTCTTAATTATTCATTACAACTCTTAAGAAAATTCTAATTTGCATTATAAACACTTAATTTAGAAACTTCTCAAGCTTGAGAGGGGTTGAGAAGTGAAAACATTGAGAATAGTAGAGAAAAACCATAAAATTAAACTTTACTTCTTGTTTTTGCTTGCTTCTCTATCTTAGAAGAAGCCCCCAACCAATCAATTAGTTAGTGTGTTGAAAGGAAAGCTCCAAGGATGGTTGAAGAGAGAGAGAGAGAGAGAGGCTCCACTCTCTCCAAAAGTAGAGGACTTAAGGGATAATAAAAATATTATTATTTTAATATAATATTGGCATAGTATAGTTCACATATTTTTTTACAAAATACCAAGGATCTATTTATAGGTGAAGGAGGCCTCTAACCAACTCCAACTAGGTTCTAGAATTTTCTAGGTTCAGTTTGGCTGAATTTGGACAAGATTTGGACCTAGTTTGGCTCCCTTTTGATTTGGTTTGATCCAGGAGAGAGGAGAGATAAAAATATCACATTTTTTTGAGTTAAAAACTACACCACATGTGTGAAATAGGCGCCTCCTTGAAGTCTTCCCCCCTCCTTACCAAGGTGTCAAAAATGTATCATTATACCAAAATATCTCATTTTTTAGTGATATCTCATAGTTTTTAACTAATAAACCTTGTACTTAGTCAACTCTTCATCTTATGTGGGCATTTACTCATTTTTGGGTATTTTCTTTTATTCATTGGATTTATCTCCTCCCCACACTTGGATTGATCCTATTGGCCCATAGGAACCTTAATTGGACTATAATCCAAAAATTTCTAAAAATCTAGACCCTTAGGCTAAGGTCCTTTATACACATTTTCAATTAATTCCAATTGCACATTGGAAAGTTCTTTTTGAATTTCTGTTTCAAGGGAAACCATTTTAGACACTAGGAGGATTTTTATATCCAAAAATATCTCAATTTTGGATTACCTCTCTCTAGACATTTTCTCTCTCCAGGCCAAAACAGGGTAAAATAGGATCTTTCTTCTATTTCAGAGAGGGGAATAATTACAAGAGAAAAAGGGGAGGTTCTTACATCTATACACCTCAAAAGCTGGAGGGAGGAATCTTACATCCTTTCCCACTTAAAAAACGCGAGATATCCTCATCTCGGAGCTGGAGGACAAACTCTTTCCCTTAAAGGTCCAACTGATTATGGGGTTCCTTATAGTCTGATCAACCTAACAGAATCCTGGGATAAAGATTCCTTCTACACAAGAAGAACATATAGAACTCATTATCAGATAACAATTCACTCAGAATATATCATTCATATCCTTAACACAATAATGGCCCATTAGACCGAAAATTCCATTTGAACATTCCTCCATGGGAATTTCAGTTATGTAGGTTTTTAATTTGTCATCCCTTAACTTGATCCACTCAGTCAAGTATTAACAACAGCAGTCTGTCAACACAATCCACTAATCTCATAGTGATTTGCTGAAGTCCACCATTCCAATTATTAATATCATTATTGGGATTCGTCCCATTCATCCTTATTGTGGTTTTGTTCAACTTATCTTCTTTCAACTAGAATTCATGAATCTTCATCTTTCAATCAAAACCCAAATCAACTCATCAATTCTCAACCAGAATTTTAAAATCATATCAACCAACATTTGAATTCATCATCTGGGTAGCATTTTTGCTTATAATTTCAAGGCCTTAGATTTACTCGTATATACTGCTAGTAAAGAACTACAGTTATACCCTCGGTATATATGGCTAGTTAGGGTCCTTGGAATTATAAGGTAAATACCATCATGTCTAGGCCTCAAGCAAGTCAGGGATTCCATACAATTGTGGTACTTCCATCTAAAGACCCAATTATCCATTTATGAATCTTCATTCTAAATATCAATTTATATGAATTTCATCACACTAGTACATAAATTTTTGACATTCCTGGCTTCTCAGTTGCTCCACTTTAGCCAATTCACTTTGATACCAGCTGAAAGATCCCTGCCCCCTCCACGCAATGAATTCGAGGGTGCTAGCAGCGAAAGTAGCACTTCTTGCACAGGGCAGAGCCTCTCAATCGGGGCCTCGCCCATGGATATCCGGACAAGAGGCTAGTCCCTCGGTTCTTCCAAAACCAAACCTGGAAAAACTTCCCTCGCCCAGAAAGCATGGGCGATTCCTCCACGATATTACGACATGCACTTGGATCATAGAGACCAACGCTTTTTTCCTCATCGAGAGGCACAGCCGCCCCGTTGATTCTTTTCCATAGAACAAGGATTATCCGGGATTTACTTCATCTATCGTACCATAACAGAATTGAGTCTCATTTTAGGGATCCATTAGTCCAGCCTAGCCAACCGCCCAACCACTGTAGTGATAGAATATGTTTAGGAATTTGGTTATGTTTTGTCGCGGGTACTAGGGAAAAGAGTTCCCAGGCTCCCTAGCCAGTGCTTCATGCAAACTTCAAGATAGTCACACCACTTACACAACACCCAATATGAAATTGCATGTTTCACAGATTCAGCTAATTTTAAAATAATCTTTTAATGAAATCATAGTACCGATCTAATTCTAGTTTCCAATCATTTCTTCATCGATGTAACTATGGTATCATTCGCAACCAGAACGCTCACCACCTGTCCACTCAGGGGCCTTTTCAATAGTTCCTAGCTCATAGTACCCGAAAATATATTCACTTTATAAAAATCCAGATGGACTCTTTGTTGAAGATAAGCAAGATCAACCAAGAGATCCATATAAAAGAGCCATGGACTCATCCGTTGAGGACCAGCAAGGTCAATCAACCAGATCCATGCACGAGTTCAGAAAACAACTCTTACTCCTTGTTCCAATATCTTCCTCGATGCACGTGTGGGTATCTTTGGTGACCCAGAGCCCGAGCACTGTATGGTCAGCACCCTCTAGGATCCTTTGTCACCTAGTGCTTCACTCATAGGCCGCTTCCTTGGTCCCTCATCAAACAACCGTACTGGAAGCTCACCATTTAAATCAAACCGAGGCTGGTCAAGACCTTGGTCGACCTTGCTAACGCAAGACGTCCTCCATTGACTCTTCGTCCTCAGCTGTTGCTACTTTATCACTTAGGTCTCCACGACCTCATTCACAAGACGGTCAAAATGCTTCCCCAGCATTCTTGATATAAAATAGTTATTTAAAAATAGGTCACTTTATATCAAGAATGCTTCCCCAGCATTCTTGATATAAAATAGTCATTTAAAAACAAGTCATAAATACAGGTTCTATAACGAACTCTCATCTCTTTCCACATTGTTTCACATCAATCTACATTTCTTAATCCCCACGTCCAATCATATGTATTCTCATCATCTCACATCATATTCCATCTCATCACAGCACATCATATTCCATCTCATCACATCTATCCACATTTATCCTTATCACATCTCATCCATTCACATCTACCCATGTCCACATCTCATCACATTACATTCATTCACATCTCATCTATTCATATCTACCCCTATCCACATCACATCACATCACATCCATTTCACCTCACATCTCATTTATTCACATCAATCCCGATTCACATCCCATCACATCTCATCCATTCACATCACATCTCATTCATTCATATCAATCCCGACTCACATCACATCACATATCATCCATTCACATCTATCCTAATTTACATCATATCACATCACATCCATTTCACATCACATCTCATTCATTCACATCTATCCTGATTCACATCACATCACATCCATTCACATCATATATCATCCATTCACATCTATCCCAATTTACATCATATCACATCACATCCATTTCACATCACATCTCACCCATTCACACTTCTCCCGACTCACATCACATCACATCCATTCACATTCATCACATTCATTGTATCCCCATTCCATCACATACATTCTATCCACATTACATTACGTCCACATCTATCCACATCATATCTCATTCATTCCATCCACTTTACATCACATCCATATTATATCTCATTCATACACATCCCATCTCATTCATCCACATCCATCCAATCATTCACATGCACGACTATCCACATCTATCCATACATTCACATCTATCACTTCACATCCACATATATTCACATCACATCACATTTCATCCACATCTCTTTACATCACATCTCATCCACATCCACGTCTCTTTACATTACATCACATCTCATCCACATCCACATCACATTCACATCCACATCTCTTTACATTACATCACATCTCATCCACATCCACATCACATTCATATCCACATCTCTTTTCAGCACATCACATCTCATCCACATCCACATCACTTTCACATCCACATCCCTTTACATTACATTCTTTCACATATACATCCACATCCATTTACATCACATTCTTTCACATACACATCCACATCCATTTACATCACATTCTTTCACATACACATTCACATCCATTTACTTCCCATCTCACCCTTTCACATATCCTCTCATCTCATCATTCACATCCATTTACTTTCCATCTCACCCTTTCACATATCCTCTCATCTCATTCTCATCTCATCATTCACATCCACATCCATTTACTTCACATCTCATCCACATTCATTTTCATCACACCACATCCTATCACATCTTATCACATCCGTTCACGATCCTATTGGCCCATAGGAACCTTAATTAGACTATAATCTTTTTTTTTTTGAAAATCTAGACCCTTAGGCTAAGGTCCTTTATACACATTTTCAATTAATTCCAATTGTACATTGGAAAGCTCTTTTTGAGTTTTTGTTTCAGGGGAAACCATTTTAGACACTAGGAGGATTTTTATATCCAAAAATATCTCAATTTTAGATTATCTCTCTCTAGAAATTTTCTCTCTCCAAGCCAAAACAGGGTAAAACAGGATCTTTCTTCTATTTTAGAGAGGGGAATAATTATAAGATCAGAAGGGGAGGTTCTTACACCTATACACCTCAAAAGCTGGAGGGAGGAATCTTACAATTCTACATAGACAATGGCACATTTTCAACATGGGTAATTGGATGAGTAGTATCATCCCTTGTTTCGACAAAACGTGGCTTTTTAGGATTTTTCATATCCTTGAACCAATAGCCATGACTGGTCATGTGGTTCAAAGCACCTGAATCCACATACCATACATCATCATTGTATGCGAATACATCATTTTTTGACACAGCATTAAGCACATGTCGCATAAAAAACAACCTTTCATTGCCTTTATTACTTTGGCTAGAGGGACACATAATTATTTTGCTACACTTTTCCACTTCTCGTGTGATTTTTCTTCTTATAGCAATTTGCTTGCACATGCCCAGATTTTCCATAATAAAAATAACCTCATTTTTCTTCTTATAGCAATTTGCTTGCACATGCCCAGATTTTCCATAATAAAAATAACCTCATGTATCATTTTTCTACCTTTGCCGATTTCCACGACCTCTTTGACTCCCCTTGCCTCTGAACTGGCCTCTTCCACCTATGTGTTGTTGTTGTGATTCATGGGACTGTTGTTTGCTGACCATAATTTTGATTACCTGTTTGGCACCACCTTGGCCTTGGCCTCTACCTCGTCCTCTATGTGCACTTGTATAGAAGGCCTGCTACTCCAAATTGCCTTTGTTTTGTGAAGACTGGTCTTCACCCAAACTCTTTTCTTCAATGATCAACATTGACACCAAATCTGTAAAGTTGGGAATGTTGTCCGAGTCTGAATAGACGTCTTGAATGTCTTGTATTGTGGCCCAAGACCACGTAGACATGATTCCACCCAAACTGTCCACAACCAGTGACCTCAACTTGCATACATACTCCCAATAGCACTTGTAAAACCTCTTTGTAGTACACAGAGTGTCTACACAACCAATCTCCCTTCCTACAGTACCAAAAATAAAATTTTACATAGAATCAAAAGTTACCCCCAATGAACACCTACTGAGAACTGAAAAATGGAGGTCTAGACACGTCCTAAACGTGTTTTCAGCCAAAAAAATACCTACCAAACATGCCAATGATGTAAGTGGTGGAAACGGTCACCCAAGCATATCATAAGTGTCAGCTCGTGTTGCGATTGACATCACAACATTGCATTGTCTACAACCACATACAGCACACACGTATATCATTTATGCATTCTCCTACTTTCTTCCTCCTTAGCGAAGATCACGCTCAGGGGGTACACGTGAGTTCATCATCAAGGCTATATATTTATTCAAATTTTTTGGTAAATTTACATAAATATATCTATAAGGAAAATTTGTACTACACTTTTGAAAAAATTTATAAGGCTATAAAGAAAAAGGGGTTGTTTTATTAGCTTAAAATTCACATGAGTTCTCTCTCATACACATAGTCTCTCTCTTGATGCTTGTATTGCATTTTTTGATGCATTAGAAGCAAACAAAGCCTAATACGCTCTATGTGTAAGCCCTAGGAACACTAAAAATCAAATTAACAACAACAAAAACAATGATTTAAGCTAAAAATTAAGCAAAAAAGCATTGTTACAAAACAAAAAAAGAGACCTATTCCTCACCAATAATCACACACAAATCACCATTAAAACCACATCTTTTTTATAGTAAACCATTACTAAGTCGATGGGCAATGGGTAATGCGCCGATTAGAGAAATACAACAAAAAAAGCCAAGAGATGGCTCCTCGACAGTAGTGCCAAAAATGTTATGGCTTGCCCAAACCCTCGTTTTGAAATACATCCAACAAGAAGATTACCTAGCGAACCACAACTATCATGGGGATCTTTTCGATGGCCGAGCTCGTAACCCTTGAGGTCTCCAAGCTCCACCACTCCTTGAGTATCAATTCTAGCATAGCCTCCCACGTGCGTTGTCACCCCATCGCGTTGCACTATGTGCACTCGTCCTTTATCTCACCTCACTTCACTCACAGACACTCACTAGCATGCATTAGAGAGAGATTAGCAAGAGGATTACCAAGAGCCACACTCAATTGCACAATGATAGAGTTCTTTGTATTGTGAGAGATTTTCATTTATATACATGGCCATAAGTGTTCGCACTCACTTAAACTATGGCCGACCGGGCACTTTAGGCTAATAATAAGAGGCCTAATGATATTACAATGACTACGGTCATAATATATCCATGAAGTACATCACTTGGGACTTCATCATCCTAACTTGCTACCACATGCTCTTGAAGCGAAAATCACCATAGGTATTCCTTCGGACCATTACCAAGTAGATTTGGACACCATTGCTTTATATCTTGAATGTATGACCTTTTGGTGTGTCTACCTTGACTCCTTCATGTAAGATAATGGCATTAGCTCTTGTTAACCCTAGAAATGGTTAACACACATAGTAGTAGTTGGCTAGCATTAAAGGCCACCGATTCACATGTGTGAAAGACACCAATGCTTGGTACTATTTACAACATTTAATGCTTATTTTTTTAGGTTGTGGGCATTAAATATAAGTCAAAAATAGTAAATCTTAGCCGACCAATAGCATATGTTAGCATATAAGGTGCCCCTCTCATTCCTCGCATAAATCATGTCATTTCATTGAAGTTCATCAAGCAAATAGTGAGCATGTGTGCTTAAAAGCCTTTAAGTTTTTCTAGAGCATACAAATCAGCCTTCAAGCAACCTCATGCTTTATCCCTTAGTAGCATAGAAGATCATCTCATCTTCAGCCCCTAGCATATGTGCATATCCTCAGTAGATTTGGACTTACATAAGTAGCTTCATAGAGTCTTCTAAGTGCTATTGTTTCAGAATCTTGTTTAGCCTACGACAATCAGGCTTCCTCATCGTTGTGTTTGGTAGTCAATAGTCATCATTGTATGAGTTTTATTATAAAGTAATACAAGCAAAGACTCTTGTTTTTAGGGGGGACCTTTAGTGGGGTAATTGGGTCCCAATCCAATGTTAACTCTCATCTTCTCTCAAAACTCTTCGTTCTTAAGTAAAGTAGATTGCATAAACTCATAGTGTTAAAGAAGGCTTTGTTGCAAATCACAATGGTTAACCTATTGCATGCTATAGATGCTTTGATACCAACGTCCCATTAATGGAAGTTCTGTGTGTTGGAACTAACCTGTGTGTAATCATGACTAAATTCCCAAGCTTAGGTAGGCCGGCATATCAATGCACCAAAATTGGCTTGTTGCATTAGGTATAGTTATATTAGGTGCTCTTCAGAAGCCGACTAGGTGGTCTGAAACCACATAAGTGCCGGGTCTTGATAAGACACCGACACTTTTGGCAATCCTACTAGTGAATGGTATGTCAAGAAGGGGGGTAGAAGGAAGAGGTTAGTTCTGAGGTTATTTTTACATAGGAAGCCTGTGGTTAGTTTTGAGGTTAGTTCTACACATGAAGCCTGTCTGAGTTATACATAACATGCATATTCACCTAGAAAACTTTTGAAATAAAAAATGTAGGGGTAGATAAAGAGAGGAAGTGTGTAAGTCCTTGTGTCTGGTATGTTCTATTACAAAATGTTGTTTGACTTTTTACTTTCTACATTCCCCTATGTGCTGTGAGCAACTTTGGCTCATGTGCTACTTTGGCCTAGAGGTCATCTCTAAGAGTGAGGTAAATTTTTTTTGGCTATTTCTTCTAGCTTGGCTACATCATTGGTCCAGAGGGTAGTTACAAGCACTTTTTATAAGAAGTACGATTTTTTCTTTACAACAAATTTTTGTTTAAGAAATGGGTGTTGGTTGCTGGAGTTTTCCTCTTTGCTGACTTCATGCTTTTCTGCATCTCTTTCGCTTTTTCTCCTTGAGTTATTTTCTTCTTTTTTATTTCAATATTGCTCTCTTCATTGTGCCTTTGGTTCTTTTTCTTACACACTGATGCGACATTATGTCATGTAGCAGGTGGTCTTACCATGAGCGTCTTGAGTCTCTATGGTAGTATCTAGGACCTAAAAAATGTGAACACAAATGCAATATTTTCACATGAAGGTCTTAGCCTGTATGGTCAGTGTCTAATCCCAATGCAAAACATGGAAATAAAATATGTGTAACCATGACATGCAATATGCATGCGGATCACACTTATTTTTAATGCAAGAAAATGTGTGATTACAAATTAAGTACGTGGGCACCAAAGCGTGTCATCCTCTTCCTTCTTCACTTCCATGCAACATTAGCTTGGAACAATGATGACAGCCACCCCATGAAAAAATTATTGAAGCACATGTTGTATAAAGGCATTGGTGTGCAAGGCTCACAATTTAAAATCATCCACAAGTTTTTGATTTCCTCCATAGGATGTTGTCTTGAACAGCTTGTTGTTGTATGGCTGCCATACGATGCAGATCCCACAACCATGTTGTCTAGACTGCCTACGACCTATTCCATCCTCCTTCTCCTAGTTTAGATTATGCAATAATGCCCCCTAAAACAAACTTTAGGAGGTTTTTTTCCCCGGCTTGTATATACGCCCATCCTTCTAGGGCTAACTTATCTTTTGTACATTGACACAATCTAATACTTTGTGTTGTGTGCATTCTTGCTCCTTCTTCTCCAAGCTTTGTGTGCTTTCCTGCAACCCTAATTCCAACAATTGGTATGTTGCAATTACAAGTTAGGGCCCAAAACTAGTCTTCCTAGTTTTACTACTATGTACATCAAATCCTCATGGCCGACGTTACACGTCATAAGCTCGGTCATCCCATGCCTCATTTACAATTAGTGCATTGCGCGGTTACAAAAGGATGTGTTACAAAAGTGGCATAGCAGTCGCGTCGTGAAAGGTCATGTTAACCGGAGTGGTTAACATTGTGGTAAAATTCCAACCATTACATTGGGTGGTTCTTCTTACTTTTGTAGCTGATTCATGACTTCAAAAGGAATATGTGGGTGTATTTTCTATAGAATAAGGCTAAAGCTTTTGGAAATTTCAAAATATGGCACTATGTATTGGAGAATGTGACAAGAAAGAGATTGAAGAAGCTTTGAACAAATATAGGAGCAGAATTCACATCTATGCTGATGAATTAAATTCCCTACTATAAGCCTGCACGGGATCAAGAGAAATTTGGCAGTTGCTCATACTTCGCCAACAAAATGGTGTTACAAAGCATAATAATCGCATAATTGTGGAGATAAGAGCAAAGGATTTTGCATAGGTCAAAAGATTCAACTTGTAGGAGACATTTAGCCCCACAGCTAGATTAACCACACTACTTATACAATATTGATAAATGGTCGATGTTGCAAATGAATGTGAAGTCACCTTTTCTAAATGGCCATCTCAAAGAGGAGGATTATGTGGCACAACCATCCAGGTTGTAAGGTTCCTCCTCAAACCTAAAAGGTGTATAAGCTCTCCTCTCAGTCCCCTGTAATCATCCCCTATTTTAGAATGCAAGAAAATAGTATTTTTCTTTGTTTTTGGCCTAGAGAGAGAAAATATTCTAGAGAGAGATAATTCAATTTTGAGATATTTTTGGATAAAAATTTTCTCCTTAGATTTAAGATAAATTCCCATGAAATAGAATTTCAAAAAGAGTTTTCCAATGTGCATTAGAAATTAATTGAATATATGTATTGGTGGAGACCTTAGCCTAAGGGTCCACATTTTCAGATTTTCGATTAAGGTCCAAATAAGGTTCTAAAGGGCCAATAGGATTAATCCAAGTGTTTCAATAAGAAAAATGCAAAGAATAAAAGAAAATCTTCCAAAAATGAGTAAATGCTCACATAAGATGAAGAGTTGACCAAGTGCTGGGTTTATTAGTTTAAAAAATGAGATTTATTAGTAAAAAAATAAATTTTTGACACCTCAGTAAATAAGGAGGGAGGGGACTCATAAAGGAGGCGCCTAAATCAAACGATTACTTCTCATTTTTTATTCAAAAAAAATTTTTATTCAAAAAAATGAGATAATTTATCTCTCCTCCTTCAAACTAGATCAAAAAGTGAGCCAAACTGGTCCAAAACTTGTCCAAAATGGATCAAACTGAAGCTGGAAGCCTCTAGATCCTAGTTGGACTTGGTTATGGCCTCCCTCATCTTTAAATAGACCCTCATTCCTTTGTATTTTTATCTTTTTGTATTTACATGCCAATATAATCTGCAAATTAGTGTACTTTTATTATCCCTCTATTTTGCCTCTACTTTGGGAAGCTTTGGAGCTTCACAAATCTCCATCCTCCCTTGGACATTACCCTCCCCATCTTGGTAGCCAAGTTTCCTTGTGGGCTTCACTTTTTTTTAAAGAATCAAGCCAAAAACCAAGGGTAAGCCTTAATCCATGGTGTTTTTTCTATCTTTCTCAATGGTGATCTTCGTCCCGACCTCCCTAATGCTTGGGAAGCTTTTTAATCAATGGTTTATTCTTGAAATCAAGCTTTTTAGTGATTCATGATGTTTAATTGGATTAATGCTAATCTTTTATGCTTACATTTAATATTTTTTATTAGTAAATCTCTCTTTTTGAAAAATTAATCATCTTTTTGGATGGATCCTTGTTAGAAAGATGGATCTTAGTGCTAATCTCATTATCTTAATCAAAACTCTAGGCTTGACAAGCTAGAGAAGAAGATTAAGTATTTTTATGATTTTAATCTAGATAAAAATGATGATTAATTCTTTTAAACTTGTTTATGATTAAGAAAAATCATATTAATTCATTTTAAGATTGAAAAAGAGTTATGCTAGCATTTTGTAAGTATTTTCATATAGGAATGATAAATGGATATTTTTAAGATTAATCAAGAGTTTAAGTATAATAATGCTTATAATTATGTTTATAATTATGCTATGTAGGCATAATAAATTTTTTAGTTTAAAAAAGAAATTCCCACCATATTTCATAATTATGGGTATTTATTTAAAAGTAGAATTTTGAGAACTCTCAGAAAATACAGCAAAACTATGGTAAAAATTTTTTAAAAATGAATTTAATTTTATGCATAATTTTGTTAATACAAAAAGAGAAATTCCATTGTATTCTAGGCATAAACATTTTTATGCTAAAAGAATGATTTTTTTTACATTTATGAAAAATACTTTTATAGTATTTATGCATAATTATTTAAATAGAGAAAAGAGGAATTTTGTTATATTTATTTTACATGCATAAAAATTTGATGCAAAAAGAGAAATTTTCACAATATTCTATGTGTAAAATTTTTAAATATTAAAAGATATTTTGGTCATATTTCAAAATAGGTATATTCATATACATGGATATTTTTTTAAAGGAATTTTCATTGGACTTTAATTAGGAAA
Organism: Cibotium barometz; assembly: GCF_041138505.1. NCBI lineage: Eukaryota > Viridiplantae > Streptophyta > Polypodiopsida > Cyatheales > Cibotiaceae > Cibotium > Cibotium barometz. The sequence goes on along the minus strand of NC_141049.1, from coordinate 53,825,941 downwards.
ATGGCTAAAGTAATCTCGATGTTAAAAGATTAAGTTTCACCATAATTCTACATAGAAATTTAGGGCATGTTGATGCCGAGTTTCAATTGAAGAAAAGAATAATTGAGAATAATTCTATGAGAATAATTCAATAAAATGATGTATGTATATTCACAAATGGATCATTGGAAAAAGAATTATCTTTATAAAATTCTATTATTCATGAATAGAATTATTTATAATTCTATTATGTCCAAGAAATAATGAATTTTCATAATTTTAGATTTTTTCTTACGAATGAAAATCACAGTTAATTTATGAGAAAAAAACGAAGAATTATCTTTAGAAAATATCTTTAAGATTAAATTCGAATAATTTAGGGTACTAGGATCGCGTGAGAAAGATGGGCCAGTAGATGCTTACCCATCTCTCGAATCAGAAATTAAGCAAAACCTTGTGACCATTCCCATTTCTTCAGTACAAAGAATGGATTACCGGTGATTTAGAGAAGTTTTCCTTAGATCCGGAATCATCGAGAAATAAGTTAGAAATTCATTGTAATTGATGGGTGGGTTACCGAGATACTAGAATTGTGACTTTCATTAAGAAAGTCTGGATTCTGAGAAAAAGAATCTTGTGGAATCAAACTTAACGGGAAATTCTTACTTGCATAGAAACTCTGTTTTTGAAAAAGGACTGTCTTACACCAGAATGCTGGAGGAAGCATTTGGCTTATGGTTTAATATAAGGAATAGAAATTGTGCGCTTCCGGTACGATGGGCGAGGGCCGACGAAGCGGTCCCTGAGTGAAGTGCTAGGACACCTGAGGAGGATCCTAGAGGACTCTAACCAGGCGATGCATAGGCTCATGGCTGCTAAGACACCCATGCGTATGTCGAGAAAGATATGGATGGACTGGTAAGGAATTATCTATGTGAACTGGAACTTGAAATTAGATCTCGTTGTTTGACTAGCTGGTGTTCAACGGAGAGTCCACATGACATTTTGATTGTAAAACAATGGACTAGAATTTTGAGGATTATGATGAAAACATTATGGTTTCATTCCAATTCTGTTTTAAAGACATCTGAATCTGTGAAAAAGGCAATTTCATGTTGGGTGTGTAAGTGGTGTGTCTATTTTGTATTTTGCTTGAGTGTGCTGGCTAGGGAACCTGGGAACTCTTTTCCCTAGTACCCGAGACAAAACACAACCAATTTTTTATAAAAAGGGATCCCACCAATTCAATGGTTGGGCGGTTGGCTAACCCATGGGCCGGTTGGGGTGAGGCTGGATCGGTGGATTCCTACAATAAATTTAGATACGTTCAAGTTATGCTAGTTAGAGTAAGTCCCGAGAAGATTCGTTCTATGGGAAAGAATCAACGGCTGTGCCTCGCTTATCTTAAGGGGGGAAAAAGCGATGATTTCTCTGAACCAAGTGCAAGTCCCTTCCTTGGTCTGGCCATGTGACCTACGAGTTCGCTTAGAATAGAAAGGATAGTTAAGGCATTGACCCGTTAGATAAAATTTTTGTTAGAAGATTTTTTCTGAAGGAATCGCCTATGCTTTCTCGACGAGGGAAGATTTTTTCCAGTTCGGTTTTGGGAGAACCGCCGGATTAGTCTCTTGTCCGGACATTTGTGGACGAGACCCCAAGTGGGAAGCTATGCCGCCCTCCTGCGCCGCGCAAGGTTGCTACTTCCGCTGCTAGCACTCCCGAGTTCGATGCGCATAGGAGGCAGGGATCTCACACAGGTTTAAGAAACTCGATTCAAAAAACAAAGTGTGCAAACTCTAGAAGGTAATGTACGAGCTGAAAAACATGCCCCTCGAGCATGATACACCAGCGGATAGATGCTTTCTTATTTTGGTCTTTCTAAAAGCCTATTAGATATAAATTTGTATAATTTTTGTGATTCTCTAAGCAAGGCAGGTACATGATCATTATCCTATATGTGGATGGCCTTATTATGATGGGGAACCATGGAGAGAAGGTCCAACAAACACTAGAGATGTTGAGTTTAGAGTTTGAAATGATAAACCTTTCTATTTGGGGATTGAGATCTAGTAAGAGTTAAATGAAATCTTCATTTCTCAACAAATGTATGTAGGACACATAAGTATGCATAAGGCACTTGGCATGGCTCAATGCAAGTCAGTGTGTGGTGGTTACACCCATGGAGGTTGATGCAAATCTATCTATGGCGGAAGATGTTTCTCCACTTATGGATATGAAGGAGTACATAAAGTTCGTGGGGAGTTTTATCTTTCTGTGTAACACGTGGCCTAACATTAACTTTGTAGTTGGTTTCCTTAGCAGGTCCTCAAATCATCCCCCGAGAGAACCACCGTTGGAAGGCAGGAATGCGAGTGTTATAAAGTACATCCAAGGTACCATTGGGCCTGGCATCACTTACACATTGGGCAATACCTTGATTGGATTTGTGACCTCAGATTAGACAAGAGATTGTGATAGCAGAATATATATTTATAATTATTGTTTTCGTATTAGATCTAGAAATATACTCCGAATCAGAAAGAAGTAGTATACAATGGCACTTTCTTCTATAGAGGTTAAGTATAAGAAGGTAGCATGTTTTTCTTCATGAAAAGCAATTTGGTTGAGGACTTTAGGAGACATGGGTGTTTCTCAAAAGACAGGGATAGTGTTAATGTGCGACAATCAAAGTTGCATGGTAATTCATTGCCAAGGACGCAGTGTTTCATGCTTACACAAAGCACAATGAGATATAGTATCATTATGTGTGAGCTTGTCATGGATGGAGAGCTAAAATTATGCAGATATTTTGGGAGAGATTTGCCATAGCGTCATCTTTTCACAAAGGCTCTTGGGAAAGATTTCTTGGGGCTTCATCAACTCGGTATTGGGCAGAAAAGATAGTTCACCTATCGGTGGACATTGAGCGGAGACATTGGAAAAGCATGTTCTTAATACTCTTGTTACTGCAGATGATGGATGTGCTCTATTTTGTGTCTCCTATATGAGGAGTAGCCGTTGTGGTGGGCACTCAATAGTTTCCAGTTTAAACACTTGAATGGCCAAATGTGATTAAATGGTTAGGAGACAGCTTATATGGACTTGACACTCTACCAAGTAGGGTACATGCTTGTGCAAGTAATGTGACTACATCTATGAATGTAGCGGACAGCAAACTGAAGACAATGTTATCAAGTTGCGAGGCTTGTTTGAGAATCCAGATAATCTCAAATGGCCGTGGAAGTAGTGCAAGATAATATGGTCAGTTGGTCATTTTGGACCAACTCATGGGTTGGCCGACATGGCAAAGACCTACGTCCATGCCATCCCTTAATATAATGTGACGGCAATGGTAGTTCACTTTCATCAACATTGTCTCTAGTTAATACCATCACTAGATACATCAACAAAGTGTGATTTGCAAAAGGCACATGTGATTAAGAGGGATGTTAACTTTCTTAATTTTACAAAGATAAAGCTAGACTCCCAAGGATACATGTAGAAAATGAGGTTATTATGGCTAGGTATACCCTACTTGGGAATCTCAACAATCTAATGATGAGAAGTGGTGCAAGGAGGAGAAAAGCACCAGCAATGTAGAGAGACTTAATGCAAGAAAACGTAATAGCGAAAGTAGAATCTTTACAATACAAAGCATTGAGTTGCAGAAAGAAGCGGAGAGAGAATAATATAACTGCTTCCAAACTTTTGATTACAAATTGATGATTGTTGCCCACCCACGTGCTTCAATGACTCTGAACGGTGAATGTCTTGCTTACAAAAGCGTTTGACCATAATAAACTCGATGATAAACAAAAGTTACCAAACTAGTCTATATATAGTGCCCAGAGTTGGCATGGATATAGATAGAAGTGGAGAGTATATAATATGCAAACTTTGATTGCAAGTCTATATAACATTATTGCTTGCAATCTTTGATTGCAAACTAATGATTGTCGACCCACCCCTATGACTCGGGTAAGGAACTTTAATGGCAATCTAAACAGACTCTAGACGGAGAATGTCTTGCTTACAAAAGCGCTTGAACACAATGAACTCAATCATGAACCAAAGCCAAATTAGTTTATATATAGTGCCCACTTCTACTGCTTCCTTCTCTAGGGAAAATCTGACTTTCACACATGGTATGCCTTTGTCAGCAAATCCGCTTTCCATGGCCCGTCTTGTTTACATGGCTAATGGCATAAGTTGTGGTAGGTTTTTGTTTAAGCACCTGCTGAATCTTTGTTTTGTCAGGAGTCTTTATCATCCACCAGGATATCACAACACTTTGAACTTCAAGTGATGACACTAGCGTATATGGAAAGTGTCATCAAAGCAGAAACTTTTTTATTCTCATCAATCAACATGGAATTTGAGTCCAACATCATCTTCAGAGAAGTCGAGTTTCAATAGCATGGGAAGGAATAAAGGTGAGCCCAAGACCCTAGCTATTTTAATTAATCATATCTTAATTAAGAGCAATCTTGGTGAAGAGTCTGGCCATGTTGTAAGCAGGGACAGCTTTTGGTGAGGCCAAACCTTATGATATACCATACAAGATTTGTGGAATTTTCCACTCCACAACCATATGCCTGAACAAGCTGTTGAATCCTGTAACTAATTTGCAAGGGAAGGTGCAAACGTTCGAACCTGGGTTTAGCCATCTGCAACCTTCAACCCTGGCAACCTGGAAGCTCTGTTTGCCACAAACACATAAATATTGTATGCAGAGCCAAAGCCCCAATAGAGGAAATTGAAGGGAACTCATAGCCAGATATCTCTGTACGAAGATACACACTGATGCTTCAAACAAGGGCCACCAAAAGCTATTTAACCGTTTAATTATTGAAAGAGTTCAGAATATATAAAAATGCTAGTGAACTCTTTAATTATTGAAGGAGTTCTGGATAAGTAAATATGCTATTATACTGTTGAATTATAAAAAGAGTTCAGAGTAAAGAAGGCAGGACTAGAAAGTAAATGCGAGATGCTTGATTGAGCATCTCAAGAAACTTAACAACCCAATCAAGCATCTCAATAAACTTAACCCGCAACAAAAAGATTGTGTCCAGCAGTAAATCTTGTTCCAATCAAGTTCTTATTCAATGATCTCAAAATGTTGGAACAAGTTAATATCAACTCAAAATACGCTTAACGTATTTGCTGATGGACTCCTCTTTGTGGAAAATTTCCATTCCTCCTTCCCACATAAATGAGCTGCAAAGGGGTCAAGCTTATCAGCAGAAATTCCTGAAGGCATATCTTCTTTCCTAGCAGTTGGAGGGGGCAAAGGTTCATTCACTGTTTCTGGATCACTTTTCGATGCAAGTTCATCTGCCCTCGTATGCACAATCTCCATTCTCTTCCTCTCTGCCCTTGACCCAATAACTTGGCCCAGAATGGAGGCTGCAATGGTGTAAGCCATTGCATACTTTGGCATGTGGACAGCCTTTCGCAGCATTGCAATGAATGGTACAGATGCATGAACAGCAGTAAACCAAGCTGGTGAGAACTTCTCAGTATGTTCCCTCCAGATCCCTAGAGGCACATTTAAAGACATTCCCAGTAACCCGACTGCTAAAAACCTGGCTGGTAATGGTTGAGGTCTTAAAGCTTTTACTGCAGCTGTTCGGGCAAGGGCTGCGCGTGCTGCAACAATGGCAGGTGGGCACCGAAACTTCATATCCGGAGGAGGTTGGAGTATCTTTGCCACAAGTGGTAAGACCCCACTAACCGCACGAAACGATTTTGCAATGGGACAATTACCACTTTGCAACCACTCACTACTCAATGCTTGATGATCCTGCAACCATCAATCAAACAGGCAATTTTTTATGAGAAAAACAAAAACTTCAAACGTTTGGCAAAGGGAAAAATTCTTATCATTTACAAATCAAAACAATGCCCTTTCTAAGATAGCTGTACCTTTTTCCATGCAGTATTCCCTAATAATGAGGATTCAAAATATCAATCTTTAATGTTCACCTACATTCTAGGCTTTTAGCCTTCTTATCCAAGCTCTTTAGTAAAAAGACTTCCTCACAGAGTCTTAACGAAACTACATGGTGAAGCTTTGTATACCCCTGTTAATAAGAGGCAATCGCCTGTGATCCATGAAATATAGATATCGTAGGGACAATCTTAAAGTCAATAGCGTGCACAGCGCTTGATTCCATACAGTAGCAAAGTAGCATGGACAAATCATTAATAACTGCCATTAAGAATTAAAAGCACACATTGAGGGTAGTAAACACTAATTTCAAAGGTCAGACAAGCTTACAGTTGAAGATGGTTTCTTTTCCGGTCGCTCCTCCTTTTTGCCAGGTTTGTTGTTTTCTTTCATCCTGATTTTCTTGGACATAAAGGCATCAAAGCCAAAGGGACCAGATACTCCAAGTGAAGACAGGCTGATAGCTGCTGCAGAGGCAGCCAAAGGATGGAAGTGGACACTTGAAGCTTCTGAATTGGATATAAAGGACTCTGTGTCTTTTGCTGCCGAGTCCGTCCACCCAGATAAAGGGACCACACCATTGCGCCCATGAAACAGCTTAAAAGCAAGCTCAAAGTTGGGACCATCCTCAAATATAGGACCTTGATTGCCTTTCACCTGCCCATACATGCAGCTTTTAATCAGCTGTCAGACAAAAAAAATTACTTTTTGCAACTGGACGAAAAATGATAACGGTGGCAGCTGCTTTCCAAACCACTGTTGGAACTCAGACAAGAAGAAGCAAATCAGTATATTAAGCATCTACTAAAGACCCAATGGGCCTATGAGACCAAAGTCATACTATAATGTCCATAGCATATCTCATCATGGAACGGAAAATAAATCAAAACTATCTCACTAGAGTGACACAAAACTGTCCATGGAAATCTCCATGGAATATCAGGAGCATGAAACATGAAAGGAGAATCAGCCCCCAATAGATTGTATACCACTCTCTGAAATATCAAGCATGGGTCTAATGAATATGGCCGCCATGTCTCCCTTAGCTAAGTCACATGAAAAGGTGGCTTGATGGAGATGGAGCATGTCTTGGATCTAGAGCTGATGAGGGGATCATGGCAGACACCCGGGGGCCATGGGCATCAGGCACACTGGAATGTGCAGGCCCGGTCCGAGGTAACCCCCATCGGGCAAGGTGGGTCAGTAGCAACCTGTGGTGGGCTGTATGGGTGTCCTCCTGGATCCCGAAGAAGCTGGTGATGGTTGGCTGACGAGGGAGGGGTAGGGGTGCCTGGGGCCGTGGCTCTCTCAAGAAAATGTCCCTTTGTCTGCGAAGCTCCAACAGGAAGAGCCCTATGCAACGCTGGTCCACAAAGTCAAATGATCCTGGAAAGTGGGCCAAATCCCTCATGGAACATACAGTGAAACTTCGCGCGAATCTCTAGCATACTAGGCAGCGACATATGTAATGCTCCTCTATCTCAACCTTTGTGTGGCATAACCGGCAAATCCTCTCCTGCCTAGGTCTCCGTATAAGCCCCCCAGCTCTGAAGAAGCGCTCAACTCTCCCTGGGCTCCACTCTGAGGCGGTGGGATGGCACCCGTATCTAGCCAATCGCAATCTGCATGATGGGACATGTGAACACTCACGTAGCCCAGCTGTTGGGTGCGGGTCAGTGTGATTGATGCAATGGAGGTCTGTGACTGTCTGAAAGAGTGCATCCACTACCATCAGGGCTCCAGCAAACTTTGCCTGGATAATCTAGTGTGGGACTGATGGTTTGCTGCAGAGAGAACATCGTGACCTACGGCCTCTCAACTCGCCGTCAATCCTCATCGGATAAATCTAGTCCCCAGAGGGCTGCTCCATACATCAAGACTGGACATAATAAATTATATGCGCAGCCGTCTGGTCCCTCCTCTTCTATGTACTGGTGGCTGGCCGACAGCATCCATGTCCTCCACTCGTCAAACCCCTTGCCAAAACAGCAAACAATGCTCCAAATATGTGGTTCTAATCATTCTTAATCCTTCTTTATCTAGCTGCACTCTAGGATTAGTCCTGAGATTAGCATGTACATGTGTGTGCACATGACACATGCACGGAAGCCTTACTATATTGATCCATAGCCCTAAGCTTGATTAAGAACATTAATGCTGAATTAAGATGATTAAGACAAAGGAGAGAGAAGAACAAAGAGATTGGTGTCAAGGTTTTCTTATATTTAATATGGTACCAAAAGGTTGCATAAATGCTTGTACATGTGTGGGCCTTGGTCAGCCCCAAGGGGTTGACCTTCTATCCCTTTTCTACATGCTTCTATTGTTGAATGATGAAGATGACTTGCAGAAATGACTTGATGTTGGCTGAAAATGATTGAATGCTCATATATGCTTCTGGGGACCATGTCGGCCATATCTGTTAGACAAATATTCACTACATTCCCTTTTTAATGCTGCGCTTATGCCTTGATATGTCCCACTGCTGGCCTATTGCGTAGGCTCTTCCATGGACTGCTGATTGCTGGCTGAGAGTCCTGGATGACTGTTGACAGGAGCCCTAGACCCCCATGATGATGTTTATGATGATGATGATGGTTGTTGCTGATGATAATGTGATGCCCATGGTGAAGATGATGACTGTGACCGCTCCATACAGGAGGCCTACATATCAGAAGACAATATACACATATTTAGAACAATTAATTTAACTGTTATTAAACAATGGAAACAAAATCAGCAACACAAATACTGAAAATACAAATGACACCAGCACTGGGGCCGAGGGAGTGAAAACAACCAAAAAGAACGGGTTCAAGTCGATGAAGAGGTGTTGGGCAGAGTAGCCCCAAATCACAGGCTCATTCCCACCTTCATTGGGTGGACACCTGCCTTTCACTGGTCTTCCGGGACCGTGCACCAACAGGCACACCCGTACTGACGCAAGACAAAGAGTACACCGCAGAGGGAACGTGGCCTGGTTCTCTCCAATGAGCTTTGCTCCCAAATTCCCTACTGAGTTTAACCTTCACTGGCTCTCAAAAGCTCTGAGAGTGCAGTTAACAACACCACACAGGGAAATATACTAGCCACACCAGGAAGAATTTCCTGAACATGGCCAGCATATACATGCCATGCTCCTGCACTACACAACTTTAAGCATTTTCTGAATTTAAATTAGCAAATTTCAGATTTATTCAAATGAGAAAAAGAATATGAGAGCACCTGGTACGGTGAGTACAATCCAGATACAACTGGTACTATTTGTAGCAGGTACAATCAAGCACTTTAGGTACTTCACAAGTGTGCAAGTACAACCAACCAGGTACTATGCAGGTACCTGTACTTGTAGCAAGTACAACAGGTACACAAGGGTAGCCAGCAGGTACAGTAGGTACACCAGGGGCTGGTACAGGCGTGGACAGCAAGTACACAAGGGCTGGTACAAATGTGGACTGCAGGTACACAAGGGACTGGTACAACAGTGGACTGCAGGTACACCTGGGCTGGTACAGCCGTGGACAACAGGTACACAAGGGACTGGTACAGGCGTATACAGCAGGTACAAGCGTGGACAGCAGGTACACCACAGTAGGTACAGGCGTATACAGCAGGTAGGGAGTAGACTGCAGGCGATGGAGAGTAGGCGGGTACAGCCAGCAATCTTCAGGCGTGGGCAGCCGTGAGGAGGCAATGGAGAAAGAGAGCCACCAACCCACCACGTGGGGAATTTTTAAGAATGTTCCATGCAAAAAGGCTTATCAAAGGTTATAATACCTTAATACATAATTTATACTTATGGGCACCCACACTAAATGTCCAGTCCAACTTTAAATGTGTGTGAACACATTAGCTTATAAAAAAATTAAGGTTTACTCTAGTTTATGGATTTCACCTTTTAAAAAGGGAAAAATGAATACACTTACCACCTGTTCACACGCCACACCACCAAGTCAGCAAACTGCATTCCACGGTACACTCGGGGCGTCCCGTCCAGTGTATTGGCACAGCATAACAGGCAGACACACGCAAACAAGTCATGCAAAAACAAATTTATGCATGCAGGCATAAATGCATGTACACAAATAGTGGACGAAATCTCCCTTTCATGAAACTTGTACAAGAGGTTCTTGTCGGGCACAAAACTGGCGCGACAAATATAAATAAATATGTCATGGTCTTCCTATGGGGTGACAGTCCCATAGGTAAGACACCATCCTGGCTATACACGGGTGGCAACAACAGGCTCCCATCCATACAGCACGAAGCAAATCACACGGGTGACACGAAACTGGTTCCCGTCCATGTGACGTAGCACTGGTCGCACACAGGTGGCACTGATCTGGCTCCCGTCCATGTGACACCACAAAACTGGCCCTTTCACATGAGACACTGGCTTGGCCCTATGTGAACATGGCACAAATCTGGACGCTCTATGGAATGACAATCCTATAGAAGTGGCTCCAGAAATGGAGATGGACCAAATGGTGACAATGACACCTAGATGCTATCCTAAACTACTGGATTGGTCAAGGATTAAGAATGTTCATGCAGATGATTAGCCATTGCACGGGCGTGCACGTGATATTCCCTTCTGCTAAACTTGTTGACGGGGTAGACACTTTGTCATCCTTCCTCCCTGGACTACTACTGACTTTAAACTGTGACTTTGACGTCTACTGACTTTGACTTTAACTGACTGATATTTTTGTCTGAACACCTTCACTCCTGATCTCCACTTCCAAGTCTTGCTGAAGAACTGAGCATTTGTTCCATTGTTGTCACCATGCCTGCATTCCCTTACCCTTAACACAACGGTGGGTCACCTACCAGAACTGATCATGACTATTGCTAGGCCTTTGGAACTGATATGAGAGCTTAATGATGTACTGGTTATGCATACATACCCTCAGGGAATGCTTCCTCTGACTTCGCCTATTGCAGACCACTCCATCTGCTACCCTATTGCATCCCTTTTGTTGGAACTGTGCACCTTCCTTGAGACAATGCTTAGTGGGCTGAGCCTAAATGCTCTGCTACCAATGTTGCATGCGCGGAAGCCTTGCTGTATTGATCCACAGTCCTAAGCCTGATTAAGAACGTTGATGCCAAAGTAAGATGATTAAGACAGAGGAGAGAGAAGAAGAGAGAGATTCATTTCAAGGTTTTCTTATATGCAATATGGCTCTACTCCTTACAACCTCAGGTACGCAACACCCGTGTCACCAGAGCTTGCACCACTCGGGATGGCAGCCCTCTCTGCTCCTCACCACCCCTCACGTACGCAGCACCCTTGTCACCATAGCTTGCACCCCTCAGGTACGCAGCACCCTTGTCATCACAACCTGCACCCTTCAGGTCTTGCAGCACCCTTGTCATCAGAGTTTGCACCACCACCACCACCACTCAGGACGGCAACCTCTCTGCTCTTCATCTACCACTTTAGGTACCGCAGCACCCTTGTCACCAAAGCCTGCATCACCTCATCTTCTGCTGCCGCTACCACCTCGGAGTGCCTCTGCATGCACCAACGCGAGCCTTCGACACCAACAACCACTCGGAGTTCTTTGCCTCACATCGACGCAACTCCGACATCATCTTTGCTTCTGCACTCGTCTTTCTACTCAAAGTCACCTCACATCAGAGGGCTCTTGTACATATGTTCACTCACCATTATATATAGACTCAACGCACATATTTCATGCTGTGTTGTTTTGCTCTGATCTCTCGTACATCTAGTCCTTTTTCCCTCACATTGACCTTCTCGCCCTTTTCTACATGCTTCTACTGTTGAATGATGAAGATGACTTGCTGAAATGACTTGATGTTTGCTGAAAATGACTATATGCTTCTAGAGACCAAGTCGGCGAGCTTCCCTACTGTCGGCCATATCTGCTGGACAAATATTCACTAAATTTTCCCTTTTTAATGCTGCGCTTATGCCTTCATATGTCCCACTGCTGGCCCATTGCCTGGTTGCTGCCGACTGGCTGCTAGGTTCTCCCATGGGCTGTTGACTGCTGGCTGAGAGCCCTGGATGGCTGCTGACAGGAGCCCTAGACCCCCGTGATGATGTTTATGATGATGATGATAATGGTAATGCTGCTGCTGATGATGTGATGCCCATGGTGAAGATGATGACACCTAGATGCTATCCTAAACTTTTGGATTAGTCAAGGATTAAGAATGTTCATGCAAATGATTAGCCATGGCATAGGCATGCACGTGACAGATAGGGGGCAGCCTTGTTTCACCCCAGTAGTGCTGGAAAATCTCATATGACGTACCTCATGGGGCTCTCACACGTTTGGTGACGGACTCATAGAGGGCAATGATGCTCCAAACCATGTCAAATGGGACTCCTATCACCTGTAGACGTTGTAGGAGATGAACTCAGGGTACAATATCAAAAGCTTTGCAGAAATCCACAAAGCATCAATAAATCCTATGATGTCGTGCTCCACCATCGTCTATGATGGAACAAAGGGTGAAGATGTGGTCAAGGGTAGAGTAGCTCCTCTAAAAGCCTGCATGTCCCAAGTGTTAGAATTTTGGGCATCTCATTGTGTGGGAACTAGCCCTTGTATAGGCGCATGTGTATTTTCTCTCACCATTTATAGGCCGTGGCTCATTTATAAAACGTGGGATATTTACTCATGTGAGTAGGGCACCTTTGCCTTGTATACCTATACAAAGACCTCTCCCCTCTCGTGTAATCATCCATTCGCAGGCGCATTGCTTAACACCTACCTCTTGGCTAGTATTGCCCATAGTTGTCAGGTACGATACCGTACGGTTTGTACAAGACGATACCGTACGGAAAAATACGGTATGATATTTTTAAAAAATTATCATACGGTATCGTACTGTCTTTTAAAAAAATACTTACAAACTTTAGTATTTTCAATTTCAAAGAGAAGACAAGTTGTCACATGATAATGACTCAAACCAAAATTCCATTAAAACCAAGTTGAAAACATACATAGATGTTAGGCTAAAGCCTGAGTCATACAATGCAAGGCGCTCTAGGCACATGTAGCCATAGTAGTAAGTACAAAAAGTGGTGCACAAAAAAGGGAGGCTAGAGGGTTGGAGCTAGAATCTAGATGGAAAAGTGATCACTATCAAAATCAGAGCTCTTGCTAGGATCATCTCCATCAGAAGAGTGCCTATCGGAGCGCTTGCAGAAGTCACCCTTGTCATCAAGCTCGGGCTCTCTAAGCTCTTATGACAAGGCAATCGAAGCGTCCTCATTTGCAGGAGCAGAGGAACTACCGGAACCTCATCGTGTGTTTTGAAAAATTACTTATAAACTTATGTCAGAATATGAAGCGGAGATGATGACAAAATCTGAGAACACGAGCAAGTGCACTGCAGAAAAATACAGCAATGGAGAAGGAGAGAGAGAGAGGCGTGTAACTCTGCTCTATATACACAAGAAAATCCCGAAAATATGATACAATGAGTGGGGCCATTTTACATGGGCCCATATGAGCAGTCGGCCAGCAGTAAGGACAGCCGACAGCCACCCAGAAGTCCACGACCAGGTGAGCATCAATTGGCCAGCCCCAGATGGTCCACAACCCGCACCAGCTTCAATCGGCCAGCAGTAGCAGAGAGAAGAAGGACCAACTGGCTAACACCTGAACCACTCCAGACAACCTCCCACACCTAAAAAATAGGAAAAAATAGGAAAAAATATGGAGAGTGGGGAAAAATGAGAAAACACCTAATCCGGGCAGGCACACCCACAACAGAGGCCCTGGTGTAAATGTATAGATAGGAGATGACTTCTAACACCCCCTCTCAACTCCTAGATGTGGAACCAACCCCAGGGAGCTGGAGTGCCATCGGAGCATAGCCTAAGGTAGAGACTTTGTGAAGTGGTCCGCCGCATTGTCCTCCGTCGAACAATCAAGTAGCAAGATGTCACCAACCAAGATCTTCTCACGTACAAAGTGATATTGTATCTCTATATGCTTGGTCCGGGCATGGAAGACCGGGTTCTGAGCAATAGCTGTACAACTCTGGTTATCGCACTGGATGACTGTCGGCTCCTTCTATGTAAACCCAATCTCGCCAAGCAACCTCCGTAGCCACACAACATCGCAAGCAGCACCACAAGAAATCCGGTACTCTTGCCTTTGTCGATGATAAGGCAATAGTTGGCTGCCTCTTAGATCCAAGAAACTGCTCCTAAGCCGACGGTAAAACTGTAACCTAAAGTAGATCTCCTCGTGTCTGGATCTCCTCTCCAATCTGAGTCACTCCAACCTTGGAGTCGGACTCCATCCATCAATTCCCCTCCTATGTAGAAGAGTCCAAGATCCTTCGTACTCTACAAAACTGCAAGATCCGCAATCCTGCGTCCCAATGAGACTTCAATGGCGTCTGCATGAATGAGCTCAACAGCCCCATGGAAAAGCTCAAGTCCAATCTGGTGTTCAGCAACCACATCAATGAACCAACCAGCTTCCGATACTGAGAGGCATCAACTGGCTCACAAGGATCATTCACTGTCAACTTTGTGTTCGGGTCCATCGGCAACGTAATAGGCTTGCAGTTCTCCATCCCAAAGGCCTCAAGCAACTCATGAACATACCGTTGCTGAGAGACAAAAAAACCCCCTCTGGGTCTGCCAGATCTCCAATCCCAAGAAGAAGTGGAGTAAGCCTAAGTCGGTCATCTCAAACTCCTTTGATAAGGCAACCTTCGTCACTCCAATGTGCTCCACATGACCGCCAATGATAATGAGATCATCCACATAAAGGATGATTAACGTAACCATGCCGCGTTCCCAAAAGAGATACAGGTTGGGATCTGCAACCGATCTCTGAAATCCAGTCCGGAGAAAGAAGAAATCAATCTTCTGATTCCAAGCCCTAGGAGCCTGTTTAAGACCATACAAGGCCTTCCTTACCTGTAAACCATCCCTTCTAATCCTGGAACCACAAAGCCTGGAGGCTGCTCAACATACACCTCCTCCTCCAGGTCACCATTAAGGAACGCAGATTTGAGATCCATCTAATACACAAGCCACCTCTGAGAAGAAGCAAGGGCAAGAATGGTCCGAATGCTGTCGGTGTGCAAAGGTATCCCCATAGTTGATGCCTAGCCGCTAAGCATAACCCTTAGCCACGAGTCTGGCTTTGTGTTTGTCAACCGACCCATCCAACGCATATTTGGTCTTAAAGACCCATTTGACAACCGTTTTCACGGCCTCGGGACCAACTCGCAACAAGTGTTGTTCTTCTTAATGGCATCCCGCTCCACCTACATGGCTTCCTCCAAGTATCCTGTGCAAGGGCTTCCTTAACGCAAGTGGGCTCTTTGTCCTACATGATACGAGACATCAAAGCATAGTTTACCTGTAAAAGCTCCGCTGAATGACTTGTCAGCAATCTTCGAGGTGTCCGTCCTCTGTGATCCATTCATAGGGAAGCTCCGTGACACCCGACTCCCGAAGAGTGTCAACTAACCACCTGGGTACTCGAACAAAATGTGGAGCCTCCTGCTGCTGCGCGGGGGCTCAACTCAAGTTGCAGGCTCAACCTCCTGAACTAACTATGGTTGTCCAGCTAGAACAATGGACTGGGAATCTATTGGAAGGTTGGCGATTTCGAGCATGTGATCTATGGCTAGAAGGTGCCTTGGATTATCCCATAAGTGGAAGCATGGGAAGTTGAAGAGCCATATATAGGCTAGAGTGGCACCTTGTCAGAGTCAGAGGCGGCTCACCGAGAGATGGAAGCCCGGTGGAGGGATGCTACAATGCCCGTTGGGGGTGTTCGTGGAGCTCGATGGTGATGTGTCTCCTACGTGCGTTAGTCTTCCGCTGCGCATTCTGACATGGTATCAGAGCCTGGGTGTGTGTGGTCCTGGGCAACTCAGGCGTGTGTGGTCCTGGGTGACCCCCTCGCGCCTCGGTGACTTGCGGAGCTCGAATCGAGGGAGGGTGTTGGAAGGTTGGCGATTTCGAGTGTGTGATCTATGGCTAGAAGGTGCCTTGGATTATCCCATAAGTGGAAGCATGGGAAGTTGAAGAGCCATATATAGGCTAGAGTGGCAACTTGTCATAGTCATCTCCTCCGGTCGGTGTTTTGGGAGGCAGCTCACCGAGAGATGGGAGCCCGGTGGAGGGATGCTGCAGTGCCCGTTGGGGGTGTTCGTGGAGCTCGATGGTGATGTGTCTCCTACGTGCGTTAGTCTTCCGCTGCGCATTCCGACAGAATCATCATCAGAATCCTCTGGGTCTCAAAGAAGTGGCGGCTCATCAACAGTGGAAACCAGAACATGCTCATCAAAGACCACATCCCTGCTAACAACAATCTCATTCCTCTATGGATCAAACAACCTGTATCCCTTGGAAAGAGAGTTATATCCCACAAATATAAGATTATGGGACTTGGAGTCGAGCTTTCCCCCTCTGCTTCTTTGAAATGTGTACATACTCATCGCTCCCAAATACACGGAAGTGGGAGACATCAGGTTTCCTGCCAAAGTATGCCTCAAAGGGAGTCATATTCAGTACTGAAGTCGTCGGAGAACAGTTGAGGATGTGGACAGCCGTAGCCATGGCCTCTCCCCAAAGTGGACAAGGAAGATCACGATGCTCCAGCATCGTCCTCGCCATCTCCACCACAGTTCTATTCTTACGTTCTACCACTCCATTCTCTGATGGCGAACCTGTATTGGCTAGTTCCCTCTTGATGCCATGATCTGCACAAAATCTGACGAAAGCATTTGAAGAGAATTCACCTCCTTTGTCAGCCCTGAGAGTCTTTACCTGTCACCATTTGGCCACCCAAATGGTTCACTCTTGCTTTCACACTATGTACATATTGGATTGGTGTCCATGGCTTATGGAATATGCCTATGCAGGTGATTGACACGTGTCATGCTATATAGTTGGATATGATATTCCGTTGGGACTTGATGTTATCATGCCCGGAATATCTGGAGGACTTGGCTTTCCGCTGGGACTTGTGCCTTTGTGTACATGCCCGGAAACGCATGGAGGATTGGCTTTCCACCGGGTCTGGTATTGCATATACTTGCCTGGAAACACCTGGTCTTATATGGTTTCATGAACGGAAATTGCTCATGCCAATGCTGCATTGCATAGCATCTTTATGTGCTTGCCTGCAAATGAAATTGCATGCTGTTTTCATGCCTGCATGACCTATGTGTAGTTCCGGGCTAGGGGACACCCGCCCGTGAACCGTGCGTGTGAAACTGTCTGCTGACATGGTTGTGTGGCATGTGAACAGGTGGTAAGTATTACCCAATCTAGGCTCAAATAGCCCTTAGGACTTAGCCAATATTTATAAGTGAGTACGTTCCCATTTCATTAAAGTTTGGGCGCCCAAAAGTCACTTATAAATTATGACCACTTCCAAGTTCACACTCACTGAAGTCCCGAGGCGAACAAGACTCAATGTCCAGGACCTGATCCTCCCCTTTTACTCATAAATGGGCATCTCCCCATATCTCTTCACCTGATTGGACCCCAATTCACTTACTTATTAAGAGAAATTCGTGTTTTCTCTTCATGAGGATTTTTGGAGGCTAAAAACTTTGTTTTTCCACCATTTCTCTCCATTTCCAAGCTCTCCATAGCCATACCCAACTTGCTAGGGTGTTTTCAAAGCTTCCAAGAGTGTTTCGAAGTGCTAATCACTCTCCTCCTCACTCCCAATGACTGAAATTCAGTAAAACAGCTCTCATTTTTGCTGTAATTTCTAGTCTTTTTGCTGAAAACCCTAATTTCAGCCTTCCTTTCTCAAGTTGAACCATAGGGGAAGCTTTCCCAGGGTTCCCTTCATCCTCTTGAAGACTTTTGTCGCGAAGGATTGCGGCAAATCGAAGATATCCACACTTCTAAAGCTTCCAACGCGAAGGCCTCCGCTTGCAACAACTTCTATGAAGACTGGTAAGCTAATTGGACAATGTGTTGTCATTACTTACTCAGTAGAAGGGCAGGACTCCTTGTTTAGCCGCCCTGTGTAGTATTTCTCTTGTCCTATGTGCTCTTGAAGATGTTGCTACCTTGCTTGGTAGAACATAGAGCCAATGGTAGAGAATATGGACACTGAAGTCGGGCCGGGCATCAAGGCAGCTCCTTGGTGATCTACATCGACATACCATTGTTTTCTAAATGCTGAATTTCATATGCATTGGCATGGAGGATTTGGCAATGGATGCCCGTGAAGCTATGTATTGAATTTCTCCAATAGTAATACAATTTACTCAAGGGAGGGGTCGGCCGTTCCGGCTCATTGTGTGTCTCTTGTCAATTCAGCAATTTACATCTTGTATTTGAGCAAGTGTCCTTCAAATCTTAGTGTATTTAAGTGTATTGATTAGCATTGTGTTCAACCAAGTTACATTGGTATCAGAGCATAGGGTTCTCTTTCACTTCTATCGTGAGAGACGATCACCGTGAACACTAGCTATCTCTACACTTAGAACATTATGGACAGCCATACAATGAATGTTGGAGATGCTAATACTTGTAAGGTTCCCCCCTTCCACAAATAGGGGGAAACGCTTAAGATAGTCCGCTAAGTCTTATCTTAGAGAAAATTTCCTACTCATCAACACCTTGACCATGCAGAGATTCAAGGATATGATTTATAGGTAAGACCTAGTTCTATCCCGCAGGGGGAGCGTGGTCTTCTAAAATCAAATCACCCATAGGGTAATTGATCACATAAATTGGGTAACTACTAGTCTTGATTCCTAGAGACAACGCTTTTTTCCTCATCCATGCAAGGCACAGCCGTTGGCCTAGTCTTCTAGAATAGAATTGCTCGAGAACCTATTTATCTAACGTAGGGCTTTCACTTAGTATGTTGGAAAGCTATCCGACTAATCGGGTCCACCCGTCCGTAGGATGGTGCCGTCGGGGCATTCCATCCTCCCACTTTCCACCCTACTCACGCGTCAATTTGTTTTCTAATTAATCCTACCACACTGTTTGACATAAACAAACATGTTCCTTAATTAAGGCCCTTTCACAAGGTTTATTAAAACAGCCCTTGCCTTTTTCCACAATACAATAATGCCAAAGATAAGATTTATAAAAACAAAGTTTAAACATGAATCAATTTCATACAAGCCAAACTGGCTCTCTTATTCTTTTCCTTTATACCGCCGATGATCTAGAATTCGGCCTTCCAGCCTCCACATGCTGGGCAAAACCCTACGGGACCATACACCTCATCGTCGGCCGCTGGCGAGGACTCAAGCCGGCCTGTCGCCCTCTCAGGCTCCATCGCTCGATCCTCCCGCCCCTCAGAGGGATGTCTGCGCACTAGGGTGGGCTAATTCACCGCACTAGCCTGGGCCCTCAGAACTAGGCAGCATCATCACAATCACTTGCCTCAATCGGCAAACCTCATTCTCCCAATGGTATGAGGGATACCATGGGCCAACTCCGGGCCTTACTAACGTCTCCGCCGTCTGGCTATACAAGCACAAGAACGGGGCAGCGTCAAGGCAGGGAGAAGTTATACCTGTACCTTAATTTAACCAAGATAACAATCCATTTACTCACTAAACCATATGATTAGGATCCATGTCACCTTCTTTAAGAAAACAATCTTTTTCACAAAGATTTTAGCATTTCAACTTGAGATTGCGATAAGACATTCTTTATTAAGGCATATGCTATTGCTTAAAAGAATACAAACTTTAAATGGTAAATCAATCAAATAGATCACTGTAACAATCAATAGAGAAGCCGGAGCCATACCTCAACCCCTAAGAATGATATATAATTGAAAAACAAAATATGTATATACCTTATAGAAATTTGTCGTTTATCGTTGCCTTTGCTCGTTAACAAGAGCTTTAGAACTTGACATATGAGAATAGAGTCTTCTAATACCTTGTCTTACGATTGAAATCATCCAATCATCTCCAAGCTTTATCTCCTCTTACTCATACTGTGACTCTTCTCTCTTTCTAAGATCTATGGCAAAATAGCCTTTTCTTACAGGGCTACGGCATACTATTCTTTCTCTAAAAGAAAAGCTATGGAGTTTTGGTCTCTTCCTCCGAAAGACTATAGCAATCTAAGCTTCTTTTCTGAGATGTTAGATAAGAATGAAGGGATAAATGCATCTCAAACTCTAGGATTACCTTGAGGCTACTTGCTGCCTTCTCACAGTTTTCTTTATGTAGAGACCCTGACAGAAACAGCAAACTGTTTCGGCCATAACTCTCTGATAAAAACTCAGAATATGGTCATGTAACCAGTCAAAAGAACGGGAAGGCATCTGGTCTACAAGCCAACGCGGGCAGAATAGGCAAAAACGTCTGTATATAACCGCAAACGCACCATCTTTAGAAACGCGTTGTTTTTCCACATTTTTAGTATGCATGGACTCTAAATGTGTAAAAGTACTCTAAATATAACCTCTTATCACTTAAACTCGAAATTCTATTTTTGGAGATACTTATCTCTTAATAGAACTATTCTTATGTTCTTATTTCTTTTAGGATTTTTAGAGCTAATATTTTTATTCTAACACTTTTCTAATGTTTCTAGTCTTATTGTCTCACTCTTTCTAATTACACTCTCTTTTCTTATTGAAATCTATATTAAAAGAGACACATACATACATGGCTTGGGAGGGACTGGGCTGCAATTTTCTATTGGTGCAGGTATTCCACGTATCTCTCATGCCACTCATGCCTTCGAGTGTGCTCGTGAGGGAGAAGTTATGGCTGAAAATGTCAATGCATGTTGAGGGGCCAGCCATGCCTCATGCTTACAGGGCACATGTATCTATGCCTTATGCATCACCTTTTGGTCCAAAAATGATGCCAGTCACAGGAGCTGTCCCAATGGACAAACATGGGGGAAAACATGTTGAGATGCACACACATGCATCAAAGTCTCGTGACTTCAAAGCCGGAGACAAATCTGTGAAGTTTGACACATATCATGGAGAATATGATGCATCAAAGGCACTTGCTTTTATTGCCCAGTTTGATATTGCTTTCAGTGATGAGGATTTCACTCAGAAATCCATGATCCGGCATGTAAGCATGTTCATGAAAGGCACGGCTGCCCATTGGTGGCTCACGGAGAAGCTCTCACCGAATCCTGTTAGATCATGGGAAGAGTTCAAGGAGAGGTTCTATGCTCAATTCTTGCCTCCCAATGCATTGAATGAGATAACAATGAAGTGGGATTCGGTAAAGCAAAATGAGGGGGAATCGGTAAATGCATATGTACAAAAGTTTTGAAAAGTGCTCTTGGAGGTGTCTCCATTTATGCATGTCACCGAGGCGGAAAGGAAGAGAAGGTTTCAATCAGGATTGCAACCCGTGTACAAAGTGGGATTACAAATGTATCCTGGTCATACCTTACATCAATTAATCGCAGCCGCCACCGCCACCGAGCAATTGGAACTCAAATTGAGTCGATCCAATAAGGCTAAACCCTCATTTCAAGGCAAAGAGAGGGCTGTCCAAAACCTGCAAAATGATGGACAGCCACCTAAAAGGGACCAAAACCAAGCCAAATCAGGTCCAAAAGCTGAAAATAAGTTTGCTAAAAAGCGCCCTTAAAAGCCGGCAAACTTTGGTCTTAGTGCTGAGAAGAAGGAGCAATATATGCGTGAAGGCAAATGCTTTACTTGTGGCAGCACTGAGCACATGGCAAGAGCATGCCCAAATAAGAAGAACAAAGTTGAAAATGCTAATGTACCGAAGCCTAATGTGCATATGGTTCCGGATGTGCAGGGCAACACTTCACATGATAGCAAAGATAGGGTTGTATGTAAAGCTTGGGGATAGCTCAAAGATCAACCCGCTTTGTTCATGTTTGATGATTGTGCATCGGAGAATTTCATATCCACTCAGATGGCAGCTGCTTTGGGTATTGAAGTGAAGGACATGGGTCCTCAAATTGAAGCAGGGGCTGCCTTTGTTGGTAGAGAAAAGCAGGTCATGCCTATTTTTGGCAAGTTGCGCATACACATTCAAGGCTATGTGGATCAGGCGCCTTTGATGGCTGTGATGTATTACTTGGAAGCCTGATGCTGGTGAAGAGGGTGATACCATTCCCCTTGTATCTCATGTACAAATTAAGAAAGTAATGAAAAAGAGTGTTTTTGCGTACTTGATTTTTGTACGAGATCATGTTGAGAAAAATAATGTACATGTAAACACTCTTAGTAATGATAGGCTGAAATTTTTGCAAGAGCACAATGATTGTTTTGTTGATGAGTTACCAAATGAGTTACCACCTGTACGACCGGAAGATCATCGCATTGATCTTGTGCCGAGTAGCTCACCACCTACTGGCTAGCCTATCGTGTAAGTGCATCCCAAAAAGAGGAGATCATGAAGCAAGTGAATGAGCTTCTTGAGAAGGGTTTGGTTCAGCCAAGCTCTTCCCCATATTGTTCACCCGTCCTCTTGGTTCAAAAGAAGGATGGATCCTTTTGTATGTGTGTGGATTATAGAGCTTTGAATAAGCTTACCATCAAGAATAGGTTTCCGATTCCACGCATAGACGACATCCTTGACAAGTTGGATGGATCGGCATGCTTTAGCCGAATTGATCTCAAGAGTGGATATCATCAAGTGCGTGTAGTGCCTGAGGATGTACACAAAACTGCTTTCAGGACAGCATTTGGGCTTTATGAGTATCTTGTTATGCCTTTTGGTCTTACAAATGCCCCGGCTACATTCAATAGAATGATGGATAGCATATTCCGTGGGTACAGGAAATTTATAGGTGTCTTCTTTGATGACATCCTAGTCTTCTCGAAGACCGAAGAAGAGCATAAAGCTCATTTGGCTATTGTTTTTGAAGAGCTCCATACGCATAAACTCTTCATAAATGCAAAGAAGAGTGAGTTCTTCTTGTCAGAGATACATTATCTTGGGCATATTGTGTCCAAAGATGAAGTGCGGATGGATCTTGCAAAGATTGATGCAATTCGGAATTGGCCCGAATTGAGTTCGGTGCATGAGATCCGCAGTTTTCTTGGATTATGCTCTTACTACCACAGGTTCATTCGGCACTTTGCATGGATTGCTTCTCCTTTGCATGATTTGACAAAGAAGAAGGCCGTGTTCAAATGGACTAATGTAGAGAGTGATGCATTCCTCAAATTGAAAGATGCAACTACTCATGGTCCAGTGTTGATCGTTCCGGATTTGCAAAAGCCTTTTTGTGTGGAATGTGATGCATCTGGAAATTGCATAGGGACTGTCCTTAATCAAGAGGGACATGCCGTGGCTTATGAGAGTTGTAGATTGCATGATGCAGAGCTATCTCTTGGCATTTATGAGAAAGAGCTCTTGGCTGTAATTCATGCACTTACTATATGGAAACAGTACCTTCTTGGGGCTGATTTCACTGTGAAGACAGATCACCAGAGTTTGAGGTATTTTCTTACTCAAACTAAGTTGTCAAAGAAGCATATGAGCATGGCCAATTTCCTCTCTATGTTTCATTTTCAGATCTTGCACGCCCCAGGAAAGAAGAATGTAGTGGCCGATGCATTGTCACGAAAGCCGTATGTAACAGCTATCTCGGTTGCCTCTCATGGGGACTTGTCTACCATGCGTAATTTGTATCATACGAATGCTGATTTTGCCACTATCTGGGCTGATTTGATGGCTGGTCATGCACATGTCTCATATGTGATCAAAGAGGGGTGTCTGACATGAGGCAAAAGGTTTTGGATGAGTGCCATGCTCCTCCATATGCTGGTCATAGAGGCATAATGCCTACTACGCACATGATTGAGCGGTATTTCTTTTGGCCAGGTATGCGGAAGGACATAGAGGCACATGTACGTGCATGTATCACCTGTCAAAAGGTCAAATTTGATAGGCAAAAGGCACCAGGTTTGCTTCAGCCATTGCCTATTCCCACGCAGCCATGGGAAAGTATTACAATGGATTTCATTATGGACTTGCCACGTACCCAACAGGGTAATGATGCAATTTGGACAATTGTGGACAAGTTTAGCAAGCAAGCTCATTTCTTGCCGGTCAAAAAGACCATCAAAGCTGAGCATATGGTTAAAATATATCTTGCACAAGTGTTCAAACAACATGGAATGCCGAAGTCCATTGTGGGGGATAGAGATCCCAGGACTACAAGTCTCTTTTGGTGGGCCTTATTTGATAATATGGGCACCAAATTGGACTTCTCATCAGCTTATCACCCTCAAACGGATGGACAAAGTGAGGTTGCAAATTCAGCCGTGTTGGATCTCTTGAAATGTTATGTGGCGGATCAGAAGTCTTCTTGGGAGAAGTACTTACCGCTTGTGGAATTTGCATACAACAACACGGTGCATGCATCTACGGGAAAGGCCCCGTTTGAGATTGTTTATGGTAAGGTGGTTTTGCCACCCATCCTTCGCACAAAGGATGAGATATTTGCAGCTGATGAGTATGTAAGAGACTTGGATATTGCTTTTGCTCAGGTGCGGACAGCCATTGCAAGGTCACAAGACAAGCATAAAAAGGCTGCCGACAAGCATAGAAGGCAATTGGATGTTAAAGAGAATGATTGGGTATTGCTGAAATTTGAGAAAGCAAGACTTGCAAAGAGGCCTCGCAAAGAGGGTGCATATCTCAAGCTTGCAACCAGGTACTATGGACCTTTTCGAGTGATCGAGAAGATCAATGAAGTGGCTTTCAGATTGGCATTACCTAGTCATTGGAAATGGTCATTAAGGATCCACCAGAAGTGGATGAGCTTGAGGAGATCTTGCAGCCAGAGCAGATTGTGTATCACAAGGAACGCAAGCTTGCTGCAGGCAAAGTTGTGA
This sequence comes from Cibotium barometz, assembly GCF_041138505.1. NCBI lineage: Eukaryota > Viridiplantae > Streptophyta > Polypodiopsida > Cyatheales > Cibotiaceae > Cibotium > Cibotium barometz. The sequence continues at coordinate 53,801,197 of NC_141049.1, read as the reverse complement.
GGCGTTACCTTGTGAAGTTTAAGAACTATCTTCCCATTGATGCTAAATGGGTAGATGAAGAGTTCTTCAAAGATTGCCCGCATGTGCTTCAGACATATTTGGATGCATTTCAGTTGCGGACAACTGTTTAGAAGCGGAGGAGAATGTCACCATTTGGCCACCCAAATGGTTCACTCTTGCTTTCACACTATGTACATATAGGATTGGTGTCCATGGCTTATGGAATATGCCTCTGCAGGTGATTGACACGTGTCATGCTGTATAGTTGGATATGATATTCCGCTGGGACTTGATGTTACCATGCCCGGAATATCTGGAGGACTTGGGGTCATATCAAGTGATCTATGCAATGTGTCTAAGCTTGTGTCTCTACGGCCAATTGAGCCATCCCTTTGCAATTGACAATTTGCATGTCATGTGCAAGACATGCAGTGGCTAATCCCGGGGCTAATCCTGAAGAGGCAACAGATAAAGAACTAGACTTGAATTTGGAGTAGATTTAGCTGTTTTGGCAAGGGATTGATTGGTGTTGGACAAGGATGCTGTCGGCCAACGCACGAAAGAGAAAAGGACCTCTCGGCTGCGGTGTTTGAGGAATACCTTGTCCAGTACCTGGCCGACTTGCAGTGGGCCAGTCCACTAGGACTTCCCAAGGCCCATAAAAGGCGATTTTGCTCCCTGTTGAGACTCATTCAGTCCAGCCCGGACTGGGTCTTAGATTAGGTGCTTTACCTTTTGAGGGGCAACCATGGGCTAGCCAAGATGTACCTTTTTGTACCATAGAATATACTGAATACTCAGCTCTCTCTCTCTCTCTCTCTCTCTCTCTCTTCTATATGCATTTTGCATCAGCATGTTCCAAGATGGTGCTTAGGGCTGAAAGAAGACTCCCAAGGCTTCCGCGTGTGACATTGGTATCAAAGCTTCAGGCTGATTCTGAGATATTGTTGCTGCCCATGTCCCACCCACCCTTAGTGCATCAAGCATGGATCCATATGCTTATCCATGAAGCTAGGCACTCTTGGTTGGTAAGATCCCGATGCAGATTGTGATCAACCATTGCCCTCCGTCACTCTGGTTATTTTCCCAATGCCATGTGCTCAAAACCTCTGCTCAACGACTACCTATATACTCCTCAAAACATTCCATGACTTGTAGAATACCCATATTCCCAATGCCACGTACGCTTAAAACCTCCAGTCTCCCGATCGATCACCCATAAGATTCCCAAAAGATTTCATATCTCTGGCCATGACATGTGAGCAACCGGTGAATCTGGTGAGGGGTTTGGAAACCAAATGGACAAGATTTCAAATCTCTCATACTCAAAGGGAGAGCAACAACCCACTAAAGTTGTTCTGATAAACTAAAAAGCTCTACAAGTTTCCCTCAAAAGTGCTTTTCCATGAGGACAATCATACTGTGCTTGGATATCCCGTTTCTGATCCTCCTCACCTTGTCTATTCCCTTTCCCTTAAGCTTTTCATAACGCTAAGCCTTGTCCATGGCAATACAGCCAAAAGAAGAAACCTAGCAAGCAACAACAACAACAGAAACCTTGACCCCAGAAGAAGCATGAATGGAACTCACAGGTGTAGGAAACCTCGAGGAAGGCAGGAAGGAGAAACTGGTGGACTCTCCGATGTTTCTTAGAAAAGGGCATTTCTTCAAGCCTTCGGTGATCATGCGGAGGTCTCCCGAGCAATCACTGCTGTTTTCGAAGAAAGTCATTGCGAAAGGAAAGTAGAATAAATAGAAGCAGAAGCAGATTTAGAGAATAGGAAGGAAGAAGAAGACACGAAGAGAAAGAGAGAGAGAGAGAAAGCAGGAGGAGGATGATGATGATGATGATGATGAAGATAAAGAAAAAATCCCTGCGCGGAGGCGTCCGCCAGGCACGCGCTTGGTCAACACATTTTTACATCAAGCGCTGGTGTTTCTGGAAGACGGTACCTTTCTTTCATGCTGACTTGGTCTTTGGCATCAGGAATTAATGGCGTTACTTTTAATAGCCATGCTACGAAGGGCCTAGTCACAGATTGAGGAAGGCAGTTTTTGGACGATCTCCGGTAGGAGATTGATAACCTCCCTGCTTCTAATGGCTACTGACTGGAAAGATTACCTGGCTATAACAGTTATAGAAGACGAAGTAACCAGCTACAAGACCAAGAAGGCTGTCCTGAAGGACACCGAGTTCTATCACACTCATCTGGTTTCTCCCTGGATGCTCTCCATGCTCCAGCTGATGTAATTTTTGTTCTATTCTAATTCAATTCACCGCGCTTATGGGAAAAAAAAAAACTACGGGCCTACTCACCAAAAACGTTAAGAGCTGTGGGCAGGTACTTTTTTGATAAATAATTGTTGGGCGATAATACTCTTTACAGACCACGTGTACACCCACGGAAAAGGCATCTTGCAACTGAGAACTGTGGGTAGCTATTCCACCCAAAACTGTAACGATGGTGGTTGGGGTCCAGTCAACAAACACATCAACACTGAGGGTGCATGGGCGTGGTCATAGTCTGTAAAGAAATGTCAGATGAACGAGTGATTGAGATGATCTGATTGGTTGGGCAAAACTTTTTTGTGGGCTTCCCAAGTGTGTAAACACCCTAAGGCTCCACATCATGCCCCCCTAGCATGCCTCTCCTTGTTTTTTTGGAATAGAAGCCTTGGCCAAGTCCTATGTTCCTCCCTTCCATTGTTATGCTCGTAGATCTCCTAAACATTGGACAAACAGGATTAGTTCCAAATGTAGGCTAGCTCATTACCCAACCAACCGTAGGTTTGCATCAGTAGACCCCCCAAGCACAAGGGCTAAGGCTCGAAGAGGATTGTGTCACCGGCCTAGGCACATACCTCTATCACCCAACAACACGATATAATAACATAGTCCACTCAATAAGCTCACCCCACTTATCACTATTGACATATAAATAGCTTTAACTTATGGGATAATACTAATTAACACCCTAGTCCATTCAGCCACCCTACTACACTAACCTCCAGGGTAACCGTGTAGTTAGCATCATGTACGCAACATCCATTGTGCACATGTTGTCACCCAAAACCATGTTTTCACCTACATCCTCCTTCACCCACCTACATCCTATAAGAATATGGCACAGCGGAAAGAGATAGCAATACAAAGCAACCACCCTACTACACTAACCTCCAGGGTCCCCTAACCCAAGATTAGACTAGCTAACCGTGTAGTTAGCATCATGTACGCAACATCCATTGTGCACATGTTCTCACCCAAAACCATGTTTTCACCTACATCCTTCTTAGCGGAAAGAGACAGCAGTACAAAGCACAATAGACAATGCAATAGATACACAATGGAGAGAATTCAAAAATTCTGATTATACCAAAGAGGTACAAGTAATGGTGGTGTCCACCCATGCGCTCTCAAGTAGAGCTTAGATGGCGATCTAGACAAACTCTGGATGGAGGATGTACGAAGTGTAGAAGAGGGTGGATACTCACAAGCATTGGATGCCTTAGCTCATGGCAACCATGTCCATATATAGTACTTACTGTAGGCGGTGTGGTAGACGTGTATATGAGGGCGTTTACACTGTATAGACACGATCACCGTCCGAGTATCAAGAATGCGGCCCACCGACCACCGCCCAGTAATGATGGACTTGGTATCTGAGGGAATATTCCTCATATTGTCGCCCTAGGCCCCATCTAACGCTCGTACCCCTGACCATCTCCTAACCATCATCAATGGTCACAATAAGGACCCCATCGGCGTCAAGTCGGGGTTCCCACTAAAGACATATAGACCATGGCTACTCCTCATAATGGGGCCCTAACAAATGTGCATTATACATCAAAGTGAGATACATGCTAAGAGGGGGCATTGAGTGTATACTAACACATCCTTCTCCTGCAAGTGACCCCTTGCAAATTTGTCATGGATGTTAACTACAACATGTTAAGATATCAAGCTCAACTAGTGATACAGACATTGATGACCCGTCTATGTGATAGCTTTTGCACTTACACCACACTGGCTGGGTTGGTGAGATTATGGGCAATATGCTGCCAACGGTTTACAAGCTGTGTGACCATCACTTTGGTATACTGGAGTTATGGCATAGTTATAGTGCCAGCTCATGTAGTCAGGTTCACACTATGGATCGACCTTTGTATGTTATAGTAGGAGAGTGAAGCATGACTGGTAGGAGTCATCTCAAATAGTTTTTTCTTTTTTCTTTTCTTCCCTTTTTTGTTCTTTTTCTTGTGGTCTTTTTTTCCTGGTTGGCAGTGCATTCAAGTGATCTGCAGGCTTTTTGTAATGCTTTTGAAGGATTTCCTCTAGCGTGAAAAACTAGACTGGCTTCTCATGATCATGAATATCTTGAGATACTGACGTCTTTAAAATATCATCATTTTGAGGGACAACTATGCTAGAATTGTTCACTTATGTAAAAGAAGCTGTGAATGATCAATGTGAAAAGTGCCATTCTTGAACTTTTTTTGGGTGAAAGTATCTTAAGATATTCACATCAAAAAAAGTTTGTTAATTTATGATTCTGACCAAATGTGGGCTTTCCTTAGGTCCTCTGGAAGCTTGTGATCACCTCGATTGATTAAATTGAAGCACTTTTTAAGGCTAAAAAACTTGAGATATTCACGATCGTGATTATCAGTCGGTTTTTCACATCGAAAAAACATTTAAATTTCATGTCTCTGAGGTGATTTTCCGAAGTACCTTATCAGTGTGAAGACTTTTATATGATTTACACTACCATTAAACTACCTTTTTTGGAGGTGAAAAATCAAGAGATACTCACAACCGTGAACTTTGATTGGTTTTTCACATCAACTGAACTGCTGAGTTTTCTTTTATTTTGGCAACAACTCCTCTTCTCGTAAGAGCATCGTGAGTATACTCGCTAGGAACCATAATGTGATAGTTTGCATTGATTGGTTAATTGAGAACTAAGAACTACTTTTCTAAAAGCCACCCAAGACGATTTCCAAGATGATTTCGTCTAGATCCTCGAGAGTAACCTGGAACTCCTATTCTATATTAACATCCTCAACAAGGAGTAGAGTGAAGTGACCCTATATTTCCATGTATTCTTCTTCTTCTTTTTTTGGCTTTCTTGGTAGCCCGAATCAACCTATGTATGCTTGGTCTACCCCCCAAACAAGGGTCTGTTTGCATGGTTTTCTCTTAGGCGCTAGGACATGTGAACACCCCTAAGAAATATTTTTTCAAAATGTGTGCCCCCTAATAGTTTCCCAGATGATAGAGAAGATCTCAAAACCTATTTTCCATCACTGTCAAATCATGCATGTCTTTTGAAAAATGTCAAAATGAACTTTTTAGTTTTTGCAGTCCTTTTTTGAATAGGTTATAGACAAAATTTGGAAACAAGTTCTATGAGAGAATGGAATACTACAACTTTGCTCCCCTGACCTTGATAAAATTCTTTCATTTGGTCTCTCAAACTATAGTCTGAAAGTGGTCCACAAGCTTATTTTTATCTTTTTTAGCGCGTTTTTTTGCCTCAATTTTTTCGGTCAACTTTTGCAGCCGTTGGTTAGAGGCCAAAACCATGGAAATCGCCTTGGTCCACTCATAAAAAGATTTAAAGAGCCCGAAAAGATCCTCAAGATGAGCACTAGAACACGTTCACCAGCCTCACGATTTGGGAGGTACAGGCCCGCGAGAATAGGGCTACTTGTTATATACTCTCTTTTTTCCCTACCCCTTTTCACACGTGAATATCAAAGATAATCATGGCTATGAAATACTCTGGCTTTTCATGCCAAAATTTTTTAACTTTTCAAGTTCAATTTCACTTCCAATGGACTTGGATGATGAGTCTAGATCATGTAGACACCTCAACAACCTTTTAAAAAAACATAAAAATCTAGTTGCCAATCAAGAGCCATCTCGGCTACTATGTATCAATCCTATCTAATGGTCCCACCAAACCGGGGTTTGATCCACCCACCCACTAGCCAAAACGAGATGTGACAGGTAGCCAATCTCATGACTCTTGTTGCTAATGCAAGAGCCATCTCAGCTACTACGTATTGATCTTATCTAATGGTCCCAATATATCTCTAGTTTTTTACATTTAAAAAAAGGGCTCACAATCACTTCCACTGAAGTTTAACAACCTATCCAAATCATGTGGTCACCTTATCAACTTTAAAAAATGAAATTTTTTTCTGGTTTTTCATGTCAAAAATTTTATAACAATTTTTGGGTTCAAAATCACTACCAATGGACTTTAACAGTTTAGTTATTATCATTTGATCACCTTCCCAACCCCAAAATTTGAATTTTTTTAAACGTAAAATTTCTTGAGAAATTCACGACTATGAAAAACAGTTTTTCATGTCAAAATCTTTTCAGAATTTGAGGATGAGATTTTCAATATAAGATTTTTTAGACTAGACAATGCAATTTCTCAAATCACTAAGTGATTTTCACAATTTTGTTTTGGTGTGTGAATATCTCAATTTGTCATGCCATCGTTTCGCAACATGATTCTCTCTCTTTAAAAAAAAAGAGAGTTTTATAGTTGTTTTTAGAGTCTAATTTGTGTGAAAGGGGCAGTTTTGAATTTCAAATTAGGAGATGTAAGAGGTTTTTCCCCAAAAAGGCGAGTGGGAGGCAAAGGATAACACTTTATGGCACCCTCGTACACATGCATTAAAACCACCCAAAAGTGGATTCTATCCAAGTCATAAAGCATCTTTACATTGAATGCTTAGTAACACACTAATGAGTTGTGAGAAAGGGTGATTAAGAGTTTATCCAAGATTAATCCTTTCACTAATTTTTCTCCTTTTTGGATTGAATAAGGGGCCTTAGTTAACCATCACTATTTAATTCACACAATTAAGCACATCTTTGGATTGCACAATAAATTGCTAAGGTATAATGTTTGAATTAACAAATAGTAAATGATTAATTAAGCTCCAAATCATGAACTCTTCTTTTATACCAAAGAGAGCTAAAATCCTTAATTTTGTGAGTTTTGTGTGTTGATTTGGTACAATGATGCACCAAAATGCACTATATGCACTCCTAATCTCTTTTTCTAAGGTCACATTAACCCAACAACCACTAAAACCTCTAAGTTTTTGGTTTTCGTATTCTTGCCCTTCACTAATCACTTCCTAATGCAAAAACTAGTCCAATTAGTGAAATTAGTAAAAACTAGTTTTTTAAAGATTTTCTTTGATGATTAAGCTAACTAGAATAGATGATAACACTCTAATCTAATCCAATACATCAAAAAACTCATTGGAATTGTAAAAATTATCATCTAAATTCTATGTAAAAAATACAAAAATCAATCTAAACACAACCAAAACAATAAATTAAGCTAAAACACATTCTTTTCAAAACAAAACAAAAAGGCAAAAAAACACCAAAATCAACACAAATCTCCATACAACCAACTCATTTTTATGGGAATCCACTATTAGAGAGTACAGTCAATGGGTTATGCGTAGATTTAGAGAATAAATAACAAAAAAAGCAAAAGGATAGCTCCCCGAGAACGGTACCAAAAATGTTATTGCTCACTTCGGCCTCACCTAGAAACACATTCACAAGAGATTACCTTAGTAAGCTACAACCATCGTGGGGATCTTTCAATGGCCGAGCTCATAACCCTTAAGGTCTCCAAGCTCCATGTACCTCCTTGGGGAGAAGTTTTTGTCACCGTCTCTTGCGAGACGAGTGTTTTCACACCATTGTGTTGGACTACAGGTCCTCATCCCTCCTGTAACCACATAACACTCACACACACACACTCACTAGCATGCATTAGAGAAGAAAATTAGAGAGAGGATTAGTGCAAGAGCAAGACTTTATTGCATAGTGGGATTATGTTATATTATGAGAGAGACTATGAGAATTCACATACACTTAAACTATGGCCGACCAAGCATCCAAGGCTCATAAGTGTCCTATGTCTTGTACAATGCTGAATCTCATAGTAAAGTACATTCACAGTAGGGAATCCATTCTAGCTTGTTAGCACATGCTCTTGGAGTATGAAGCGCCACATAAGCATTCCGTCGACCCATCCATGTTCTAGATTTAGATCTTGTTACTTCATAGATTGATCATATGTGCTTGTGGTATCTCTGTCTTTTCTATTTTATATAGAATTATAGTGGAAACTCTTGTTAACCCTAAAATGGGTTGACATATCTTAGTGATTTTATTGAGATGTCAAGCTCAACATGAGTTGATACTCATGAGGCGCCTGCATGACCATTCGACATTTACATCATTGGACGGGCATATCTTCGCCAAAGATTCTATAGCTGGACTACATCGACTAGTCTACATCTACTCACTCCTCTTAGTGTGTTCGCATTATGGAGTACTTGTATATACTCTATTATCTGTGTTAGTCACTTTTTCTTCTTTGTAGACCTCTTTTTGTTGTGTGAAGAAGAAGAAATTTCAGCCTCTTACCTTGTGTGTTCTCTTCTAAAGTTTGTGTGAGTGAGTGTGTGCTTGCAAGAGCTCAAGCTCTCTCCTCCCCTGCATCTTTTAATGGTATCAGAGCCTGGTTCATGCTAAGGTCTAAGCGGCAAGCAAGGGAAGCATAAGGAGCGGTACGAGGGTAAGAGCTTCATCTACTCTTCTCCCTTTGTGTTAGTTACTATATCGTTGTCGTGAGCTCTTCGGGAGACATCGGCAAATGAACTCCAATTGAGGAGCTTTCTTTGTGGGAGCAAAGCTATAGGGCAACTATTCTGTCCATTGGACTTAATTTTTCAGGCCGAAAATACGTTTTAGGTGCGTTTGGACCTCCATTTTTCAGTTCGCAGGAGTTCATGGGGCATTACGGGTAAGTTACGATTCTCTACAAAACTCTGTTTTTTGGGATTGCAAGAAGGGCGATTTGGTTGTGCAGAGACTGTGTGTACTGCAAAAAAGTCTTAAAGTTGCCATTGGGTGTATGTATGCAAAGTAAGGTCACTGGTTGTGACAGTTTGGGTGCAGTATAGCACCACTGCAAGAATACTGCAGTTTGTGCAGGTCAAACAAGAGTGTTGTTTTTGGTAAATTTGTGTTGCAAAAAAGATGTCAAATGATGGAGTAAACTAGATTGCTGTGCAAAAGCTTGACAAGAACAGCTTCCATGCTTGGAGGTTTAGATTGACAAATTTTTTGATGGGAAAAGGGTACTGGAGGAGGCACTAGAGATACTGGAGATTGCTGCAGATGTCAAAGAATTCAAGGATTGGGATCAAGGAGCAAGGAAAGTCATGTATTGGCTTTTTATTAGTATACAGGTCACCATGATTGGGCATATACAGGATGCCAAATCACCTAAGGAGGCATGGGACACCTTGGTGAAGCTATATAAAACCAACACCAAGGCACAAAAGATTCAGCTGAAGAATGAGCTTCATACTATGGAGAAGAAAAATATGTCTGTGAATGATTATGCCTTGAATATTAAGGGCATTGTGGAATCTCTTGTATCAATTTGTGTTTCTGTTGATGATGATGATAAGGTGGAAGTGTGTCTACGTGGTCTCGAGCCACAATACAAGGCATTCAAGATGTCTATTCAGACTCGGGAGAATATTCCCAACTTTACAGATTTGCTGTCAATGTTGATCATTGAAGAGAAGAACTTGGGTGAAGATCAACAATCTTCACAAAACAAAAACAGTTCAGAGCAGCAAGCCTTCTACACAAGTGTAGGTAGAGGACGAGGTAGAGGTCATGGACGTGGCCAAGGTGGCAGCCGAACATGTAATCAAAATTACGGTCAGTAGCAGCAACAGTCCCATGATTCAGAACAACAATACACAGGTGAAGAGGCCAGTTTAGAGACAGGGGGAGTCAAGGAGGTCGTGGTAATTGGCAAAGGCAGCATAATGATACACGAGGGTGTTTTTACTATGGTAAGCCTGGACATGTGCAGGCAGATTGCTAGAAGAAGCAGAGTGAGATGTGAAATGGAAAAGTGCAGCAAAACAACTATGCATCCTCTAGCAGAAATAATGAGAGGTTGTTTGTTATGCAACATGTAGTTAATGCTATGTCTGGAAATGATGTAGCAGCATGTAAGGATGATGTATGGTATGTTGATTTAGGTGCTTCGAACCACATGACAAGTCATGGGGTGAGTGGTTAAGGAAATGAAGAGTCTTGAAAGACCAGGTTTTGTTGAAATAAGGGATGACACTACTCATCCGATCGCCCATGTTGGAGATGTGCCATTGTCTATGCAAGATAGTAAGGTGAAGTACCTTGTAGATGTACTTCATGTTCCGAACATTATAAAGAATCTAGTTTCTATTGGCCAAATGATTAAGCACGGTTTGCAAGTCCGGTTTAACCATGATGGCTATTATGTAGAAGACTTTAAAGATAAGTGTAGGTTGGTTACAAAAGGCAATAGAGTGGGCATAATGTTTACATTGAATGTAAATATGCCTGAAGTGAGTGCTGTAATGTTTGCAAATGGACCAGGAGTCGTTACAAATACAGGCATTTGGCATAAGAGAATTAGGCATGTAAATGTGTAAAGAATAAAGTCTATGCAGACTAAAGAAATTGTGACAAGGCTGCCTAAGTTTAAAGTTGAACGTATGCAGAAAGTTTGTGAAGCATGTTAATTTGGAAAGTAAACAAAACATATATTTTCACATGACAGAAATGTGAGTAAGAATGTACTAGATGTTGTGCATTCAAATATATGGGGTCTTGGGTGGCTGCAGGTACTACGTAACATTCATTGATGACTACATGCGAAAAGTGTGGGTGTATTTCATGAAGGAGAAGAGTAAAGTGATCACTCATTTTCAAAATTTCAGAGTGATGGCTGAAAAACAGATAAGCATGTGAAGTGTCTGAGGTCAGATAAAGGGGAAGAATACTTCTCCAATGAGTTCTCTGAATTCTTGTGCGAAAGAATGGCATTCAGAGACAATTTACATGTAGATACACTCTCCAGTAAAATGGAGTTGCTGAGCGCGAAAATAGGCACATTGCAAAGATAGCACGAGCATTGATGGGACAGAGAAGAATGTCGCATAGATATTGGGTTGAGGCTGTGTCTATAGTAGTTTATATCAAGAGCATGACTCTTACTGCAACCATACATGATGTAACGCCAGAGGGAAAGTTTACTTGCAAGAAACCTGATTTGTCTCACTTGAAAGTTTTTGGATGTATGGCATATGTGCATGTGCCAGATGAGTTGCGTACTAAGCAGAAAATGTGTGTTTATTGGGTATTCCCTTAAGCAAAAGGAATATAGATGTTATAATCCTGCTACACATGAATTGAGGGTAAGCAAGGATGTTGTATTTGATGCTGGTATGCTGCTGAAAAAGATGCTATTGGGGCTGATGTAAGTGGAAATGTGGTTTCACAGAATGGAAGTCAGTAATCACAATCATTGAGTGGACCAAGAGAGTCCTCATCCAGCGGTTCTGTTGATAGACCATAAAGTGGCCGGTTGCGTCATAATATCAATCCTGAAAATGTAGTTGGTACATCACATAAAGGCAAAGAGAAAGTGGTTGAGCCCCTTGGTATGCGTGATATTTCTATAGGGCATTCTCTTATTGATGGAGATTCTAGTGGCTCAGAGAGATGAGCCTTGATGAGGAGCTTGGGATTCCAGCAATGAGTACACCTGGTGTGAATAAGGCTATGGAAGCCATGAATGCAAAGCTATGAAGATCTGAAAGAGTCAAAAACCATGTGTAGAGGTTGACTTATGATGGTTATGTGGCACATCACTATGCTTATATGGCAAAAGTTGTGCAGGTTGTAGAACCCACATGTTTTGATGAGGCTATTAGAAATGTGTGTTGGGAGAAAGCTATGGATGAGGAGATGGGTGCATTGTATGGAAATGAGACTTGGGATTTGGTGCCATTGCCTGAAGGCAAGTAAGCTATTGGCTGTAAGTGGGTGTATAAGATCAAACATAACAGTGATGGCAGCATAAGCAAGTACAAGGCTAGATTGGTAGCCAAAGGATATGCACAGACACATGGGATTGATTATGAGGACACATTTGCCCCAGTTACAAAGATGGTAACTGTGAGAGCTGTGATTATTGTGGCTACAGCTAAAGGCCGATTTTTACATCAGATGGATGTAAAAAATGTGTTCTTGCATGTGGATTTGCAAGAAGAAGTGTATATGGATTAGCCACTTGGTTTTGAGGATATAGGTCACCCAAAGTATGTATGTAAGCTTCCTAAGGCCTTGTATGGGCCGAAGAAAGCTCCATGAGCATGGCATGACAAGATTTCTTAATATCTTATCACTATTGGTTTTCATATGGCAGATGCAGATCACTCTTTGTATATGCACAAGAGTGTTAAGGGTATTGTGATCATCACCATATATGTAGATGATCTTATTGTTGGGGGTGACAACTTGGATGAGATTGAGCATGTGAAAAGTCTTCTCAAAAGGAAGTTTGAGAGATGAAGGATTTGGAAGATCTGTACTACTTTTTGGGAATTGAGGTCATTCGCACACCTGAGGGTATTTGGCTGTCATAGAGATAGTATGTATTGGACATGTTGTCCAAGTATGGGATGGCTGATTGTAAGCCAATATCGGTGCCATTAGATCAAAATGACAATCTTAGTGCGGATGCAGGTTATATGTTAGAGGATCCCACTATGTACAAGAAGATTGTGGGGAGTTTGATCTATGTCACGATCAATCGGCCAGATTTGAGTTACACTGTTGGCTTAGAGAGCCAGTTTATGCAGGTTCCACGCAAACCACATCTTGATAGTGTGCAACGCACACTTTGGTATTTGAGGGCCACTGTTGATTATGCATGGCGTTATGCATCAGGTGTACCATTGGAGCTATAAGGGTACACAAATGCAGATTGGGCAGTAGCATCTCAGACAGGAGATCTACCAGTGGATTTATGTTTTCATTGGGGAGTGCTGCTGTGACATGGAGTAACAAGAAAACAAGAAACAGCCCACAGTTGCCTTGTCAAGTACAGAGGCAGAGTACAGAGGAGCTGCAGTGGCAGCGTGTGAGGTTGTTGTTGATTTGGGGTTGTATATGGAGAGAAAGGTTGTCATATATTGACAATCTTAGTAGTATATAGTTGGCCAGGAACCCAGTTTTCCATGCGCGGATGGAACACATTGAGGTACATTACTACTTCATCAAGGAGAGAGTCTTGGTAAGCGACATTGACTTGGCCTATTATGTCAGCACACAGGATCAGGTCGCTAACATCTTCACACAGGCCTTGGGAGCTGAGAAGCTCTGTAGATTTTGAGATATGCTTAGAGTTCATGAGTTGGAGTTGAGCTTGAGGGGGAGTGTTCAGATGTCAAGCTCAACGTGAGCTGACACTCATGGGGTGCCTGCATGATCATTCGACATTTACATCACTGGTGGGTTTGGTAGTTGGCACCCACATATCTTTGCAAGAGATTCTATAGCTAGACTACATTAACTAGTCCACATCTACCGACTCCTCTTAGCATGTTCACGTTATGGACCGCTTGTATATACTCTATTATGTGTGTTAATTACTTTATCTTCTTTGTAGACCTCTTTTTGTTGTGTGAATAAGAAGAAGAATTTTCAGCCTCTCACTTTGTGTGTTCTCTTCTAGGGTTTGTATGGGTGTGTGTGTGCTTGCGAGCTCAAACTCTCTCCTCCCTTGCATCTTTTCAGATTTTAGAATTTGGATTTGAGGCCATTTTGAGCCCCATATTGGCTCTGCAAGTTTTCCATAAGCATTCTCTGAAAATGACAATTTTGACAGTATATGCCTAATTTTGGGTTTGGTACAAAGTTACATTAAAACTTTGATTTCAGTAATTTGTGCAGAGATGCAAGTTGTTGGTGGATATATGTTCGTGTGATTGTTTCATATACGGTTACAATATTATAAGTTCATAATACTACACTGTTAGAAGTTGAGCTTGAGGGGGAGTGTTGAGATATTGAGCTCAACCATTGTTGCAGACATTGATGACCTGCATGGGTAATAGTATCCACACTTCTGTCATAGGCACAATTTGGTAAGATTATGGTATATATGCCACGAATGGATGACAGGCTCTGTGATAGCCACTTTATAGTACTAGAGCTAGGGCATAGTTATAGTGCCAGCTCATATAGTCAGGTTCACACTATGGACCGACCACCATTGTATGTTATAGTAGGAGAGTACTTTCCCTTAAAGTATGTACTCTTATCTTTTTATGTTAATGGTTGCAGAGAAGAGAATAAGATAGAAGAAAATTATGCCACCACCACTCTCTCTTGTGTCTTGCTCTCTCTTATGTTTGTATGTTTGCATTATTAAGTGTTGTCTAAGACTTCTATGACACCACGGTTGGCCACCACATATTCTGACTAGCCTAGGCACTAGAGAATTCATATTTCTCTTGTAATGGATTATTTTACATGTGCGATTGCTGCTTGTATATGAAAAGCACACCATGGGATAATAAGATTAGATTTACTAGCTCTAGGAAAGGGTGTTTGCACTAGTTTAGGTGGTCTTGGATGCACTAGGACCTCATTTTTAACATTGTCCAGCCAAGTGTGAACACTATGAGCCAAGTATAAAGGTCAAATTGTAACTCTAAATCCTCATTCTTGTATGCTCTCAAGTGAAGATAGTACTCTATTCTTCTCTCAAACCTTGCCTATCTCTTGCCTTTAATGCTTGTGTGTGTGTGTGTGTGTGTGTGTGTGTGTGTGTGTGAGGGAGGCAGTGACAGAGATAGTGGATACACTTGAGGCATCATGGTGGTGGCTTTGTTGAGCTACTTCGGCGTGCTTCCATTAACGTAGCTACCACGAGGATTCCCCAATTCAAGCAAATGAGATAGAGGTAAGTGAGAGTTGTGCCACTAATGCATTGCATGTTTCCCATGGCATATTGGGTTCAGGTTGGAGTCTAGGCTCCCCGAGGAATGAGAGAAGAGTCCCATTGAGTGGCCGACAAGCCCGACATAAATGGTTCCGTTGTCTCGGGACACTAATCTTTTGTCAAGCATTTTGCATAACTTGCTTGTTTTTTTGAAGTGGGTTTCACTAATAAGGAAAGGAATGATTCAATTAACAAAAATCTGTGTGTTTTTGCATCAATTTCATGTTTTTCATGTTTCTAATCACTTTTTATTACTCTTAATCCTTGCAATTTCAAGTTTGTTTGGTTAGTTTTGCTAATTTTTGTTTAATTTTGCACTCTTTTTTCAAGAAAATTGAAAAACAAATTGCCCAATTGAGCACAAAATCCTGGGATTTTGATGAAACAAACCCTACCATTTCATCTGTAGCATGCCAATTAGCCTATTTTCATGAATCGGCAAAATTTGATATATGTAGTAAAGGGGTTTGTTGCATAATTTTTTTGATTTTTTTTGCAAAAAAGAGAGAGCCAAAACTAACCTTTTAGCTATCAAATTGTCAAAATTGGGAAAAACGAACATTGCCATTGTGTCCAGAGCATGCCAATTAGTCTATTTGGCTATGTGTGTGCACGATTTGGCAAGATTTGTGCTTGATTTTGGAGCTTGGCTTGAAGAGGGTTATGCATAATTGAAATTTATAGTTTTCCATATTAAAAGACTACTTCAATCGCTTAATTGAGCACAAAATCATTGTATTTTGATGAAACAAA